>NC_136808.1:14706038-15052825 GCF_951216825.1 Electrona antarctica | reverse complement strand
TTCTGCCTTTCTTTCTCTCACTCTCTGTCGATCTCCCCATTTCTATCTGTCTGTCTGTCTGTCTGTCTCTCTCATTTATCAAGTGGGGTTTATAGTACAGAAAAGTATTGGGAGATTGTTCCGTGCACAGACTTTGATACAAGTATGTGATAGGACAGAGAGAGAGAGAGAGAGAGAGAGAGAGAGAGAGAGAGAGAGAGACAGAGAGAGAGAGAGAGAGAGAGAGAGAGAGAGAGAGAGAGATGGAAGGTGACTGACAAGGAGAAGAGCGAATGAAAGAGAGAGAAGATGGAGAGAGATGGAGGTGGGGGGGTGGAAAAAAACTGAAAAGTGAGGGGAGGGGTGGATGAGTGTGTGTGAGAGAGAGAGAGAGAGAGAGAGAGAGAGAGAGAGAGAGAGAGAGAGAGAGAGAGAGAGAGAGAGAGAGAGAGAGAGAGAGAGAGAGAGCAGACACAGACAGAAAGAAAGAAAGAGAGAAGGAGAGGGGGGATGGGAAGAATAGAACAGAATGCGGTAAAACTAATAAGAAACGTTAAGAGAAAATACAGTGAAGATGAAAGTTGAGGGAAGGTGAAACCTGATTGATTTGTACTTCAGCGTATAACGGTGTCGCTCGTGACATGTGAGCTTTTAGATCTGCTAGCCTATGTTCATCGTGCAACACTGTCGTATGACAGAGTTTATAATAAGCGTTACGTTACTATGATTAGCTGATAGTCAGCTAATCACTCTAAGGCAGACAAACGATGAACCACGGGTTTGATTGACACCAAGGAACCATCCATGTTTGCTTACAAACACCTTGCATCATGTTGCCGATCAGCCGCTAGTGAAACCGTGCTGGAGCAGCAAGCAGGTTGAGGCTGAGGTACTAGCTGGACTAGATAGAAAATAAAAGTAGTTAAAATTAATCAATAATGGTGGATCAACAAGAATGTTGGAAACCGTTAAGATTGTGAATGAAAGGGAAGATTAATTGCACTTCCAACGTTGTCATATACATGACGCTGTCAATTTTGGTTGTCAATAACGCACTTGACTCACTATCATTATTACTGTCTTTTTGAACATTATAACTTGACTAAGAATGGATGGCTAATAAATATGGTGAAATGGACCTCCCTATTGCAGCTGATAGAGCAGATAGACTGTTCATATCAATTTTTTGGTTCTGGGTTGCTAAGTGCACTTAGTGCAGTCCAACCTACTGTCAGAAGACTTCTCCCAAATCCTTGTCATCCCTCATGAATTCCAAATATAAACAAGCACATTTGTATTTGTTTTCTATGGCAATCTGACTATTCAGTGTTAGCAGCTGCAATCCATACGTTATATTATATGTGCATTGTCTCCTTCTCCCGCTTACACCCGTAATTACAACGATGTCTGAACTACAATAAAGATGGTGGAGCATATAGTGTCCAATCCATGTCTGCTTCAAGAAACTTCACTGACATTGTCAACCAGTAAGGTTGCCGACACCAGGGCCAAAATGTCTGGAACAATACGGAGACCACCTCCAGACACATGTACTAGTTCTATTTTATACTGTATGCTACCCTACAGATTATCTATGGTATATCTACCATATAGATTTGCTAAAATAACCTTAAATCTAGATTTGTATTTAAATAATATTCAAAATAATACGTATAATAAGGGATGGTTCACCCCAAAAATAATGGATTGAATTCATGGATATTTTTTTTTGTTTTTGTCACATTCCTAAGCCAATAATTTGTCTCGATAGGGAGCCACTGCTGGCATAATGAGCAACACACAGAAGCCATGAAGAGAAATATCCTTTTGCACACCTACGGAGACAGACAGGCGTGTCAGAGTAATGAACTTGAATAATGGTGAAAAGGGTAACAGGGAGAGGGAGTCCTGCACACTGTCTCCATGTACAAAAAACAAACATTTTGGTCACTCGGATCTTCAGCAGTCATAAAGAAGCAGCTGGCACACAGCCAGGATATGTGACAACTCTCAGAGAGGCGAGGGCCAATCAAACGCCACACACCAATCTGTTACCATGGAGAGGGACGGCCCACACAGGTGAGTGAAGGTGGTATTTTTTCCATGGTAAAAGGAATGTTGTTAAAAGAACATGAGAATAAATATAGCTGCAAAAATAAAATGTAATAAGTCAGAAGAAAAAGGTAATGCAATCATGAATAATACACCTATAGGGTCTACTGAATGAGGCAGCATATAAACATTGGATATATCAACAACTACTAGCAAAATTGTTGTGTTCCAAGGACATAATATCCAAATATGTATTGAGGATCAGACCAAGTAAATTACAAGGGTCAAGGGCCTTCAAATACATCCAATCCAAAAAGCCTATTCTCGTTAGAAGTAGGGTTTGTGTGAGTTGCGCTGGTCTGACACTTGAAAAGTTTGCTTTGATGAGAGAATCTCTTACGTTTCTCCCACGTTTGTTAAAAAAAAGACTGTGGGGAATTGGATAGTACTGTATGTGATCATTCCAGACTGTAGCAAATGCCAATGTTTTTTGAAGACTGACCAGATGTGATAGGAATATGGGGAATAAGTTACAATCGACTTGTCCTGTTCTTTACCCTTATAGTAGATCAGACCGGGGTTTCTGTAATGGTGAATTAAAGGTGGCCTTACACTAGCCGATAATCGGGCATTTTTGACGCTCGGGGGGTGCCCGACCGTTCAAAGCGCGATCGACCCGATCAACATCAAGAATGTTTGATATTTGCTCTGCCCCACTCCGATTATCCTGTAGTGTGTGGATTGAAAAAAATCAGCTAGTGTAAGGCCACCTTTAATCCCTAATCAACCCATTATGTCGGGTAGCCCCTTTGAATAAATGACTGTTTCATCTCACTGGGTTTATTCATGTAGTCATCTATTGTGTGACATATTCTTTGGAGTCAAGTAGTAATGTGTTTCTGTCTGTGTCCGACTCCTTTCTGTAAGGTGGTTGATAAGTCACCGTTGATAACCAATTGAATATATGAAGTGACTTAAGGTGACTCCAGACCGAGGAAACATGTCCAGACCAGTCAAAGACTACTTAAAACTCTCATATTGCAACAGACTAGCATTTTTCTGCCGACGAAAGATTATTTTCCACCATTCACATTGCAGAAAGCGCTGGTTTGCAGTGTTGCCAGGTCTGCTTATTATAAGCGACTTTGGGCTAGTTGTAACATAGCTTAATATTCATAGTTGCCCGTTGCTTTATAGTTTGGGCTCATTTCTGAAGTGTAGTTGCTTATTTGGGATTGCTTTCATGATTCATTTAAAAAATAGCTGATGTAATAGGGCTCAAGTAGTGAAACTGGTTGCTTCTTTTGGATTTGTTTTCATAGACCTGGTCGCTTGTTTCACTCACAGAATCTGGCGCTTCACACCAAAACAAACAAAGATAGCTTTATTTTCGCTAGTCTTGCTTTGGAGTTGATTTGGAGACTGGATTTGATTGATTAGTATTACATATATTAATTGAGAGTTGATATTGAGAATATGGTATCTAGTTCACACACTACACCAGTAGTCAGCCCTGAAACATGACGAGCAGACTAGAAGTCCACTCTACAGTCACTCATCACTACAACATGGATAGCGTCGCTCCCGACATCGGCAACCGACCGGACATGTCGGGGCAGTGTGGACCTGGCTCTATGCTTCTAGCTCAGGGTTAAATGGTCATGTCATTTTGATATTTGACCCAAATGTCTATTAAAACTATTTAGTAATTCTATAAAGCTGCTCAAGTAGTCTATAGTCCTCTGGAAAGAAATCATCAATGTATCTGTAGTACTTCAGAATGTGTGGGAGGACGAGGCATACATTCTTCCCATGGTTAAAGTTATTCTCTTTCTTACTTCTCGAAATAACTATTCTTCTCGAAATTAACATAATTAGGCGCACAAATTGTACCCATACTCAAGGCCTCTAGACCTTCAGAGTGAGTATATTGGTGTAGAGCCTGTTGATGTCCAAGGTTAGCATAAATGTGTCAGTAGGAAGGTCAGGTACAGAAGATGTTTATCAAATCTGTGGAATCCTTAATATAAGCACGCAAAGCTTGAACAAAAAAAATGTATTAAAAAAATTCAACAAATACCGATAAACTGTGGGGCATCCAAATCGGCCTTTGTCTCTGGATTTTTAGATTTGTCCATCCTGTTTTTGTCCTGATCAACAATATTTTACTTTATTCTGTGACCTTACTCAGTAGACCCTATAGGTGTTTTATTCATGACTGATGACGATATTATGGGTTATCCGGGGTATCCGGACATAAAAACAAATCCTTTGTAGCTATATTTATTCTCATGTTCTTTAACAACATTCCTTTTACCATTGAAAAAATACCACCTTCACTCACCTGTGTGGGCCGTCCCTCTCCATGGTAACAGATTGGCGTGTGGCTTTTGATTGGCCCTCGCCAATCTGAGAGTTGTCACATATAAGGTGCTGCCACACTATGGAAAGAGCCGCGCATGTTCTCGGCTGCGCGCAGCTTAAATTCTGAGTTTTTAGACAGCTGGTGGAGGGAAAAGAAGCTCCACCTCCGCGGACTTTTTGCGCGACGGCCAGATTCCCGGAAACGCTCTCCTCCGCGCAAAAAGTCCACGGAGGTGGAGCTTCTTTTCCATCCACCAGCTGTCTAAAAACTTGGAATTTAAGCTGCGCAGAGCTTAAGAAGTGCGTGGCTGTCGACCGTTTTGCGCTTAGGTGTGGAAAGGGCTATACTACTGGCTGTGTGCCAGCTGCCTCTTTATGCCTGGAGGTGACTGAAACGTTGTACTCTAAATAAATAGTTTTTGTAAGTGAAGAGCTGAAGACAGTGTGCGGTACTCCCTCCAACTTTTGTCCCATTATTCAATAGACAGAAGCCAAAATAAGTCAAGCAGGGCTGATGGCCAATACGTGCTGCTGTCCCTGGTGTGTATGATGAGGTTTTATCTAAGTTAACATAAAACAAGAGATGATGAGAACAATCACACTTTCATTTCCTAAGCATGTTGCTAGGTCATCAACATTTTCCTAAAGGGGTGTTTCACTTGAAAGCACTTCTGCAGAAAATTGAACTACTACCCCAGAGTTTTTAAGCTGCTTGCTTCAATGTTTAGATATTTGATATTCAATTTTATCAATGTTTAACCATTTAACCATAAGACTTTTGGGGGAGCATAGTCAGAAATAAGTACGACGAAAAAGGCCTATTCATAGTCCAGTTTTCGGTGGTGGATCAAATCACTCGACCTATATGAATATTACAAGTCTCCAGTACGGTTTACCTTACACCTGTTGTATAACTGATAATATAATAACTGATTCCGTGAGAAGATGCAGACTTATAAAAACGTGATGCAAAAAGTGATGCAACAACTAAAATGTTGTTACTGGGAATGAAAACATAGGCGCCCCAAACAGGGCGCTGTTTTTTTTTAAATACTTTTTTGGCTAATGGGTTCCCAGATTGGTGTTATGCGGAAATATAGTGAAAATAGCTGATCTACCAATCTCATGAGTAAAAATTGAATTTTTTGAATGTTTTTGAGGGAGTGCGGGTGGACCTGCTATAGCAGGGGTTCTCAACGTTTTTGGTGTTTTAAGCATTGTTATAATTTAGCTATTGAAAAATAGCAGATCTACAAGCTCATAGCGCGCCACCGAGTGGCGCGCTACGAGCTTGTAGGTCTGCTATTTTTGAAAAATCGTGAAAATATTTTTTATTTTTGAAAATAATTTGGGGACCACCTAAAATAATTTGGCGACCCCCCAAGGGGTCGCGACCCACGGGTTGAGAACCCCTGTGCTATAGCCATGATGCATATACAGTATGGGGCCGATGATCTTCAGCAGCAAGGACTGGAGGGATTGCGGGACTGGAGGGATTGCGGTGCCCGCCAGCGAATAGTTTGGAAATCCAGCTGTCCAGAACCGCCGATCCAACCAATATGCCCATGTATGGGCATTCCAATGTGGGCATATACTGATGACATCAGGGATCTCCATATATGGGCACAAAAGGGACACAGACAGACGGGTACAGTCACTACAATGGGTACTCTGACAAAGCCCCCGACACTATGACTCAGAGATCGGATCAGCAGTGCGACTTAACCATAGAGTAGTATAAAGGATAGAGACCGAACTGGAGCACTAGCCCCGCCCCCAAGCTATTCATTTCGATGAAGTTGCTCAGTGGCGTTTTGAAGCACCCGGAAGACTGCCGGAAGTACCTCCTCCGGACCTCAAATTTGAGGTCCGGGGTGACGTATGGGTGACGTAGGGAGTGATGGTCCTACGTGTTAAAGCACGGGTCCGCCTGCAGTCCTTCCTCTTACCACTAGGGCCCAGTGCTTCAACGTTGGAGCGCCTCACTGGCCCCTTGGACTTAACGCTTTGTGTGCCCACGCAACAAAAACCAGGGTGCCCATGTTTTGCATTCATTTTTTTTGACATATTTTTTTGCAAAGACGTCCACAACACGCGGGACGTTTCCCAGGACGTTTGCGGACGTCTTGGGCACAAAATGTGTTAAGTGTGATGGCCGTGTAGCTCTAATTTATTGTAATCAATTAAAGCAATTGGTTCCATAACTGTTGCACATCAACAGCACAGCCAACACCTGCTACAGTCAAACAACTAGACCAGCATGCAGCCTGCACTGTCGTCACAAAACACACCTTTCTAGTTTCTGGGTGTTTCAACCCAGAGTACCATACAACTCCAGGGTATAGCAAGCTAGTTCGTTAGCATCAACCACTAGACTGATCGTGCTTGGGTGGTGCAGTGGCAAATTCACCACGGTCCATACGTCTTTGTCGAGTGTCTAAACGAACATAATTGGTGTTGGGATTAAGCTGGGTAGGGAGGGTGATAATCATATTTGTCACTGTAAGTACTCCTACGGGCTGAGGGTGGCACCTGTCAACAGGGACTGTTGGGTGGAAGAAACTATAGTATGCGTCCTCCCGGTGGGGGCTCCTCACTGGCAGGTGAGCCAGTAGGATACAACACACAGATGTGTGTGGGGAGGAATTAATTGACATAATGACTAAATTAGGGAAATAGTAGAATCAATACTAGTGTATCATTTGAAGTCATGAACTTAAGAAACAAACTACAGTAAGCCAGTTTCTCCAAAAACTGCAGTAGTGTACTAGCTTGTGCCTTCCCAAGTAAAATATTTCCAAAAGTAGAACATACTATGCGAGCAAAAATGAGTTCAATAAAATGTACATGTCAATTACTTTTCTCCCCCAAAATGTGTCCCTAAAGGAGCTCTACCCTTTTCTTTGCTCTATCTTTGCCCTCATTTATTATTCCATGTCCTATGAATTATGCATACGTTTGATTCTCCAGAATTTGGGTAATTCATACAGACAATCCACACCAAACATACCACAATGAATAGTACAAGACCAGTTGACTGGACACACAGTCTAAGTCCAGTAAAAAAAAAAGCCCTTAATGCTGCATTTACGTCGTTCTGTGTGTGATGTTGCACCTCGTCTGAGTTGTAAATGATAAATGTTGCATTTATATAGCGCCGAATTTATCCAAGGCGCTTTACATAGATTAGGATTACATTGACATTCACCCATTCACACACACATTCACACACAACGATGGCAGTGGAAACCATGCAAGGCACCAACCTGCACATCGGGAGCAATTAGGGTGTCTTGCTCAAGGACACTTATGACACCAACTCTGGGGGAGCGTGGGATCGAACTGGGAACCTCACAGTTGACCCATCCGGCTGCTCTACAGGCCACTCTACCCCTGCACTGCCGCCCCGAGTTGTGACTTGCGAGACCTGCCGTTAGACGTTTTCAGTGAGCACTAGTCTGAATCAGATTATAATGTATTAGAGATATGTAGAGAAAACTACCAGGAGTTTCACAGGTAAGCTTTAGCTTAAATAAAAAAGACAGTAAAGTCATTAAAGTCATACTGTGCAAGATTCATTCTAGTAGTATTTTTGGCAACACCTCTGGTAGCTCTGTTGTCGTTACATAGTAGAACTGCAATTCCCAGAATCCAGTTGGAAACGATATACACTGAGTTACTGCTTCAAAAGTAGTCCTAGCTCCAAGGATATTTTGGAAAGCAACAACAGTGTTGTCAGAAACATATAATAAATAATATAATTTAGAGAAGTTGTCAAAAACACATTTATGTGGAATGACCATTGTAAATATACCAGTGTTTAATTGGCAAAGTTACACAGTACGAAATGAAATGAATGATAAAGATTTGACTGTGTGTTGAAGGAGGAGCCATTGTCAGTGACACTACCAGGTGGGTATGTCACCTCGTCCATCTAGTTTACATTCCTGAACGTGACACTTGTCATTTGTGCCCGTTTCTACCAATGTACAGTAGCCACTTGTTGAATATACTGTAGGTTCAACTGACACAAACCGAATAAATACTTACTAAATACTTACAACTACTAGTACCGTAGGAAGACTAGAACATAATTTGGGGTGATATAGGCACCAATGGTGAAGATAGCAAGCTACTATTGAAGGTGTCTTTTTTATTGTCTAGTAATAAATATCCTGCTCCCTCGCAAATCTCTTATTTGTTTGCCTTTGATAAGAAAAGGTTTATTTGTAATTTTTTAGCAAAGTTTATATCATGAAAGGCACAGGGGAGCATGTAAACAACAGAATAGAGAGAACATGGAGGAAAAGAGAGAGGGGGGGGGGGGAAGAGAGAGAGAGAGAGAGGGAAACAGCAGAGGAGGACAAAATGGGGGCGTCATGGTGGAAGCAGAAAGAGAGAAAGAGAAAGAGAGAAGAGAGAGAGCGCGAGGGAGAGAGAGAACAGATGATTGCATGGAATGAAAGAGGGATTGAAGGGAGAGGAGGGGAGGAGATAAAGAGAACACGGGAGGGAGGGGGAGGGAGTGAGCAAGTGAGGGAGCGAGTGAGTGAGTGAATGAAATGGTGGAGAGTAGAGAGAGGAGAGGGAGAGAGAAAATGAGAGTCAGTAGCAGTGGGGGAGGGGTGGACATTAGAGTGAGAGCGAGGGAGAGAGCGAGAGAGAAAAAAAGAGAAAGAGAGAGCTAGAGAGAGAGAGAGAGAGAGAGAGATAGAGAGAGAGAGAGAGAGAGATGGGGGCAGGGAGCAACGTGAGAGAGAGAGAAAGAGAAGGAGGGAGGGGCAGTGTGCAACGTGAGAGAGAAAGAGAGGGAGGGAGGGAGGCGAGAGAGAGACAACGAGAAAGGGAGGGGGGAGAGAGAGAGAGAGAGAGAGAGAGAGAGCGAGAGAGAGAGAGAGAGAGAGAGAGAGAGAGAGAGGCAGACAGGAGAGGGAGGGGTAGAGCGAGCTGGAAACCGAGAGCAAGAAAGAAAGAGAGAGAGAGACAGGGAGAGACAGAGAGAGAGACAGAGAGAGAGGGAGGGGTGAGAGAGGGGGATTGAAAAGAGAGAGAGAGGAAAGAGGAACAGAGAGAGGGGGAGGGGAAAGAGAGAGAAAAACAGAAAGAGTCAGAAAGAGAGAGAAAACGAGTGCAAGGGAGAGAAGAAAAGAGAGAACAGCACAGTACACTCTACTATTTTTTGGTCACACAAACATGGCCGCAGCAAAAACACACACAATGACATTGTTGGTTTTCCCCAGTTGGCAAGTACAAGTTCCCAGTAACAGTGAAATATCCCATTAACATTACAATATCTTAATGTTACCCATATCCCACTAAAGTCCAATTCGTAACACACCATGTCAATCAAATACAAGCCAATATGTGTTGTTATGAAACCCATGACAAGGGACAGTGTTCCAGAATGGCCAGGCCTTGGTGAAGACCACTCATATGCCACTCATATTAAAAGAAATCTTCTAAAACCAAGTTACAGTCCTTCATTGTGATTGGCTGAGTTCCGTTGTCAAATACTCAATGAAACACACAGTTGGATCACATGCATCACTGCACCGTCTTATTTAAAATATTCAACATTACATTCCACGGACATATAACTGTTTGGAAATATTTTGTGCTCCTTTTCGTTCTTGTCCTGTGGTTTTACAAAATCACTTTAACATATTTTGGATGAGGCCGATTCTAAAAAAAAATGCCTTGAAAACCTGACCTAAGTTTTCTGAAAAACTTCAAATATTTATATAGCAGCATCAAATATTTTAAATGTTTGAATACTGTACATACTGTACAAGAGGGGTTCCCGTCCAGAAGGGTTCTAACACCAAAATGGGTTCCCGCCCAGAATGGGTTGCATGTGTGTGTGCGTGTGTGTGCGTGCGTGCGTGCGTGCGTGTGCATGTGTGCGTGCAATAGCAGATCGCTACTACATTACCAACTTGTTTTGTAAAGTAGTGGCTACCTTACATACATAAAATAAAACTGGTAGGTTAATAGGAGTAGTCTACTGTCTACACAAAAAAACCTAACACTTTTATCTGACTCCAGAGTCCAGATCAGCGGAGCCGTCACGATTCCCGGCCCAGGTCTGTACTACGAGCACAGCTCTTTACTTAAATGTGACATGCGATGCGCCATTAGTGCTGCACAATGAATCGAAAAAAGATCGGGATCTAGAATCTGACATGAATCATGGAGCACTACTGTAGTTGGCTGTCCAATTCATTTTAGTTAATCTTACGTTTTTGATTATGTTTTTATAATTTATTGTGTATGCGACATTGTGCAAATGTGCGATGGAACCCAATTGCCTCCATTCTCTCGCTATATATTTGATATATGACCGTCTGGACATATTGTGATAAGGGCTTCTGTTCTATCTCTTCATTAGACCACGTCTCATCTTTATTACGCTGCGTAATAGAGCGTCGCAGTCCCGCCCCCTGTCATGACGACGCCAGGCCCAGGAAATTAATCCCAATGCATTTTTCCCATAGACATTTCAAAAAGTATTTATTTAAAGACCTTTTAAGCGTCGTACGAAGTCAACTCGAGTCGTGACAAATCATGACAATAAACACAATATTTTGGACCAAACAAATAATCACAAAGAAGAAAAACAACAAAAAAAGTGTAACCTGCCGTTTTTTTCTTCTTTCTAATTCTTTGTTCGGCCCAAAACATTGTGTTTGTTGTCATGATTTGTCACGACAAGAGTTGGCTTTGTCCGCGGCGTAAACGTCTTTAAATAAATACTTTCTGAAAAGAAAATGAACGGAGAATCATTTCCTGGGCCCTGGTAGGGGGCGGGACTGCGACGGTCTATAATGCCTTCTCCTTCCTCATCGACATTATGTGCCAAATACCAACTTCTTCATGCCATAATACAGGGGTTCTCAACGTTTTTGTCCGGGGACCCCGGAAATGCTTTGGCAATGTCTCGGGACCCCCGCCCCGCCCCCTCCCGACCCCCAATATAAATTGACTGCTACAATAACCTTAAACCATTTTGGGCGGGAACCCCTTTTGGTGTTTTAAGCATTGTTATAATTTAGCTATTTAAAAATAGCAGATCTACAAGCTCTAGGTCTGCTATTTTCGTGAAAAAAAAAAATCTTTATTTTTTTTTTGAAAATAATTTGGGGACCCCCTAAAATAATTTGGCGACCCCCCGAGGGGTCGCGACCCACGGGTTGAGAACCCCTGCCATAATAGCACATTCTTTGGTTCATCCCCTATATTTATCCTTCAGTGATCCACATGCTGGTGCGCTTTTAAGCTACACGCAAAACCCCAGTTTTTTGGTGAATTAAAATACGTTCGTTTGATCTGCGCCAGAATTCGGTCTCTGGATGGTTTATTGCTTTAGGTTCAAACTCCAAGGTGATCACGCCCCCTAAAATGTAATCATGCAGTATCCTTGTCTACAATTCAAATGGAAAAGACTGATGAGGGGAGAATATACCAGGTGGTACAAAATGTGCCTTCAGGAGTAGGACTGTCACCTTTATTACATGGTTGCAATCATCTAGATTAGAAACATGTCATATTTTTTGAATTATTTCCACGTCTATAGCCGTTCGGAATAGGGTTAGGTTTCACACCGTTTTACTGAGGTTAAGGTTAGGTTTAACCGTTTAGGCATAGTTTACTTAGGTTACGTTTAGGAATACTAGGCTGAGCAGTTCACACACACACACACACACACACACACACACACACACACGCACACGCACACGCACACGCACACACAGTGTGTGTCCGTCCGGCACCGTTAACCCGGTTGATGCCAAACTTTGCACACACTCCCTGGATGCTAACGATGAACCTCTGCCCCACATTTTCCAGAACGGCCTGTTATAGCGCCACCATGAGGCAGCTTTTCACATTTTTGACCTAAAACTGCACCGATCTGCGTGAAACGTTGCATGCACACCCCCTAGAGGCCAAGGACAAACCGTTGACCTGCATTTTCCGCATCTGCCTTTTATAGCGCCACCAGGAGGCCGACTTTTGTAAAACACATTTTTTGATATTACTCCTCCAGATTCTGTCCAAAAATCTCACAAATCGTTACACAGTATCTCTATGGTCATGTGCTCAAGTCGGATCTGTCCGATATTTCATATTCCATCCTAATTGGCTATAATTGGCTTTCACAGTTTGCAAGATTGCCCCGTTTTGAACAAAAGCCTCAAATCATGAACGCAGCATGCAATTTACGTGAAATCTTTCACACATTTTCTTACTAGGCTGAGGAATATATCCCACCATTTTCACATTGGCCTGTTATAGCGCCACCAACAGGTTGATTTTTGCAAAACACATTTTTGGAACAAAATGCCTCAAAAACATGTTTATATTAATCCTAAACATTTGCCAAACATCTCACACAGTCTGGTGGAGACCTGTGCCCAGAAGGGCACTTTTTCTAGTTTAACTCTAATAGCACCACCTTTTGGCCTGTGACACCAGCGCGCAGTTTCAGCTCAAAGACCCTTCATTCTACGAAGATAATATTATTCAAGCAGTTATTTTTTCCCCCTGTTGATTTCTTCTCAATAGCGTCAAGTTTTTCACCTACTTCTAAGTTAATTTATACAACTAACTTCCTGTAGGTAGACAGGAATAAACCATGTTAAGACAAATACATATGACAGCTTATTTTAATTGATGACAGTGCATCAGACTGTGCGTACTGTATTAGTTCCATAGCGATAGCTACTGTAGCCAGCATGATATAAATTAATTAATGACTCACCTTTGGAGGTCGAAAGAGACCGCACTTTGTACATCTCACACACACACACACACACACACACACACACACACACACACACACACACACACACACACACACACACACACACACACACACACACACACACACACACACACACACACACACACACACACACACACACACACACACACACACACACACACACTTCTGTGAGGAGAATTGTCCTCACACAGTCTATAACTGTGTTGATTAGTCATACAATGGGTAAATAAAAAAAGTGTCTCTTACTTTGAAAACTGCCCAGTTTTTAGAGGATATCCGATTTCTATTGAAGCCATCTTGACACTGGTCGAAAGTAAACAAAACAACGGACATGGATTAAACGCAAGATTTAGGCAAAACCTAATATACGATATGAAAACCATGCTCTTGTAACCTACACAATGTACAAACTTTCACCTTCATAGGCGAGTCGTTAATTATATCATGCTAGCTACAGTAGCTATCGCTACAGAACTGTAATACAGTACGCAGACTACGCACAATCTTCACAGTCTGATGCATTGTCGTCAATTAAAATAATCATATGCATTAGTCTTAACGGATTTCTTGATTTTAAATGTGCAAAAAGTATTCATATGGCTCTGTTGCACATGACAATGTAACATGCTATAAATCAGCACTCAAATGCTTGCAATTGGAGCCTACTATTTTGTCATAAAGAATCGTCAAATATTCTCATCAAAATCCTGAATCTGATTGGACCAATTAAATGCTGAGTACAGCTCTAGCATAATGCTACCTCTAGTCTAACCCAGAGCCTTAGAAAAGACAGAGTTCTGCAAACTCCGTTGACTTCATGGGGCCTGCGTAATGGCGGCATCTAGCGCTACTGGGGACGCCGATTAGGGACAGTTCCTGCGCCGGATGTTGACAGACTGCATGGATCCACATGGCTCCGTCTTTTTGGCAAATCTAGAACTTCCTGTTTGAGAGCTAGCAAATTGAAATACCTTTTAATTAATCATTGCTAATATAACAGTGTACACTTTCAATGGAAAGAAAAAGGCATACAGTTTACAACTTTTTTACGTTATTTAATTACTTATGTTTACACAGAAACATAATGTGTGTCTTCACCATAACTGTAATGTAATAATAATACTAATAATGTAATGTAATAATGATTTAATTTATGACGCTTTTATTCTGAAAGCAACCGGATGTCTTAAATTTGCTAGCTCTCAAACAGGAAGTTCTAGATTTGCTAAAAAGACGGAGAGCCTGATTAGGGACAGCCTGGGGTCCCTAATCAGGCTCTCCATGAGAGCGCAGCTGTGCGCCCGAGCGCTTCCGGGATCACGTGACCGGGCTGTTCTGTGCCCCTCAATAACGCAACTCTGTTTAAAAAAAAGAAATACAACCATTGATTTATCTTGTGGGGACCAGGAAAATTGTCCACACACACACACACACACACACACACACACACACACACACACACACACACACACACACACACACACACACACACACACACACACACACACACACACACACACACACACACACACACACACACACACACACACACACACACACACACACACACACACACACACACACACACACACACACACACACACACACTTTAGGCATTTAGCAGACGCTCTTAATCCAGAGCGACTTACATTAAGCAAGAACAAAAAGCATGGGAATACATCACATATGTAAAATGCATTTATCGCGAAACATGCGTAAGCTAAGAACGTGACTAGAACATATCTATATAATGACACTATACATATAAACTATAACTAGAACATATCTATATAATGACACTATACATATAAACTATACATATATGCTATACTATGCTGTACATACAGTATATACTATGAAGTGCTATGACTACATACAATGCACTTATTGTGCTGTCTACATGACATGCTATAAGACTGTTTCAAATGCTATATAAGTCTAAGAAGTGCTGTCTAAGGGGGGTAGGGTAAGTGCACACACACACACACACACACACACACACACACACACACACACACACACACACACACACACACACACACACACACACACACACACACACACACACACACACACACACACACACACACACACACACACACACACACAGTGTAAGCAAGTAAAGTGGATCTTCTCATCTTGTGTCATAATGGCTATGGCGAATGAGAACAGGACACAAAATAAATAAACAGTCAAAACGTACACCTCAAGTTTTTCTTTTTCAACTGAAACCCATTCACACTAGAAATGAGTTAGAACAAAAATCAACAGCTTTCATGATATTGTCCTGATAGTTTGTTACACAATAAATAAAGCATCCAAGCTTTATACGGTCAAAAGCACAAACAGAGAACAGTGGTTCTCAAAGTGGCGTCTGGGGACCTCCAGGGGATCTAAATCAGTTTAACCACTTTAACCATATGTGACCACATTTGACTGAGGGACTGCCATTGGATTTTTTTGAATTTTTGTTTTTTCATGTCATGAAAGCAGGGAATCATAGCTTCAAATTGACATATTGGTTGTTCAGTTTGACCCACCAGTTTTGGAGATATGGCTTATAGAGTAATGTCTTGCAGAGAAACGCTCTTTTTCTCCTCTGGTGAAAAGCTGGAATTTGCGTGATGGCAGGCTCTCAGTCAAATCTGGTCACATATATACTGTACATCCACTATTTAAATGTAGCCGATCTGAAAGTTCACTGAAACATTTCAATAACAGAAGTCTTGTCCCTTCCCTGGCACAAAATATTTTCAGATCGGGGTCCGTGGCTAAATACTATATTAATTTAGGGGTCCTTGTCATGAAAACGTTTGAGAGCCACTGATGTAGGAGACACGCTTTTTGCCATGAACATGATATCAAGGCTTCCTTTGTTAAAAGGCTCATGATGCCAAGAGGCTGATTGAAGACAGCCTGGCTGGCTGTGCCGTCTCTAAAGGCTGGTGTGTAGTTTCACACAGTGCAGTCCCCAAGGAAATACAGTATGGTACCAGTGTACACACAGAAATGTCCTCAACGTCGGGAGGAAACCTTGTGTGTCCAAAACCTGAGTTCACTATGGGTCCAATTTACCGTAGATATCACACTCTTGTTAATACTTAATGGTTCAAAACAAAAATAGCAGAAATAGCCAGTTGAAAAAGTGGATTACAGCGACAATATGCTACGTGAACCAGTGGTGGATAAAGTCATTTTCCTTTCCTTACTTAATGTAAAGTAACTTAAAAGTTAAAATACTGCATTCAAAATGTTAGTTGCGTACAAAAGTACTGGCCTCATAATGAACTTACAGCAACGAATAAGTACTCAAAGTACAAAGTGAAGTACTCATTATGCAGAATGGTCCATTTCACAATCATATTATTGTTAACTCAATCCCCGCCGAGATTAATTAAAGGCATGCCAGGATATCACCCCGTTCAAGTAGTGGAGGAGGCTGAACAAACAGGACACGCACATCTATACCTTTAGGCTGGGTGCTGGATCACATCTATACCTTTAGGCTGGGTGCTGGATCACATCTATACCTTTAGGCTGGGTGCTGGATCACATCTATACCTTTAGGCTGGGTGCTGGATCACATCTATACCTTTAGGCTGGGTGCTGGATCACATCTATACCTTTAGGCTGGGTGCTGGATCACATCTATAACTTTAGGCTGGGTGCTGGATCACATCTATACCTTTAGGCTGGGTGCTGGATCACATCTATACCTTTAGGCTGGGTGCTGGATCACATCTATACCTTTAGGCTGGGTGCTGGATCACATCTATACCTTTAGGCTGGGTGCTGGATCACATCTATACCTTTAGGCTGGGTGCTGGATCACATCTATACCTTTAGGCTGGGTGCTGGATCACATCTATACCTTTAGGCTGGGTGCTGGATCACATCTATACCTTTAGGCTGGGTGCTGGATCACATCTATAACTTTAGGCTGGGTGCTGGATCACATCTATACCTTTAGGCTGGGTGCTGGATCACATCTATACCTTTAGGCTGGGTGCTGGATCACATCTATACCTTTAGGCTGGGTGCTGGATCACATCTATACCTTTAGGCTGGGTGCTGGATCACATCTATACCTTTAGGCTGGGTGTTGGATCACATCTATACCTTTAGGCTGGGTGCTGGATCACATCTATACCTTTAGGCTGGGTGCTGGATCACATCTATACCTTTAGGCTGGGTGTTGGATCACATCTATACCTTTAGGCTGGGTGCTGGATCACATCTATACCTTTAGGCTGGGTGCTGGATCACATCTATACCTATAGGCTGGGTGCTGGATCACATCTATACCTTTAGGCTGGGTGTTGGATCACATCTATACCTTTAGGCTGGGTGCTGGATCACATCTATACCTTTAGGCTGGGTGCTGGATCACATCTATACCTTTAGGCTGGGTGCTGGATCACATCTATACCTTTAGGCTGGGTGCTGGATCACATCTATACCTTTAGGCTGGGTGCTGGAGCAAAATGAAGTCATATAAGAAATGAAAAAATCGGCACACCAATTCAGGCTCCCAAGTTTCTTTACTTTTAATCAGGTAACGTTTCGGGCCGCAGCCCTTCCTCAGACCTTCAAGGAATGAGTAGACAATACATGTATATATATAGTGTGATGTACCACACCTGTGGCCCATCAACCATCAGTCCCAATCACTGTCACCGATCAGGTGACATTGACACAAGTGATATGTACAAAGTCTCAAGTATATCCATTGTATAAGATATAATAATAAACACCCATATACAAAATACAATACATTCCTATTTGTCCTAAATATTTACAGACATTGTATTCATACACAGAGAACTCAGGCTGATCAGGCCATCATACTGCTACCTAAAGAGGCGCCTCTTGTCTACTCTAAATGTAAGTAAAAAATAGGGACAACAAAATCCTGTCTGTAAATATTTAGGACAAATAGGAATGTATTGTATTTTGTATATGGGTGTTTATTATTATATCTTATACAATGGATATACTTGAGACGTTGTACATATCACTTGTGTCAATGTCACCTGATCGGTGACAGTGATTGGGACTGATGGTTGATGGGCCACAGGTGTGGTACACTATATATATACATGTATTGTCTACTCATTCCTTGAAGGTCTGAGGAAGGGCTGCGGCCCGAAACGTTACCTGATTAAAAGTAAAGAAACTTGGGAGCCTGAATTGGTGTGCCGATTTTTTCATTTCTTATATCACCCCGTTCAACCCTTATTTTGAAGATCCAAAACACAGCGACCGGTTGCTGTGTCAGCTTAATGGTGTGTGTGTTGTCAGATCGGTTGTTATTGTTTCACTAGCCGAGGAGAAGTACAGGCTGGCGCCATTACTGCGACCGCTAGGCTCTGTTCAATAAGCATTGTTTTGACCAGAAATGCCGCCTGAGAGGTGGATTTAGAGTCTAAATCGACTGAAAGCGTGCGTGCGCACAATCAAGATGGCGCAGTCCCGTGTCTAAGCTAACAACAGATAGCCATCCGAAGCTAATGTGAGTAGCCTTTCCACTAGATCAGATCAAACACATTTATACAACTGAATTAACGCATCTTGCGTTTTTTTGGTGGTGTCGCTTCCCGACAATGAACGCAACATGCGTTATTTGGCGGGGATTGTGTTAATGTGCTGGTAAAACCAAATTGGGAATGCTTGTAATTACTTTATGTGTTGCTGGGTATTAACCCACAGTATAATAATATTATGTATCATTTAATGCATTTTTTGTATTAATAATCTACATCTTCAAAGTAACCGAGTAAAGTAAAAGTACCTCACACTTATGAAGTACAGTAATGAGTAAATGTACTAAGTTACTTTTCACCATTGTCGTTAAAGGTTAAATTCATGTAGTAGGGGAGGCTGAACAAACAGTCAAAAAGGACGTAAAGATATTTTGGTAGCATCAATTGGTGTGCGGATTTTTTCATTTCTTTAAAGGTTAAATTCATACATACATTAATTTATTTATTTTTCCTTTCTTTTTTTTAGGTTTTCTGAGCTCAATTGCACCCGAAAAACCTGAACTTTGAACATTCAGTGGATTTTCTGTGGTCTGGAGGTTTCTCTGGGGGTTGGAAGCCTTTTGAGCTGCAATGAAAACAGGCAAAACAGTGAAAACAGTGACATCTGCTGGCAAATCCGGATTTGCAGGCTGTGACATCACAGACAGCAGGAAAATCAGAGCACTTGTTTGAGCCAGAAAACCCCAGACCACAGAAAATCTACTGAATGTTAAAAGTTCAGGTTTTTTGGGTGCAATTGAGCTCAGAAAACCTAAATAAATTACGAAAAATTACAAAAACTTTTTTTATGTCACAATCCCTTTAACTTGTAAAATGCAGTGTTGAAGATACCCTTCACGCTAAACATATCTGCATTCATTACAACCACAGAATAAAGTTTCAAAAGAAATACAAAAGAAAATTAATAAAGTACAAATCATAAAAATTACAACCACATAATAAAGACAATATCATCATTATTCAAAAGTAAATATAGCCTATTAGAATTAGGAATTCATCTGAAATATTGATGCATTTCTATATTTTGATGCCAAATTGGTAGAGATTCCACTAGTGGCCAGTGCATTTGTGGGCCATGTGATGAGACTTAAAAAGAGATTTGTTTTGTTGGCTTTAGGCTGTGTGAGGGCTTCCTGGGCGATAAGATTTCAATTTTCACCATTATTAAAAATAAAAAATAAACAAAATCAATACATTTTGAGCCCCTCCTATATTCAGCTATAGTGTAGATTTCCGTCTTACACAAACCCATTGACAATGAATGGAGAATTTCCGTCATATGTGGACGAGCAAATCGCACACACACACACACGCACACGCACACACACACACACACACACACACACACACACACACACACACACACACACACACACACACACACACACAACATTACAATTATATTGTAATATGATATGGATATAATATCATGAAAGAAGTTGTTATCTTGTCCTGGTTTTAGCCCTATTTCATTCCTTTTTTTTAATTAAAAGAAAATAATGAAAATAGCTGATTTACAAGATCACAACACGCCACCACATGATGCAGTTGTGTTGAAGTTCTGATGTTTAGATCTGATGTTTTAGCAATTTTTGAAAACTTTGAAATAAATAAATAAAATGTTATCGTCAACAATATTGATATAAAAATATCAATATTGAGAGGTATTTGGACAAAATACCGCAAATACTGCACACACACACACGCTCTACAGCAGTAGAGCTTGTAGATCTTCTAATTTAACCTTTTTCCATAATTGTTCGTTATTCACAATCAAGGCAAAAGATTGAAATAATTGTAATATTGATGTGAAGTGTTCTTGCCCAGCCCTAGTCATCGCGTTTACATCCCTGCATACGACTTCAAGAAAGCTCTCAGTAATGGGGAGAAGTTGATAGACAAAACACCACCGCCAGGAGGACTGGAATAGAAAAAACATCAGACTGGAGGAGAGGAGATAACAGACAGAGAGAGAGAGAGAGAGAGAGAGAGAGAGAGAGAGAGAGAGAGAGGGAGGGAGAGAGAGAGAGTATAAGGGGAACAGATAGGGAGAGAAAGAGAGAGGGGAGAGGGAGAGGAGGAAGGGGAGACAGAGGGAGAGAGTCGGAAGGGGAGACAGAGGGAGAGGAGAGAAAGAGAGGATGGGAGAGAGAGGAGGGGGAGACAGGGGGAGAGAGATTGAGGGGGAGAAGGGGAGCAAATGGGGGGGGGGGGCGTATCCATGGAAACATGAGGAAAGAGTGATGGAAGAAAGGAGGAGAGGAGAAAGGAGTGATGTATTTTAAAATCATGATGTTAGAAAGAACTGGAACAAAATGGTGGTCTTCTCTTCGTGTGTGTGTGTGTGTGTGTGTGTGTGTGTGTGTGTGTGTGTGTGTGTGTGTGTGTGTGTGTGTGTGTGTGTGTGTGTGTGTGTGTGTGTGTGTGTGTGCCATGTGACTGAGATTTAATATTTATTCATTACCCTTTGGTGTTGCCTAAACTGAATATGAAACTTTATCTTGATGATTAATGTAATTTGAGATGGATTTCTTATTTGACACATGTATAACAAAATATGTTGTTGAATGTTGATACCTGCATACCATGCATGTAATGTAGGGGTGTAACAATTAAATCGATTGAATCCATTATTTCATGGATGATGTAAATCATCCTGGGCTCTACACACCCTCCGCCAACCTGGGGAGAGCAACGGACTTGAACTCATGCTTCCTTCATGCATGGGTGTCCAAGTTGCTCCTTTACACCTGACAGGGGGAAGTTTCCCTGGTTGGACTTGGGGCGTGGAAGGAACACGTTATTCCAACCAGTTCCTTTCCCCTCCATCAGGCGCCCCGGCTGGCTAGGGGGAGGCAGTTTACTGCATGTTTTTTGTGAGGGTACCTACCCTAGGGGACACGGGGAGAACATGCAAACTCCACACAAACATTGACAGAGCACCTTTCACTTGTTTAGTAAGATTTGAGTACTTTGTCCACCACTGCTAACATCACGTGAACGACGGTTTGTTTAGATTTGATAAACCAAACCTGGAATGAACGCTGATGAGGACTTAATACCTTTGAATTACTTTTAAAAGTACTTCAAGCTTGTTATGAGCTTGTACTTTTAATTCAGTACTGTATGAACATTTTGATGCTTTTGTAGTTTTACTCAAGTAAGATTTGTAATGCAGGACAATAAGTCTTTCTAGATTGTGGTATTAGTCTGGCAGCAAACAAGCTTCTTTTGTTTAAAAGCAGTCATAGCCACTTGCCCAAAATGTGCTGACCTCATCACATTTGTCATGACGTCTATGGCCGTTTTTAGCCCAAGGAGTGCATTTTGTGCAAAACTAATGCTTTGAATGGATTCAGAATCATGAAAACACCATAGTTTGACATGTCGCATGCTACTAAAAGCAAAAGGAAAGTTTGACATTTTTTACATTTTTGCCTGTTAATGGTAGGGTCACAAGAAACCCCTATAAAATAATTGCCCAATAGTGACAGCCGGTCAGCAAATGGATTCATGAATGTATGTATATAGACAATATTTTAGGCCAATAAAAAAGACTATATACCAAATTTCCCACCCCATAACCCCGGCTGCCAGACTATATTGCTACTTTTACTTAAGTAAAAAGAAGTATATGCGTTGCGGGCACGCACACACGCACACACACACACACACACCCCCCACACCCCCCCCCCCCCCGGTGGGGATATTAATCCTGTATATAAATGCGTGTTAACATATTGCAGTGCACATTTAACAAAACTACACATCCTTGAATATGTATCAGACATTGAATATTTATGACATGCAAATTAAATCTATATGTGTCACATCCTATGCATTTTCAATATAAAATAGCTAGAAATCTAAATATACCACCTGTGAAGTGTTTATGTCTACTGTGCACAAAATAGACTATAACGATTTCTTCAATGACCAAAGATCCATATGATCCATAGCAAGTAGCAACATAAAATTATAATGACACCCGCCGTTATGATGACCAAAGGTGTCTAAAACCACAAATATTGTTCATTAATCTTAATCGAAGCAGAAGTTTTAAAAGAACCGAAATATCAACCCAGCCCTATAAGTGCTGGTGGCAAAGTCAGGAGAGTGTAAACAAGTGAACCCTGCCTCATCTTGTGGAATGTCACTACGGTCCCTTTTCCCTCAAAAGAACTTTGGTTCTAGAACTTGTTGCTTTCACGGAACCAGCGGCCACATTGGGGGGAATGTTTTTAGTACCCAACCTACCGACATGAGATAAATTAGGTGAGTGAGAGATTCTTAACGCATTTTGGGCGGGAACCCTTTTGGTGTTAGCATTATGTTATGCTTTAGCTATTGAAAAATAGCAGATCTACAAGCTCATAGCGCGCCACCGAGTGGCGCGCTACGAGCTTGTAGGTCTGCTATTTTTTTAAAATCGAAGAACGACTGACATAGAAACACAGCTTTTTCAGAAAACTGTCAGGATGTAGAAGACATTTTTAGAATCTGATCTCAGGTGAAAATGGGTTAATGTTGGTGTCAATACCTTTCTTTCCACTGTATCTTACAGGATATTACTTCCCACAGTAAATGATATGGTGCATCCCTAGCTGTTCACTATGACCTATACTCTTATGTATCACACGGGCAGATGCAAACAAAGATTCACAGCATATCTGAAGTTGAAGCCAGTTCAACTTATTTGTAGCTTTGCATCTTTGTATCTTTTGCAGCAGCTACAAATGTCGGACGCATCTTTGCATATTCATGCCGCTGGCTGTCATTGACAATGAATACTTTGAGTATCTGTACTTTACTTGAGTATTTGTATTGTTGGATGCTTATGACTTTCAGCTATATATATATATATATATATATATATATATATATATATATATATATAAATAAATATCAATAATAGTGAAAATAGTTGATTCATATAAATTGCTTTGTACTGTAAGTTGTACTTTGGAATACTTAAGAATTTTAAAAGCAACTTACTCCACTTTAACTCAAGTACAAATTAGACAGAGCATCTTTCACTTAGTAGTGGAGTAATATTTTAACCAGGAGTAGCACACGTAGGCTAGTCTACTGGGGTTGAGTACTCGTACTCAGTCTACAGTACCCAGAGATGTAGAGAAGGTCAATAACATTGCTTTGCTCCCCAAATCACTGAGGCTGACATGATGTTAACTAGGCCACTGGTTCTCTACATGGGGTCCAGGGACTACCAGGAGTCCAAATTGACATGTATGTGTCTTTTACTCCGAGAGTACTCTCGGAGTAAAAGACACATACATGTCAATTTGGACTCCTGGTAGTCCCTGGACCCCACAGTATACAAATGGAAATCTGTACATTCTCTGAGTTAAAGGTGTAGAAAGTGATGTGTTTGAACTTTTTGTTCATATAAGTGTTAAACAGCTCTATATTCTGATAGTACTCACTGCTATAGTGTTAAACAGCTCTATATTCTGATAGTACTCACTGCTATAGTGTTTGCTAAGTAACAGGGGTTTACCGGTCTCTCCAGCACTTTTGTAAACATCCTGATTTGATGAAATTGGTATCCTGACCTGAAAACGTATTTTCAGTTTACTAAAGAGCTGGAGAGAATGAGGAAACCTGTTACTGAACAAACACACATATGTGTCTATAGCAAGGATTACTATCCAAATATAGAGCTCCACAAAACGTTTTATGTGTGTTTGTGTGTGTGTGTGTGTGTGAGAGAAATCTGTCAATACCTTCTCCTATAATGAGTCGAGTATAATGAGATATGTCCAAAATAGGGACGCTATGTTTGATGATAAGTCCATGAACTATGCAGTTTTTCAGGAGTAGGCAACTTTGATGTTTGAGAGAGGGCCACTATATTTCCACTCACTCCAGGGGGCCACATTGCATTGCAACAATAAAATTTTCATATTAATTAAACTACTTTTGCATGTTTGGAATTGGAACAGCTGCAATCAATAAGTATCAGTATTCCGATATTAATCTGTGGGCCGCAATAAGTGAAGGTGGATGTATGTGGCCCCCGGGCCGCCAGTTGCCCGTGTAGGCTCTACAGTGACACAGCTATGGGACATTAGTACAAATTAACACACATCACCACCTGTAAGGCCATTGTGATAGTGCACCCATTACCAACCCCTGGCCCAAGACTGCCACCGTGCCATGACAAAAGCCTAGTCATAAACTGGAAGAAAGGAACGGAAAGAGCGAGAAACAGAGAAAAGAGCTTGACAGAGAGAGAGAGACATAAGACACAAGCATAGGCACACACACAAGCATAGGCACACACACACACACACACACACACACACACACACACAAGCATAGGCACACACACACACACACACAAGCATAGGCACACACACACACACACACACACACACACACACACACACACACACACACACACACACACACACACACACACACACACACACACACACACACACACACACACACACACACACACACACACACACACACACACACACACACACACACACACACACACACACACACACACACGTCTCAACGCAAATGAGGCTGTCAACCACGATAGGCTATAGTCTAGCTGCAACTATCGATTATTTTCTTTGTGATTATTCAATTGTATATTTTATTGATTACATTCAATTCATCGAATAATGTATTTAATATTTGTGTTTTTATAGTTACTATAAAATATATACTATTAGTATATATCTTATAGTAACACTTGGCACAATCTTTTCCTACTCAGTCTGTGTCTCATAGGAGGGCTGTGGGCAGTTCAGAAACCTGTCCACCAGTGACATCATCGTTAGGCAGTTATTATTTTTAAACAATATTTTTTTACAAAAATGTTTAGATTTTTATTATCGTGAGAACGATGGCTTCCATTTTCGCATTGCAACTTTTCAGGAATAGAAAGCCTGCAGTTTCAATTGCAATTAGCTTGGATTCCCCATCGATGATGTCACTGGTGGACGGGTTTCTGAACTGCCCACAGCAGTCCCCATGAACAGACTAGTAGAAAAACAATTGTGCCATTTTTCCATGATTAGTGAGGACCTAGTATACTGTATAAAGATAGTTTGAAAAGTGGTGAAGTGGTCCTTTAAACCCTGTTTTATACTTCATTGCGCAACAGTGTCGTCCAAAAATAGAAATTAGCAGATCTACAAGATCTCCATGCGTCCATGGGACACACATGCTATGTTGTCAACAACAAATTCCATCTTAAGGAAATGCAGTAATTTATTTTTAAAATCCACCGCATCTTACTTTATCCTTAGTTATGAACAACAACATCGGTGTAGAAATCACCCGATAAGAGACATAGCGTTGAGACAGCCAGCTAGATTGCCACCGTCATAGTTAGTAAATAATACGGAAATCAAATAAGTTGACATCCATCAGATGTTTGGAAACAATGCTTTGTTCTGTGTAAAACGCTGCAGAGGTCTGAGTTCTACATTCTACACCATTAATCTGTTTTATGCAGAGAATTTGGCTGAATTTGTAAAGACAAACAGTCTAAACAGATCCATAACAACTAGAATGACTCACACTTAAAGGACCACTTCACCACTTTTCAACTTATCTTAGTTATAGAAAAATGTTGTGAAGCCTCAGACAGTATGTGAAATAATAGAATTAATGAAATATAGGCTACAGACCAGAGTCCTGCACCGGGTCGGATACCCCGTGGGTACCCGAGTTTGACGGGTGGGAACGGGTGGAAAATATACTTTTAAGTTAACGGGTGCGGGTACGGGCAGGACGCAACGAAACACGGGTGGGTGACCTTTTTTAATCAGCGGACTGCACGATGTTATAAACATCAGCAGAGCTGGGGGTTTTCTCAACAGCGGAGACAAGTTAAATCCGTCACATGCCCAAGGAATTGTCAGTGATGTCACATCACTGCCGATTGCTTCATAATGGCGTTCTGTTTCTGCTCCTGTGCTACTTCCTTGTTGCATAGCAGTGACATCACGGCCGAATCCTTGCTTCCTTATCGTAGCATTTCACGTGTGGAGTTTATTTTTTTATCACCAGGCTGCAGCCTGTATATGTAGCCTATATTTTCGTTCGCTCGTGCTGATATAACACCAAGGGATTATAATGCCAACATTCAACACAAGATGTAAAGCTAAACCAAGGTAATGTTGGCCTAATGCTTCACTCTGTCTAAGTGTAAATAAAGTTAAAAAGATTAGCCTGATGAGTGATGACCGTGTTTGAAACAGCCTCGGATCAAGACGGTCGACTCATCAGGCTAATCTTTTTTATCATCCTCTCCTTGTTGATATATTATGCCAATATGCCATTTAGGTCGAAATATAACTTTATGCTGTGAATCATAATAAGCAGCAGTAGCCTCAGTCAACTACATGTCTTCCGTTCCGCCCACAACCACCACCACACCACATGCGGTGTTGGATGAAATAAAGTCAATGATAGCTATCGGTGCCTGTGATACGAACGGGTAATGGGGCGGGTAACAGGTCCAATTTTTGACGGGCGGGGCAGATCTGGTTTCGAGTTTTATATAACTCATGGGTAACGCCGTAACGGGCAGGTTGCAGTACTGATGATTGACGGGCTGGACGGGTGTGGGTTTCAAAAATTGGACCCGAGCAAGACTCTGCTACAGACCATTATTTATTAGAAAACAATAGATCCACATGGAAACAGCGAGGCGCCAATGTGGATCTGCGATGTCATGTGACCAGCCTGTGACATCAGTCATCTATTCTATGACATATGACTCCAAATATGGTCAAGGTTTCAGCCCAATCGACTTCAATCATAAAAGTTAAATATTTCCAAAAGTATAAATTAAAATGGCACCTCCGTAGTCTACTGGGAGCACCCATGCAAAGTTTTTTTTTACATTTTAACGCTTATTTTATGTGAAACTGAAATATCCCTTTAAGGGTCGTTAGTCCGACATGCGGGAACAACGGTCGGACTACCACTCGAACATGCGCTGCTCCCGTACTTGCGGTTATGGTTAGGTTAGGGATAGAGGTATAGGTTGTCGGTCTAATGGCCGTCGGACCAAAACCCGTAATAGTGATGCATGAACTACAGTAGGTAAGAGTTATGAGAGCTACAGTGCCGAATCAACCCCTCCGAGTGATTATTTGTGAGTCTCCTCCCTCCGAGTGGGTTAAGAAACTGTTGGACGACCAAAAACACTAGCTGGGGTTCCTGTGTTGAGATGTACCAAGTGGTAAACCAAACAATTATGCTTCCCCTCTCAGACGGGTGGCTTGCATCTCTCTTAGAGATAAGGTGAGAAGATCAGTCACGCGAGAGAGACTCAGAGTAGAGTTTCTGCTTCTTCGCTTGGAAAAGAGCCAGCTTAGGTGGTTCGGGCATCTGGTCAGGATGCCTCTCGAGCGTCTCCCTAGGGAGACGAGAAGTATGAGATGGAGGAATTATATCTCCAAAATGGCCTGGGAACGCCTCGGGATCCCTGAAATGAAGTTACTAACGTTGCTCTGGAGAGGTAAGTCTAGACTAGAGCTCTCTGGTGGACGCGACCCGACTACCAAAAATGATGTGCATATTGGCAGTGTTGTAGTGCTACTTTTAGAATTGGGGGGACGGCCCGGCCCCATAAGACACGTTCTCGCACACATGCATGGGCGCAACGCACGCAGACACACACTATTAAAACAGGGTTTACAATGCTTATCCATAAAAGTAATGACCAAAGGTAAAAGTTAAAAAAACATATTTTTGCAGAAAATAATATTTTAGACGTGAGAGAAGTCAGGGGATGCCGCTCCCCCGTGTCCCCTCCCCCCCTCACTACACCCTGCATATTGGTAAAGTCATTGAAATAGTTCATTTTCTAAAATTATACCCCTCAATTTGACACGATTTGATTGTCGTTTTATTTCCACAATTCCAGGTCTGCGTTAACCCCTTAAAAATCATACTTTATTAACAAGAGTCCCCCTGGGATCTCTATACAGTACGTTTTTTCCCCTCTGTCTACCCGAAATATAATTGTAGAAAATAGCCAATCCACAAGCTAGTAGATAGCCTAATATTCGCTCTAGAATAGGGACGCTATGGTTGATGTGGTTACTTTTTCAGTAGGCCTAACTAACGGCTGTGTGAGCGTCCAAACGCACATTACACTCCCATGAGTCCCCAGCAGCCTTCTGTACAAAACCCAGCAGCACACAACACAACACTCTGGAGGTCATTCAGCGAGGCTTTAACCAACAGGCCCTAAACATTAGGCCTTTGTGCTTCCAGAAACATCATCCTCTGAGTTTTTTTTAACCCTGCAGAGCAGAGCTGCAATGTGCTGACACCACCATCTGCTGCTGTGAACCTTCTAGCCCAGCAATATTCCTCATGTCCCATCGGACACACACTGCACGTAACCACCACAACTAAACAGACACACGATTTGCATATAGGCTATATCAGTGGTTCTCAAAGTGAGGTCCCAGGACCAACAAGGGTCCTTGGGGTAGTTCCAAGGGGTCCACAGCGACCCCTTGGAACTACTTAATAGTTCAACCACTATAACCATGATATACATCAGCTATTTGAAAATACCAGATCTACAAGATTGTAGATTAAAACAATAACAAAAAACAATAAAACAATAAGCCACAAGAGGTCTCAGGTTACCTTGTATTGTATAATGGCTGAGAGGCGTGGTGAGACACGACGCGCAGCTGAGTGTCTCCAACCCTCTCAGACATTATAAAATACAGGTAACCTTGGACCTCACGTGGCTTATTGCTTTTCTAAAACGGTTACAAACATAGCAATATTAACATCACAAAACTGCCGAATTCACAAAAGTTAATAATTGAGTACCACAGACGAAAAACAGTCTAAGTCCAAATTTCAGACTGACCCCTCCACGAAAAGGCCTCGTTGTCCTGAACCCTTATCTATCATTTATATATTATGGATCAATAGTGTGGACTTAGACTGTTATTCGTCTGTGGTACTCAATTAGTAATTTATAATCCAAAATAAAGTATATTCTGCCAATATATAACATTGGCAGAAAACACTTTGTTTGCAATCATTTGTGTGCTAAAAAAAAGTGACTGACACCTGCTTCACTATTTTAGAAGAATCTGTAAGGAACAAGTTCCGGCGAGCCGCCCCGCGTCCGACACGGTCGTGTGGGGGTCCCCATGGGGGTCCCTCTACTGTACTGTACCATCACTGTGTACTGTCACTGTACTGTACTGTCACACCCGAAAATCATATATACAGTTATTGTGTGTGTGTGTGTGTGTGTGTGTGTGTGTGTGTGTGTGTGTGTGTGTGTGTGTGTGTGTGTGTGTGTGTGTATTACTTTGAACAACAGTGATACTTGGTGGTGAAAACCAACCAAGCGCTATTTTCGTGTTCGGACACAGCCAGCCAGGGACCCAGGGACACAGCCAGCCAGAGACACACAAAGATCCGTATAGGAGTGGTTGCACCACTCAAAAAGCCAATCTACAGGCTCATAGTGTCACATTTTTACGTAATGTGTTAAAGTGTTTAACTTCAAAGTCATGTTTTGAGGTAAGAGCTTCAAAACCTAAGGTAACCTAAAGTAAGAACCTCTAACACCTAAACTGCTTAACACATGGAGCCATGTCTGCTTTCTCAGTGGCTGACCTGGAACATGCTAGTCTGTCAGCGATGATGCATGGATGACTGATGACCGACAGCCAAGCATACAGATATGCAGGATGATTGACTGATGTCGGTGTAGCATACAGATATCTAGACTAGCAGTAATAACCCAGGTATCGATCCCAACATTGAGAAATGCATTCGTCACTGTTCACCTCCAACTGAGAAATACATACAAGATTTGTATGTACCAATTATGATTTGTGATGAATTAGCCCAAAAATGACTATTGTGAATGTGCTACAACAAGACAAAAATCACACTTGTGTGAAGTGAGGGGTGCTCTTATCATCATCATCATCATCATCATCATCCATCAGCCTAGCTCTGGTCCATAGCCCTAATGCCCTTTGCTGCATTAAAGGCAACTAGACCTGTACGTGCCCGTCGGCTACCGGCCTACTTGGGAACGATGCAACTTGGGAACCTAATAATACCCGTTGTCAACTTGTCATAGCACCCGTTTTAACTATCTGTCTGTGTCCCACATGGAGATCTCTGATCTGCCTGTGTCTGAAGAGGGCAAACTGACTGACTGTGAAAAGTGGACTGGTTAAGTAGGCTAATCGATTGTCAGGTGTGGGGTTGCGATGGCAATCAATTGTCTGAGGCAGAGGCTGGAAATTGCACAGGTGAGGGGAGTGTGTGTGTGTGTTGTGAGCGCCGCGGTGCACTGTGTTATACTATTTATAAATCAGCGTAGTAGTAGGCTATAGATATAAAATGGTCCCCTTTCATGGTAATTTACAAGACAGTGTGGTATAATGTCTAACAGTCAGGCAAGGCAAGCTGTAGACCTACATTATAACAATAACATGCTTGCTGTCAGTGTAATGATTAAAAGCGCCTTCCTCAAAGAAAAATGAAGAGGGGAAAGCGTCCAGACCAGCCAATCAAATAATCACATTCCGTGCTACAAACACACACAAAGCTGTGCACAGGAGAGGCTAGCGCCCCTCAAAAATCAAATCATGATGAACTCGGGATCCACGACATGGAACAGCGTGGCACCAATGTGGAGCTCGTTCTTCATGTGTCCAGCCTGTGACATCAGTCAATTGTGATGTCAGTCGTTTATGACATATGTATGACACAACCATGTACAGTGACTGTATGACTCCAAATTTGGGCAAGGTTTCAACAAGACATTTAGCAGTGATCGGTCCAACAGTTTGCGAGATTAGCCACAGACACAAACAGATGCATAGACAGCTAGACTCCTGCCGAGCTGTGCCATAAAATATACTTCATTGAACCTCGTTGTTGTAAATACATTTGAAAGATATGTGTCCATCTATTCTAATCTAATCAAATAGAAAATAATTGACCTTTATTGATGCTGCAGGGAAGGTTCAAGCACTGCAGCAACAGTTAAAACAGATGTGTAACTTTCCTCTTCCACCCGGGATTTGAACCCAGTTTCCTGAGCAAGTGCTGAACTAATAGAGCCTGCCAGCTTGCTTTAGGGGTCAGGGATAAATTGGTAAATTGACCAAATAAAAGTCTCAATAGAAGAGCAGGGAGACAAAATACAATCACCCAATTGTATAAGTTCTATGTAACTGTATTGTATGCATCGTAACATGCTCTACCATAGAGATTGGTTACATTTTATTTAAAAACAAAGTTACATAGTCCTGCTTTAAGTTACAGGTACAGAGTACTGTGCAGTAGGGCGCTAAGAAAATATCACAAACAAATCACTAACACTGGTTGTACAACCTATACAAATAGCCTGCACTATGCGGGACAAAAGATACGCACTCTCCCGCCCAGAGCAACAACAACTTTGTAAGCAAACGGTGCACAGTAATCAACTACATTTGTAATGTCACTGATCGATACTCATAATTCCAGCATTATCCAGTAACATTGCGCTGTGCTGTGCTGTGCTCAGTTTTTATTACGGTCTTCTGCAACCAATACAAGCAACTTTTAAAGCCTGGAAACTGCTGCTGACACCAAATACCAGCGGCATCATTGCATCACTAAGTGAAACACATGAAAAGGAAAGTGGGTGTCCACGATGAGTGAGACAACACACCACTAACACGCAGCAATCAATGACACCAAAACGTCAGACCACAACAGCTGGCAGCCGGATGCCACAACTGAGCAGCACGCCCGAGGCTTTCTCCCTCCAGAAATGTCTCCTCTTCCCATGGTGGTAATACCTTGTGAATGCGAGATATTAAACTGAATATGATAATATTTTCAACATCAAGGTTTGGTTCTGTAACACTGAGTGTGCACAACCTAACCTAACGTTACATGCACATAAATGGGATCAAATGGGTGTGGGACTGTGGCCTAAATAACATAAGAAATTGGAGGTCTCTGAAATTGAAGAGGTTGAGAATCACTGTTAAACTAGAAAAAGTTCCCCTCGGGGCTCAGGTCTCCACCAGGCCAGGTCAGGTTGTGGCCTCCTGGTGGCGCTATAATAGGCCAATGTGAAAAGGGTGCCATTTGTTCTTACACCATTGATCCAAAAATCCACCTGTTGGTGGCGCTATAACAGGCCAATGTGAAAAGGGTGGGATATATTCCTCAGCCTAGTAGGAAAGTGAAAGTCTGTGAAAGATTTCACGCTGCGTTCATGATTTGAGGCTTTTTGTTTCAAAAGGGCCAATCCTGCAAACTTTGAAAGCCAATGTTAGCCAATTAGGATGGAATATGAAATATCGGACAGATCCATCTTGAACACATTACGATTTGCGGGATTTTTGGGCAGAATCTGGAGGAGTAATATCAAAACATGTGTTTTTCAAAAGTCTGCCTCCTGGTGGCGCTATATCAGGCCGTTCTGGAGATTTTGGGGCAGAGGTTCATCGTTGGCATCCAGGGAGTGTGTGTGCAAAATTAGCTGTTCACAGACGGACAGACGGACGGACGGAGTGCATCCGACAAAAATCACCAAGCAGGTTAAACTATGATCACAGTCCACATACCTTAGGGGGTGTGTTTTTGATCCATGTCAACAACTTGCTTGTGCACCACTACCAGCATCGAATAAAAGTACAGTACGACACACACACACACACACACACACACACACACACACACACACACACACACACACACACACACACACACACACACACACACACACACACACACACACACACACACACACACACACACACACACACACACCTAATGAAGCACACCTAATGAAGCAATGTTTCAGCTATGCAATCAACCCCATATTTGCACCTCAATAAGCAACACAAAATGATTTGATCTAGCAGCAGTTCAAAACTCATCCCTCCATGATTTCATTACACATTGTCAAGCCCAGGTTACCAGACCAGACCCTGGTCATGCACCGTATAGACATGGCATCCACATAGAAGCATTCCTTCATATTTGTTCCAGCAAATATGCCAAGGAATGTCTCACAACAACACAACCTTCAGTTGGCCTGTTAATATTTTGTCACAGCAAGCAGTCAGTGTTGCGTCACCCCAACCGGTGGTGGTATCCCCCTGCTCTGTGATCCAATCCCCCTGCCCGGACCCTGGTGGTTTGTAGGCTATAGGTCCACTGCTGCATTGCATCTTCCCCAGACAGCCATGCGGTAGGTCGGGTACTAGGTGTCAAAAGAACCAGGCCACGGACAGAGCAGAGGGGAGGGGGTGTTGTGACCAAATAATTGGTCCTTAATCGCACACTACTAGACTGGTGTGTCAGTGCTAGACCGGTGTGTGTGTGTGTGTGTGTGTGTGTGTGTGTGTATAAAATAAGCGACTGTGACATTGGAAAAATAAGACAGTGAGTGCACACATGGCCCAGTGCCAGTCATAATAACTCATCATCCATCTGAACAAGCACTGTATCTTTAAAAATAAAAATAAATAATAGGCCCTGACAACTTGACAGGGGAAAAACTTTGTTGGGAGACCTGGGCCTGTGGATGTGTAACTCTCTGAAAGTGGTACAAAGGTAATAAAATGGACCGGGGTCCATTTGATTACACTTGTACCACTCTGACTCTCAATTTATTATTTAATGGATGTCCTCCTGCAATGAAGAGGGGGGTTCTAGGTTCTGGTTGAGGATGGATGGACAAAATTGGACAATATGGCCTGCTGTGGCCCCAATGGGTGCTACTCTTACTCCTCTATGCGTCTCTCCCCCTCTCTTTCTTTCTCTCTCTCTCCTCATCCCCCCTTCCTTCCTTCCTTTCCTTCGCGACGCCATCTGTTTGTGTGGCATGAGAGAATGTGGAAGTCAAAAAAGAAAAGAGAGAGACCGACATTTTGACTCTATAGTTGCCTGACCTACATCGCCGGGCTCCGAGGTTTTTTTTGTTCAGCGGTGGAATTAAAGCGAAGCCCCCGCAAAACGGACACACGCACACCAAGAACATTATTATGAATAATAGTAATAATTTAGTGTCGCTTGGTTCAAAAAGGAGGGATGTGGTAAGTTCGGGTAGGTAGGAAACCCTCCTCCTCGCCGGGGCTAGCCGGACAAGTCAACTGCCAGCCCCTTATTTATTATTGTTATTTTTGTCAGTAGTGTTTACACCGCTTAGAAATACATGCATTCCTTCACTCACCTGGTTCCAAAATCGGTTTATGGTGGCGACGTGACTGTGGTTATTTGTAGATATCGGGAAACGGGTCCTTCCAACGGCTGCAACGGTCCGCGGGTCCCCGTTGTGTTGTAGCAGGAAGGAAGGAAGCTAGGATAGGAAGGAAGGAAGGGAACGAAAAGAGGGGGTGACGTGAATGAATAAACAACTCAGCTCCTCGCTACGCTACAAGTACACCACATTATTATTTATTTTTTATTTAACCGTGTTATTAATTCATATGTACATGTTTTATGCAACAAAAAAAGAAAAGAATCCCTGCTTTCTCCTTGTACCTCCTTCAAATTAATTCACCTTGCAGGCTTGCATAGTCAAGCTCAGGTGACAGGTCTTCTTGATTTTTTTTCTTTCTCGTGCTACCTATATTCTTATTTTATTTTCAAAGAAGTGACAACCAATTTCTATTATTTATTTTTCTTTCTAATTTGTCACACATTATCAACCACCAGATGTCGCTGTAAAGCATGCATCCTGTAGATTAGCTCTGGTCCATATAGCCTAAAGGGCCATTTCACCCCTTTTGCAACCAGATCTTATTGTCTCCACCAGGCCGATGGCATGGTAGTCCTTGGGCCGGATGAAGTATCGTTGCCACTAAAAGGGACAAGACATATGTGGTATCTTTTTGTTCGTCTGACATCCAGGAGTGTTAAAATGTGTGATCCATGTGTCCGTTCGTGTATCCGTCCATCCGTTACCAGCTAATCTCCGGCACCGTTAACCCGGCCGATGCCAAACTTTGCACACACACTCCCTGGATGCCAATGACGAACCTCTGCCCCAAATTTTCCAGAACGAATAGCGCCACCATCAGGCGTGGAGCCAGGAATTCTTCATGAGTAAGGCATAGCCAATACGAGGTAGGCAGGCCAGGCACCCGGCCGCAGCCTATAACAAGCCTATAACAAAATGGAGTCTAATAACAGCATGACTTCATGTGGATCTCAGACTTCATGTGGTCAGTCTATGATCTCATCATAACATTGCAAATGTTATAGTATCATAAAATTAATGCAACAACAATAGCGATACAGATAACGATTTTAAAAAGACCCCTGAGAAATGACAGGATCCTAGAGCAGCAATGTGTCTGAATTATAGAATTTTGTTGCTGTTGAGCAGAAACCTTGTATCTCCAGATTTTTACCCGTAAATTTACACCCTACTACTTTGTCATAAAGAGTTTCACGCCAAAGTAGCAAAAATAGCCGATCTACCATCATTTTGAAAGGGAAAGTAAAAGTGTTTACGGTAAGTTTGTGTGGGTTTAATAAATATTGAACAAAGCAAAACTATTAAACAAGAGCTTAATTTGTGACTATAAATAATAACTACATTGAATCCACACAGGTTTTTTTTCCATTTGCTGACAAGTAGGTTAGTCTAATAATTTTGGACATAAGAGGTTTCCAGCTAACAGTGACTATACATTGTGCAATATCGGCTTTAATTCTTTCCTCTTGTATCCTATTTTCCATGTGACATGTCCTTGTTTGTCTCTGACAGCTGCCGGGTCCTCTCCATATGCCCAAATATACTGTAGATCAGTGGTTCTCAACCTGGGGGTCGCTACCCCTCGGGGGGTCCCGAATTTATTTTGGGGGGTCCCCAAATTATGCAAAAACCAAAAAAAAAGAAAATTGCAACTGAAACGAAATTTAGAGGGTTTTTTTGTGTTTGTTTTTCGCATGAGGGCCCTAAGGATGAATACAAAATGAATATCAACATCCATTTGTGATGAATCACACCTTAGAAAGCATGAGTGTCACTCTATTTCAAACACAAAGTGTTTTTTGACATGGGGTGGTCATATTTTGACAGCAGCAACTGCCTGTCATAATTTGTATTATTATGACATTATGACTATGTATTGGACAGTATTAAGATGTTGATATTAATTTTGTATTCATCCTTAGTGCCCAAAATCACACCTTAGAAAGCACGAGTGTCTATTTCATGTGTTTTTTGACTGTCCAATACTATCTAAGTATTGGACAGTATAAAGATGTTCATATTCATTTTGTATTCATCTTTACGGACCCAAAGGATTGATAATTGGATAAAATCTGAAGGACTAAAAAAGAGTGTTGCACATAATGGTACTTCTGGTACCGTAAAACCCAGAACCTTAGATTAGATGGCTCTGGTAAAACCCTCCCGGTAGCCACGCCCCCTTCCCCTTTCTTAAAACGGTTCTTCAAACGGGGGGGGTACTTTATTTACAGTTATTGTTTCAACATTTCAGCACGATCAATGATAAACGTTTTTTTTGTTGTTCGTTTGGTACTTTATTTACAGTTTGCTAATGAACACGTACAGTGCGCTTTCAGTTCACAACGAACACATTACATTGTTTCAGCATCTTGTTTCAACATTTCAGCATGATCAATGATAAACGAGTTTTTTTTTGTTCGTTTGGTACTTTATTTACAGTTTGCTAATAAACACGTACAGTGCGCTGTCAGTTCACAACGAACACATTCAATTGTTTCAGCATCTTGTTTCAACATTTCAGCATGATCAATGATAAACAGTAAAAAATTGTTTCAGCAATAATAGCGTAATCGTGGCGGTCGCTTATTCACGTACCATTCAGCGTACGAGGTGACGAAACCTTTAGAATTATTAGCTCTTAAAAGAGCCGTTGTGTTGGCGCTGACAGTGCTGTCCGCCTCGGCAGCTACGTTGTCGGCGGCGGGCACCGTGATCTTGTCGGCGGGCGCCGGGGCCTTGACAGCGGGCGCCGGAGTCGGTGTGGCGGCGGCGGGCACTGGGAGCCGGGTCTTGGCGGCGGCGGCGTCCGCCTCGGCAGCTCCGTTGTCGGCAGCGGGCACCGGGATCTTGTCGGTGGGCGCCGGGGTCTTGACAGCGGGCGCCGGAGTCGGTGTGGCGGCGGCAGGCACTGGGAGCGGGGTCTTGGCGGCAGTGGCGCCGAATTGTAGCATGGACTGGACGAATCTCTTCTTGGCTGGAGGTGGCTTCATCATAGTAGTCAAATGGAAATAAAGCCTGTACTGTACTGCAATGCAACATTTATACTCTCTACCTGGCAGCAGAACAAAAGCCACCTTATTAGCATTTGAATGAATAGGCCTACCTGTTTTAAGGCTAGTTTCACTCAGTCCCTCCTATCTCTGGCCACTTTCTTCATATAGCAAGCACAGAAACCAACCAAACACAGAAACACTATTAATTAAAAAGTAAGCTATCCTACCAGAACGCCTTTTCCTTTCTTTTTTTTCGCCCCAGCGCGTGCCCTCTCTCTGTCTCTCTCGCTCATCCCGTCTCCGTCTGTAATTCTGGAGCTGGCGAAAAGTTCTGGGAACTCTTATTATAATACTCGTGGACTGTTCCTCTTCACACTCCCTCGGCTTGAGTGCTGCTGCTATCTGTCTTTCTAATTTTCTATCATGGATTGGCAATCTATGACATGCTGCATGGATGCGCAGTTGCGCATGGTGCGTAAACACACCACTTCACACCTACTACACAGCTTTACAAATCTGCCTAGTGTCACTGTCAATAGCATATGCTATGCATATAAATGGGCCATTGAATTGTGTGACCAGCTAGACAGCTAGACATGAGCCCCGTCACTCCCACAAGTTTTTATCAGCAATTGGGTAGCGTTTGGAGGACCATGACAATTTATTTTCTCCGAAAAAACGCTACTTTTACTGATGTTTAAGTTAGAAATAAAGATTAGGGTTTTAGGCATAACAGTAATAATTATTACTGAGGTATGTCATGTTAGGGGAGGGTGCTTCATTTTTGTTTAATCACTTGGGGAGGGGACTGGATTTTAATTTTCATTCAGAGGGAGGGTGATGGCATTTTATATCAAGGCACATACATTTCCTCCAGGGGAATCCCTACTTAAATTTCGACCTGTCCCTTAGCTAAACTACCTATTAACCTCGCGTCACCAGGCTTTTCGTGTGTGTGTGTGAGACGTGTGTGTGCGCGCGCGACTGTGCATGTGAGAGAGGGAAGGAGGGTGAAATGAAGTGAACTCATGGTAAAGCAAAGCAAAGCAAAGCAAAGTTCTTTGTTTACCCAGGGTGAATGGACTAAGCTCGAGATGCTTGTTTACAGCCAGACCCTGCTCATAGAACATTTCATGGTAGGGGTTCAATGCCTTGCTCAAGGGCACTTCAGCGGTGGTAATTTTAACGTGCCGGTCCGGGGATTCGAACTGGCGACCTTCCGATAACATTGCTGAAGTGCAATGTTTTGTTTGCGGTATGACAGCACAAAATCCTTGTATGAAACCTCATTCTTAACTGTTTACAAATGATGGTTTAATTGAAAGTGATATTGAAGTGATACAACTTGATACAATCTCTCAATTTATTTCAGACTTCGCCAGATTGCGGCAGTATTGAGTTCACCAGTTCCCTCCTCCTGGCAGAATGCAAATGTTGTCCAGCAGGGGGAGTGGTTTCACCAGTCCCCACAGCTTCCTTCCTAAATGTTTTTTTATGCGATATAAAACCAACATTTAAGGCTGTGTTGTGACAGGATATTATATAATAAACCGCGGAAGGATGCAGTATACGTATAGAGTTTGCACGGTTGCTAGTATAGTGAGTTGGGACAAAGTACAGTGTACTCTGTGTACAGTACATGGCTCTTGGTCAGCCCACTTTCTTTCTTTCTACCTGACTTACTTATACACTCAAAGTTCATGGTGTCTCTTTCAACCTGCTCCACAGGTACACGAGCCAGGGTGATGACCCCAGACCCCCAAGCTCAGCTTCTTCTCAACCCTGAGTCCATTCTCCTGTGACATGCTGTGAATGCTGTGGTTGTGTGTTGTGTTGTGGTTGTTGAGGTTTGTTGTGAGTTATTGTGAGAGGGTGGCTGTATTGGTTGACTGGCATGGCGGCAAAGAATCTTTCTTTCTTTCTTGTCTCAGTGGTCCATGGAAAAATATTATGTGGTTCTAAAAAAAAAATAGTTGATGCATTCAACTGTGACTGTACCTTTGAAAACTATAGTTGTTTTGGTACAGCTCATGAATATAGCCTGTGATAGTGTGATTAGTGAGTAACAAGGAAGGAAAGAAAAAAATAATAATCTTAACCCATGGAATGGTGCATGAACCCCCACCACTATTGTGTCTATGACGGACCCACCCGACACAATAGTGGTGGTCCCCAGGTTGCTTTTAGTCAGGATGGTGGTCCCGGACCCTGGTCAAAATCAGTTGAAAACCCCTGAGCTTAGGAGGGTCAAACTTGGATTTCGCTGTCTCTCGAGCTGTCTGCATACAAAAACAAATGTAAAGGGAATGAGTCCAAACAAGTGTCCACAACACACAGTCCGCACACAAACCGCAATGGCATCACTCCGTCAACCAATACTAATTAAATAAACAACGTAATATTGACTTTTAGACGTTTATTTAAACCATAGAGTTGCTTTAAACTGAGAACTGAAGAAACAACAACAACAAACGGTCCGCGCGCGCGTCTTCTCTTTAAAGGGACAGTGTCACCACTAACTGTGTCCCCCTGACAACACGACAGACTACATAACCAGTTCCGGCAACACTATCGTTTTTCAATACTTTAAGGGGTACTCTTATTTTGAAGAGATCGTCCACCGGAAGTCTTATAGGCTATTTGCTAGCTTAGATTAGCCAAAAACCACTGGCTGTTCGCCAGACTGATTTGATTCATATACAAAGAAAACTAAAACGTTTCTTTGAAAACAGTGTCGTCGTTAAGCAGCAGGAGAGGACGTTTGTTAACAGCACAACCAACTGAAAGAAACACAGCTACAGGTGAAAAGATGAACTGATTCATGTTGTGTTTTTCATTTATTTGTTTTTATAAATGTGATTATAAACAACCAGTTACTAGCAGCAGTAATACATTGTTTGGCTAATTGGCTGCATTGTGTGGAGCTAAAATGTTACACTGATATAGACAAAGACAAATCTTACCCCTTATCCCTAAACGTATTTTTTACTATTGTGAAAAACATTTTAAAATAGCCAATCTACAAGCTCACAATGTGTCGATAGATCGTCTTATTTTAATAGTAAAATATGGCTAATAAGTTTAGGGATAAAGGGTAAGGCAAGATATGGCCCTAGGGTTTCGTGCAGAAATCCCTGAAGCCTCTGTTAGCTGTCGGTCTGATTACCAGCGTTGGTGTTACCATCCACTCTGGGCTCACCAGTTTATCTCTGTTGAAATTCTCACTTAACCGCCAGCATTTGTCAGTGAAACCCTTATTTTGAAGGTTCCACCATCCATCCATCCATCCATCTTCAACCGCTTATCCGTAGTCTGGTTGCGGGGGCAATAGCTCCACCAGAGAGCTCCAGACTTCCCTCTCCAGAGCAACATTAGTGACTTCCTCCTGGGGGATCCCAAGACGTTCCAAGGCCAGTGAGTCGATGTGTTTCCTCCAACTGCGCCTTGGTCTGCCCTGGGGTCTCCTCCCAGTGGGACGAGGACCTCCCTAGGGAGACCCCCGAGAGGCATCCTAACCAGATGCCCGAACCACCTAAGCTGGCTCCTTTCCAGGTGAAGAAGCAGCTACTCTACTCAGAGTCTCTCTCGCGTGGCCGAACTTCTCACCCAATCTCTAAGGGAGATGCCAGCTACCCGTTGAAGAAAACTCATTTCGGCCACTTGTATTCGCACCCTCATTCTTTCGGTCATGACCCACACTTCATCTTTTTCTTTCGTGTATCATCCTCAAATGTCCAACTCAGTATCGAGTAGACACGCCCTTGTCTCTGGTCCCACGTGGAAGAGGCCGGCCTCCGAAGGAGGTCTGTACAAAGTACAGGGGGCAGGTGTTAACTATGTGCTCGGCAGACTGCTCAGGCTCGTCACACTCGCATACTGCACTGTCCGCCAAGCCCCACCTCTTCATTGCTGATTTGAAGCAGCCGACTCCAGTGAGCAGGCGGTTCAGTAGGGTCCACTGGTGCATACGGGAGGGCCCAGGCCCAGCAGACTCCCACTCCTGCTTCCAAGGCTTTCCTTGCTAGCTTGATGGTAGCAGTCTCTCGTCAGAGGCCTGCCGGGGACATTCCCGCAAGGACTGGCAGGTAGGACATGGGAGTGGGCTTCAGGCAGCCAGTTATGGTTCGGAGAGAGTTGTTATTACTGTGTCCACCTTTTTGACATGTGGGCTCCTACACCAGACTGGGGCACAGTATTCAGCTGCAGAGAAGACCAGGGCTTGGGTGAAAATCCGCAATGTGTTGGCGGAAGCTCCCCAGGTCGTACCAGCGAGGCGACGGATAAGTGCGACCCTTGATGTGACCTTTGCCCTCACGTCTTCAAGGTGTTGGTTGAAGGACAGAGTTCTGTCCAAGCGCACCCAGAGGTATTTTGGGGCTTGTTTGGAACTCAAGGAGCTTGACCCACACTTCATGACCATTGGTGAGAGTAGGAACGAAGATTGCTCGGTAGACAGGTTCCACCAGAATCGGAAACGGATGTAGAATTAACTTGTGACAGACCCCTGTATTTTCTTCACACTCGGAGAAGACATTGGTCCTCATTCACAACGCCGTTTACGCTCATAAAGTGACGTTACGTGAGCGGAGCGTGAGCGGACAGGCATTTACGTGGATTCCCACATTACGTGGGAATTCATGAACTTGAACGTGAACTTGGCGCTGACGTTGGTTGGTCGGAAATTCCGGTCGTGTACGGCATGCGTAGATTTATTAAGAAGGCTTTAGTCCCCAAACCTCAGATAAAATATGTAGGCATGTGTCCCCAACATTTGTCAGCACATAAAAAAAATATCACTTGTATGCCTATATGCATGCATTCTAGAGGCAAGTTAGCCTAGAGTCCCATACAGAAACTGCCCCCGAGCCCGACACCTTTTTATTTATTTATTAGGATATTTCTAGCATGCACGATTGGGGCTGCTCACTCGGCAGCCTTCTACTCGCAGTACAACGCGTTGTGAGCTTGTAGATCGGCTCTCGCAGTTATGTTAAAAAACAAACTCACAATTATAATAAGAACATACACTTATCTGCATTCTGCACTGTACGAATCCAACGTTGTTTAGTGTAGTGATGTCTGCAGTATAGGCCTATTTAAATTGTTTCGTTATGGAGCTCCTTTGAGTCAGTCTGACTGTCGGTGTGTGTGTGTGGGGGGGGGGGAGGGGGGGGGAATTAGCCCTATATAAAAAATAGAAGACCACATTAGCCTATTTGAATGAATGGCATCAGCGTGTTTGAAAGTTGGCCAGTCATATCATAGTTTTAAGCCAGCTCACCTCCACTTGCGCTTGTTCACAAACATGACGGACAGACAAGAAAGGCTGTTGATGATGATTATTATTACCACTGTAACTCAGCATGTTGACAGAGACTCAGCCAATTCAAGTTTCACGTAGGCCTAAATGCCTTTGCTGCAAGCACCTATCTGCCTCCATTTGCGTCGTGGTATTAATTTATAATAATGTATATTGATCACATGCGGACGCCACACAGAATAGCCAACTCTTACCTGCAGCTGAGGAAACATACAACGTAGTTGTATCGGATGAAATATAGCCTTTAGTCCAAATCCCACAAGAAAAAAAAGAAAGAAAATATGTCCTGTGTCCATGCATGTCCATATATTTGCTTTCCAAATCCGACAGGGCAGGGAATCAATCACCGCAGTAGACTAATCAATATGGCCTTTTATGATTGCCGAGTTTTAATATAGCATTTGGTCGTGTGGTGAACAGTACAAATTAACTTCTTTCTCATTATGTGAAAGTAACTGTAACATCAGTTAACTTATTAACGTTCTGACATTTAACAAGGAGTGAAGCAATGCGTGCTAAGTTGGCAAGTTTCGTTTATAATTATATACATATAACTTGCGCTGTTTGCTTGAAGATCTGTCCGTGCAGACCCGCCTGTCAAAATTAACTGCTCTACAAGCTCATCGCGGCTGTTGTATATCATTTAAAACTTGGGAATCCTCTGTGCAGTCTATGATGACGTATTTCGATATTTCCTGTTGCCTTATATGGTCGTGGATGTTCCATCAAACCAGGCGACACCAGGCGAATCGCTTGGAAAAAATGCGGAAAGGATACACTCGCCGATCCGCACAAATTAAGTGATTACACCTGGTTCCCTGAATAACACGGGACTTAACCATAGCTTGATCGGATGGATTTTCCGCTATCTATACGCATGACCTTTACGCTTCCGTTACACTGTGGCGTATTTCTCCTTTGTGAATGAGGACCATTGTCTTACTGCGATTTAGACTTGACATCGGCGGTGAATGTGTTAAGTGATCTTCTTCCTATCTGTTATGTGTTCTATAAGGTTACTGAATGTAACCACTGTTCTATGAAATACTGTATGTATGTAAGGTTACTGAATGAGAACTAAAAGGCATTTTATTTCTACAGATCGCCACAGGGAGAGATCTACTGGATCAACACATGGCCTCCAAAGAGGAACCGAGAGAGATGGACCAGAGATGTGGACTGATGAGACCTGTAGTGGCGTTGTACAGGATAGGTATGTAATAGTGATGCGTGGGTCAGGTGATGCGTGCCTTGGGAGCCAACTTGCCCCACCAAACAAATTAATCAACAACCCGCCCGCCCTGCAAAAACAAAAAGTACCCTACCGACCGGCTTTTCAACACACACAAGTCCTCCATCAAGTGACATGATTGCGTCCTTTCTCAATTTAGTGAGTCTATACGCTGCCAATAGAGATGCTCGCTGTAGGCAAGTTTTTTTTTCCTAGGATAGCTGCGTTTTTTACGGCTTGTGATTGGTTGTCAGTGGAGTAGGGGGCGCTGGGCTGTGTTTTGGACCGCACCCAAGTGGTTATATGCCTAATCTCACAAAACTATGCCTAAACCTAACCTTAACCTAACCCTGACCTCACAAAACACTATGCCTAAACCTAACCTTAACCTAACCTCACAATAACTAGCGTATTTTCCAAAAAAGTATTCTGGAATTGTAGGAAAAAATTGTAAAAAAAGAAGTCTGTGGTTGTTGGAAAAATAATAACAGGATTTGAACTCGTGAGGTGTGGATTCAAAGTCGAGGGAGCAGTCCACTATACTAGAAGTGCGTTTTGTGTTTGTAATAGAAGGTGAAGCTCCGCCCGCACGGGTGTTTCTTTCTTTGGCTACTACTACTACTAACCCTACTAGTAGTAGCTGGCGGCGTGAAACCATTAATTATAATTGCATTTAAGCACTTTTGATGCACTTTTGCTATTATTGGCACACTTTCTATGCATAAGCATAGTACAAGGTCTTTTCCTAATAAATGTGATATCGTGCCTTCATTTTTAAAGAATGTCATTGTGTATAATTCATGTTCAGTGTGACCACAGAAGTGGTTAATCTGAACATTTACTGATGGTGATGCTACAGTTATGAGAAAATGGTATTGTATCTGAATTCATGGGAGCTACACATAGTGTACATTTATCTTGACTGTCATTTTGGGGAGAATTCATGGTAACAAGATCACATGCTTATGGCAGTAGTGTTTGTGTTGCTATTATTGTACAATGATGAGAGATAAATGTAAATGTAAATGGTGCATTTATATAGCACTGATTATTAAAACCAAACGGTTCGGTTTTAAACCGTAAAACGCTGCACCTCTAGTGTGCATTACATTCACCCGTTCACACACACATTCATACACCGATGGTGGCGGAAACCATGCAAGGCACCAACCAGCACAAGGACACTTCGACACTAACTCTGGGGGAGCCCGGGTTTGAACAGGCAACCTTGCGGTTGCCATCCATCCACTCTACCCCTGAGCCACTGCCGCCCCGAGATAAAGTGCCGTTTGTGTTTTGAAGAGAGACACAGCGCTGTGTGATTCATTGAATTCACTCACACATTGTCCCTTTTACAGGGGCGCTACACACACACCATTGTAACATATCTTATGGAGTTATGCTTAATGCGCTATTGTGTCGTGTTGATAAAAAAAAAGTCAGACAGAAAATAAATTGAGATGGACAGCCTGAGTGTGATTTTAAATGTCAGCTTGGTGCAGCAAGTCGTGTGGGAAGTACTGGGTGCTGATGGTAGGTGTGGCGCTCCACCTCAGCAATCCATCTCCCAGGGGGTCTAGCGCATTGTAACAGGGATAGACTCCATCTCCCAGGCGGTCTAGCGCATTGTAACGGGGACCGACTCCATCTCCCAGGGGGTCTAGCACATTGTAACAGGGACAGACTCCTGTGTGTTACCGGCTGAAGGCTCATATAGTCTTAGTCATCACATAGTCTGGATTTTATTTTTGATACTGACAATAAGCCATTCCCGACCTACTTCTTCATTAAACAGACTGTTGTCAGGAATGGCTGTTATGAGAGCACAGAGTTTCAATCTGACATGATATAGAGTTCACGATGACATGACAAAAATGATAGATGGACGGGATAAATTATTTATAAAAACAGAGTTATTTAATCTGTCACATAAATCCCATAATCTCAAGATGATTCACATGTTGGAGAGTTGGGCTAACACCACTCAGTCTCCAGTTATTAACCCATTCTGAACGGGAACCCCTTTTGGTGTTTTAAGCATTATGTTATGCTTTAGCTGTTGAAAAATAGAAGATCTACAAGCTCGTAGCGCGGCACCGAGTGCCGCGCTACGAGCTTGTAGGTGTGCTATTTTTGAAAAATCGTGAAAATGTGGCTCAAATCTTTGAATGTATATTCTTTTTCGGGGCGAAGGTTTTTAACTCAACTCTTCTGCTTCTGGGGGGGTTCCTGGAACAACATATTTTCAGATGGGGGTCGGTGGCCAATTACATATAATCTTTGGGGTCCTTGACATGAAATATTGAGCACCACTGATATAGAAACATGAGGTTTTTTGATTTCGACGTCAGGCCTAAATGGTTTAAAGTCCTTCCTTGTTCACTTGCTTTCAGACCGGTGTGTGGAGTCCAGACTGCAGGTGAAGATGAACTCTCCAGACTCAGCCAGGGACGTTTCTATTAAACAGGAGGAACCTGAAGACATTTCTATTAAACAGGAACCTGAAGACCACCCACACCTCAGTACGTTTCATGTGCTCTTCCTTTCTGTTTCTGTAGGGCTGCCACAATGTCTGATTTTCAGTTTCACTGTACAATAACGATGGCAAAAAAATACTAGGACACTCATAATATAGTCCAGTCGCTTGTGTAATTTCAAACCATATTGGATTCTGCGCAAATGGAATCATGGATTTTCTGATTTGTCATACTATATATATTTCCATAAAATCTCCTGAAATGTTAACGAACATTAATATTTTGGCATGAAAATGTTCTACATAGATTGTTTAAGCTACCATTGGTCCACATTTAAAGCTTTCATTGTCAGAAGTGCTTCTGTTTCATAACATCATGCAATGAGTGGCATGACTAATTTACTCCCAAATCAGAGCTCAGGTGTGAAGTAATTTATTTTTAAATTGTTTGAAATTTTCATGATTCAAATACAATATTTGCTGTGACCAGTGGACTCCCTTTTGCTTAATTAAATGTATTACTACTTATTTCTTTGAAGCTAAAATCTAAAAAAAAAAGCTCAAATCTTGCTAAAACATTCAGAACTGTAATCTGTACTTGGTAACGGTTTAGTCAATCTTATCTTGGTAAGTAATACAGTAGTCATTTTGTACATGGAACATGGAAGAAGAATGGATTTACGTTTTAGGAATCCAGTGTTGACCATGTTATTTTTCTGCTCCTAGACATCCTGCACATGGTTGTGTGTAAAGAGGAGGTTTCCCCTGAACAGGAGAGGAGCCCCAGTCTGCTCCAGGAGAAACCAGTGCCTCCACACATTAAAGAGGAACAGGAGGAGCTACTTCAAATACCAGAGGAACCTGTTGGGTCAACGTTGACATTACCAGCAGTGAAAGGTGAAGAAGACGATGGAGACATCTCTTCGCACCGCTCTGAAGTTGAAGTTGAGCGTGAATCCGACACTGAAGTCACTGAAGACAGTGATGATTGGGCGGAGACAACTGGAGGTCAGTCATTGTTAACCCATTTAGGCCTGACGTCAAAATAAAAAAAACCTTCGCTCTGAAAGAATATATATTCAAAGATTTGTGCCGCATTTTCACGATTTTTCAAACAATAGCAGACCTACAAGCTCGATATGAGCTTGTAGATCTGCTATTTTCCAATAGCTAAAGTATAACATAATGCTTAGTTAAAACACCAAAAGGGGTTCCCGCCCAGAATGGGTTAAACACAGGCACAGGAACTACATGTGTGGGGAACACTGGCAGTTGGCATAATGACTAAAAAAGATGATGAATAAAAATAAATATTAACGGGGAAGCCAAACACGGTGATGGAAGCTTTTCGAGTTATCTGTACTCACCATTTTTACCACCTCTCCCCTTCGCTCCCCCCTCTCACACTCCGACCATCTTTGTCTTCCTGTATCTGTCTCTCTCTCTCTCTCTCTCTCTCTCTCTCTCTCTCTCTCTCTCTCTATCTCTCTCTCTCGGTCAGGTGACCTGAAGAAACGTCAGCGTGTCCACACCGGAGAAAAACCTTTCCAGTGTAAAGATTGTAACAAGAGTTTCAGTAAGTCATATCCGCTGAGGAGACACCGGCTTATCCACACTGGAGAAAAACCTTTCCAGTGTAAACATTGTGACAAGAGTTTCGGTCTATTGGGCACCCTGAAGAGACACCAGTATGTCCACACTGGAGAAAAACCTTTCCACTGTAAACATTGTGACAAGAGTTTCAACAACTCGGGTCACCTGAAGGTGCACCGGCTTATCCACACTGGAGAAAAACCTTTCCAGTGTAAACATTGTGACAAGAGTTTCGGTCTACCAGGCACCCTGAAGAGACACCAGTATGTCCACACTGGAGAAAAAGCTTTCCACTGTGAACACTGTGACAAGAGTTTTACTGAATCGTCTTCCCTGAAAAGACACCAGCGTTTGCATACCGGAGAAAAACCTTTCCAGTGTAAACATTGCGGCAAGAGTTTTAGAAATTCAGATAAACTGAAAAGACACCAGTTTATCCACACTGGAGAAAAAGCATTCCGATGTATACATTGTGACAAGAGTTTCAGTCGGTTAGATCACCTGAAGAAACACCACCCCGTCCACACCGGAGAAAAAGCTTTCCACTGTGAACTCTGTGGCAAGAGTTTCAAAAACACATCTCAACTGAAGGCGCACCGGCGTATCCACTCTGGAGAAAAACCTTTCCAGTGTGAACATTGTGACAAGAGTTTCGGTCAGTCAGGTGACCTGAATAAACACCGGCGTATCCACTCTGGAGAAAAACCTTTCCAGTGTGAACATTGTGACAAGAGTTTTACCTCACCGTCTTCCTTGAAAATACACCAGAGTGTGCATTCTGGAGAAAAACCTTTCCAATGTAAACATTGTGATAAGAGTTTCAGACAGTCAGCTGGCCTGAAAACACACCAGGTTATCCATACTGGAGAAAAACCTTTCCAATGTAAACATTGTGATAGGAGTTTCGGTCTATCAGGCACCCTGAAGAAACACCAGTATGTCCACAGTGAAGAAAAACCTTTCCAATGTAAACATTGTGATAAGAGTTTTTGTAAGTCATATCAGCTCAAGCGACACCGGCTTAGTCACACTGGATGAAATACTTTCCAATGTACACATTGTGACAAGAGTTTCAATGTATCAAGTAATCTGAAGTTACACCTTCGTGTCCATATTTCTCACAGGACAAAACAAAAACAGTGTCACACTGTTATTCATTATTGTGTTGCCTAAAATCATTAGCCTTTTCTTCTTTTTTTTTTACATTTCCTCTCCATTTATAATTGTGAAGGATATCCCCCAAATGTAAATTATGATTTTATTATTTTAATAATTATTATAAATTATAACAAAGTAGTAGTAAGGTTGAAATCTCTTTTTTGCAAGTAGAAATATATCCGGGTGTTGCAACTTGCAGGGTTAAAGAGACGGGCAGACTCGTACAAAGCTATTGACAGTCGTGTTGTTATATTGTTGAGTTATTTTGACATCGGATCGATACCGATACAGCATAAATACGACAATTAATTTGTGCACCTTTAGTTTCCACTATAATGAGCTCATTGGGAGGATCAAATTAAACGGCTGTATGATCGTAGGGAGGTCGATAGATAAGGAAAATATATTGGATTATTATACTGCTCCTGTCAATAGAGGCCTCCATGCTCCAGCTCTTTTGTTTTCTTCTCATTATAAACCCTTAAAACGTATTAACAAACCATTTATGTTGACTTTATTATAAGTTTTTGCTAGAGGATACCATTACAGACTAATTAAGTTGCTGTTTTTATTTTTTTATTTTACTGTTTTGTTGTTTTATTTGAATGTAATCTGTGCAGACCACAGATCCAGAATCCACTGAATGTCCAAAGTTCAGGGCTTTTTTGGGTGCAATTGAGGTCAGAAAAAATAAAATAATAATCGTCACCAGACCTTTAAGGAATTTATCCTTCAACAATAATTATCATGACAAACATCTGGACTGGATCAATTGTGACAATTGTATTAAAACAAAACATGATTTTGAACTTTTAAGTCTGGATAAGATCATGCCTGAGGTCGAAAGGTTGCATATTGTGGACATAAAATAAAAAGTTCTTGAACCAGCAAGTGGCAGTGTGCGGGTCTCCCTCCTTCTCCTAAAAGTCTGGATAAGCGCCTCCACTGAATTCCTAAATTGTAAGTAAGTGTTGAAGTGTTCCTTCAAGCAGGGTTCTCACGGTCATGACATTACTAGAAATACTTTGAAATGAAACATTTTCCAGTCCTGGAAAAGGTTTGGAATTTATCAATGTTCCTGGAAAAATATTTTACTATTCATTGTTTTTGGCTATTGATTTTGTTAATAAACAAAAACTTTTCCAAAACATGTATGCAAGAGAATATAGAGTATTTTAATTCATATTTATAAAAACGAATATAGCCTAATAAAAAAAAAGCTATACAAAACTGTGTTTATCACATTTAACAGCATTAGACAAATGAAAACAATGTATTATTGGTGGAATCTAACTCGGGTATCCTAATGAGTAGATGTGTTTATAATGCTTTAAAAAAATATAGTTCTATAGTTTTTAATGCAAAATACTTGGTCTAAATGCATCATCACTTTCTACAGTGTTTATGAATGTGGATATGCACAATGAATTAGATTTATGATTAATGCATTATTAATTATGCATATTAACCCCTTCGGACATGCCAGTGTAGCCCCCACAGTGTAGCCCCCATCAGGCAAGCGGTAGACGGCAATCCGGACTTCATTTTAGTAGGACGGCATGGCAGCCAGAACCGGCGACGGTAACGGCAGACTGAGTCAATGTTATATATCTTTCAATATTTAATCTTTTTACCGTTCCGTGCCGTCCAGCAGGTTTTGACGTTTTGCCGTCTACGGTAGACGGCAAACGGCAAAACCTGCTGGGCAGCACGGAACGGTAAAAAGATTACATTTGTAAGCGGTAGACGGTCTACCGCTTGCCTGATTCCATGTGAATGCAGCATATAGAGACAAATTGGTTCACTCATCATCATCTGGCCCTGACGTTCCACCTAGGCTGTCCCTCAGGGGCAACTAAAGATGTGGACAATGCAACAATACCACAAATTGCAAATTCTTCTCACATCCTTTGACAGGTAAAAAGTATACACAAAAGAGACTCATCAAACTGTAATTTCACAAATGTGGTTTACATGCTAAGCTGTCCTTGTGGTAAAAAGCTTACATTGGCCAAACAAAAAGATGCCTAAACAACAAGATTATCTGAACACAAAACTGCTATACGCACAGGCAACATTGAATAATGCCCATGGCTAAACAATATCTTGAGGCTAGTCATGGTTCACCCTCATCTCTGCGCTTTGTAGGGGTTGAACAAGTTACCACCACCAGAGGGGGGTAAACTTCCCAAGTTATCTCAGAGAGAAATGTTCTGGATTTATTAGCTCAGCACTATGCAACCACAGATGACTTTTCCTACAAACCCTTTTTGTAATATGTTTTGTTGTTCTTGGAGTTCCTGATGTTTAATCTGCCTAATGTATTTAAGGTTTCTGTGTGTTCTTAGTCCCTGATGTGGTTTTCTGTGCCCCTAGACATTTATATTTGTATAGGCCTATATTGTATTTAATATGCAATGTATTAAAAAGAAAATGTCTGACTTTTACATGATCTGTGATGTTTGTGCTGATTATATTGTGAACTTTTAACTGTGATGCTTTGTAATTTATTACAATTGATTGATTAAAATTGATCATTGATAATAAGTAAGGACCTCCCCTCTACACAGGTGGGGATGATCAAAATGTTGGTTTTAAAAGAGGAACCCACATCCCCAGTATCACTTTGTAGTCTGCTCTGAAGAAGGCTCTGCCGAAACGTATCACTTAAATAAACATGAGAAATTGCATCTGAGCCAGTCGTGCATTTTTTTATTTTGGAGTGCTGTTACAAAACCCATTGTCTAGGGGTAGAAGGCAATGCAACATATGGAGGAGACACGGAAACCAAGGTCTAATGCAAGTATTTATTCATAATTAAAGGTTGAATAAATAATATAATCAAAACTGTACAATAAATGGCTCTTAACTAAAAGAAAAGACAAGCAACGGATATCAAAACAAAAATACGTTATTCCTTTCCGAAGGGAATAACTCTTAAGCATCAAAATGTTCAACACAAAATAAGGCAACAGTTAGTTAACGGCAGTACGACGGATGGGGGAAAGACCCTGGAAGATGTTTCCCAAGTGACTGTCTGGGGGTGAATGGGCTTAGTAGACGTGAGAGCTACGGCCGTTAGCTCCCTCATGTGACCGTCAGCCAATCGGGGAGGTTGATCAGGCCTCCATGGTCATGGCCAACAGGAGTACCCAGACACACAGCGGGTGACAATCACACTGTCTGAAGACCCATTAATATACTCAGCCATCCAACTGATATGATATATGATTGCGACACAGCAGCCAAGTATGCAGAACACATATACGTACACACATTTGACATAACACAAAGAACAAGACAATTTACATACATAAAGACATGAAGACAAGAGCAATATCCACCGCTTAGATTATCGTGTGGCTACTACGACTCCTGATTAAGCCTCAAGGTCGACTGGTGGACAAAGGACCTCTTTAGTCTGACCTTATTGTATGCTGGTACACCATATCTCCTTCCTGAAGGTAGCAACCTATATTCTCCGTACACATGCTTAGTATTAGAGGTGATATTCCTTGCTAACCTTAGGATGCTGTTATCATACGTGGATGTATAAAGTTTCTGAAGTTGTTGTCCAACAATCTTTGAACAAATGTTCAGTTGTTGCAGCATTTGTGACTTTAGGGCTGCAGACAAACATCCATACCAGGTGGTACTACAGTACTGAAGAACACTCATAATAACAGAAGTGAAAAGAAGAATCCGTCTACTAGCACCGAAGGATCTTAGACGGCGAAGAAAGTAGATTCTTTGCTTTGTTTTCGTACACACTGAATCAATCTCGTTCCATGACAATAGATGGTCTATTACTACTCCTAGGTATTTGTACGAACATACCTGGTTGATCGGTTCACCATGAATAGTAATGGGGGATCGGTGTATCTCTGGTGGTGTACCAAAAACAATCTCTTCTGTCTTTTTTGTGTTAATGATGAGAGCGTTGTTATCACTCCATTCAACCACCTTATTGTCTCCACCAGGCCGAAGGCATGGGGAGAGAGTATGTTTTGCACTCCGTCCGTCCGTCCGTGTGTCCGTCCGTCCGTCCGTGTGTCCGTCCGTGTGTCCGTCCGTGTGTCCGTCTGTGAACAGCTAATCTCCGGCATCGTTAACCCGGTCGATGCCAAATTTCGCACACACACTCCCTGGATGCCAACGATGAACCTCTGCCCCAAAATTTCCAGAACGGCCTGTTATAGCACCACCAGGAGGCCGCTTTGTGCAAAACAAGTTTTTGGACAGTACACCTACAGATTTTCTCCAAACATCACGCAAATTGGTACACAGTCTCTCTAGAGCCATTCAACGAAACGGGTCTTTCAGATTTCTCAGACTCCATCCTGATTGGCTAAGATTGGCTTCCAAAGTTCGCAGGAGTGCTCAGTTACACATCGTGTGATTTCCGTGAAATTGCGCACGCACATTCCCACTAGGCCGAGGAAGAAATGCCATGTGAACATTTTCAACTCAGCCTCATGGTGGCGCTATAACTAGCCGAAAAGTGTTTTTTACCTCCAACTGCACGGATTTGTGGATAACTTTGTATGCCAACTCCCTAGAGGCCAAGGAAAAACCTTTGCCTGGAATTTTTCACATCTGCTCTTTATAGCGCCACCAGGAGGCCGACATATGTAAAACACATTTTCTAATATTACTCCTTCAGATGTTATCCAAATTTCACACAAATCGGTACACATGCTCTCCATAGTCATGTGATCAAGACGGGTTTGTTTGATTTCTCATAATCCACCTTCATTGCCTACGATTGGCTTCTAAACTTTTCAGGAGTAGCCCGCTTTGTACCCGTTTTGTACAAATTGCCACAACTACTCAACGCAGCGTCCGATTGCGGTGAAACTGCATGCATATTCCCACTAGGCTGAGGAAGAAATGCCAGTTTTCAAATCAGCCTCATGGTGGCGCTACAACAGGCCAAGCCGTGTCTCACACACACACACACACACACACACACACACAAACACACACACACACACACACACACACACACACACACACACACACACACACACACACACACACACACACACACACACACACACACACACACACACACACTCCTGGTGGAGACCTGTGCCCAGAAGGGCACTTTTTCTAGTTTACTCTGTGTTGGTGCAGTCCAGGATCACTGGAACTATCTAGGAGAGAAATCAAAACTGTATCATCTGAGTATTTTAGAATGTATTGGTCTGGTGTGTCAGTGCGACATTCAGACAGGCATTCCTCAATACGACAGCTGTCAGTATAAAGGGTGAAAAGTAGCTCACACACCCCTGGGGGGCACCAACATTGGTAGTTAATGCTGATGAGAGGGTTGTGTTCACTTTCACCTTCTGTACTCTGTTAGTAAGAAAAGAAGCATACCAGTTAAGTATGGATTCAGTTCCAACTGTACCATTTTTGACACTAGTATATCAGACTGTATTGTATTGAAAGCTGAAGAAAAGTCTAAGAATAGCACTCTCGCATGATTCTTATTTGACTTATCTAGGTGTTTTGTAATTAAGTGGACCAGTGTCACAACCGCATCCGCTGTACCGCAACCCTTTTTATAGGCAAACTGACTGGGGTCGAATATTTCTTTGGTTATACTAACAAGATGTTGTAACAGTATTCTTTCAAGTGATTTCATAATCACTGAAGTGAGAGCTATGGGTCTATAATCCTTATGTTCTTTTGGGCATTGGATTTTGGGTAGTGGTTTTATGTGTGAGGTTTTCCAAGACAGGGGAATTGTGTGTGTGTCTACAGAGGTTTGGAATATTGGTTGCCACACTGGAGCCAACTCAGATGCAAAGTTTTTGAGGAGAAAAGCACTGCATTCATCTGGCCCATTAGCTTTCCTTGTGTTAGTACACTGAAACACTTTCCTTACATCCTCTACAGTGATGGTAATTCTGTCTGAGGGGGCAGGTGTTACAGCCTTCAGTATGTCAGTGCACTTTGAGGAATTGTCCAATGATTCAAATCTGGCGAAAAAGGTATTTAGGTCATTAGAAAAACCAAGTTCATTTTCTGTCACAATAGGTTTTGTTGGGGTTGACATTCCTGTCATAGATTTCATAGTATCCCATGCCTTTTTGTGATCATTGGCATTAAACGCATCCTCCAGACGCTGTCTATGTGCCAATTTTGCCTGCCTCATTTTCGTTTTTAACTTTTTTTCTGCCAATTTAAGTGCACCAAAATCTTTGTTTATGAAGGCTGTTTTCCTTTCATTTATTACATTTCTTATATCCTTGGTCACATATGATTTGTTGTTTGGATAGATTTTTATCTCCTTTGTAGGAACAACCAGCTGTACACAAAAATTAATATAATCATTTGTAATTGTGGTAATTTCATCCAATGAACCATCTCTGAACGTGTCCCAATCAGTCCAGTCCAGGCATGCTTGTAGTTTTCATTTGTCCATGTCCTAACTACCTTCTTCTCTGGCTTCCCTCTTTTTAATTAGGACTTATAGACTGGAGTCATGCACGGGAGGAGAGTTAGTCTAATACAGGTTCATAACGGCTGCTAGAGGTATAGATATATATATAGGAGACATCTAGAATAATTCCATATACACATATATATACTATACCAATAATATCACCATATAAATATATATATAATATTAGCAATAAACATATATATATATTTATAATCCCAAAATAACACTCACAACTCATAACACTCATAATTAATCATAACACACACGACCATAGTCGTGACAGTGCCGCTTTTTCCACTTAGTTGGTTTATGAGTTGTTAGACTTTCACGCAGGAGGCCCGAGTTCGAATCCCAGGCGTTACATGAGAACCCACTGCCTCAGCCAAGGGCGGTTTCCATGAAGTGCACCTGTTTTTCTTTCTTTAGGCCTACCTAAAATGCTAATTTGTTAATTGAATGGGCTGCATTATAGCTGCTTGCAGCTATATTCTGTACTTTTACTTCTACTCCAGAGACAAAAATGTTGTACTTTTACTTCACTACAATTATTTGAAAACTTCAGTTACTAGTTACTTTGTATAGATTTAACCAATTGAGCCCTATTTAAACTTGGCCTATATGAAAATAGCAGATACACAAGCTCACACCACATTGTGACATGCAACATGTTGTGTACTTGTAGATCTGCTATTTACAAATGTTTTTGTTAATACATTTTAGACATAACGAGTACTTTCTACTTGGAGACTAGTGGGAGGAGAGTGGGTTGGTCCTGGTTATGTAAGCACTGTTCTGTCCAGTGTTGATCTGGGAGAGTTTAGTCAGGAAGCGGAGCAGAGCACTCGGTCAAGAGCACGAAATGTCTACAAGTAAAGTCACACCCCAAACGGTAAACGCAGGCCTCAAATGTCGTCGACCATCAAAGTGGACCGAAGGAGATGAACTATTTGGGTTTCGTAAAAAAAAGTCCAACAGCGTTTCAGCTGCATCAGAGGAGCGACAGAGGAGGTTGCTCCCCTTCCCCTTTCCCCAAGAGGACCACAACGGAAACAAGCCTAACGGCTTTCTTGTGACTCTATCCTTTTGAAATTTATTTTTCAATAAAGTAATCAATCAAAAAGACAGACAGACAGACAGACAGACAGACAGACAGACAGACAGACAGACAGACAGACAGACAGACAGACAGACAGACAGACAGACAGAGAGACAGCTGAAGTCATCAGGCAGGCCAGGACTGTTCCAATGGCCAATCTCTGCCTGGCAGTTGCTGCTGTCATAACTACAATTTGAACAATTTGTCAGTTGATAATACTATACGAAAAAGTCCTTCTGCACACCTACAAAGGACAGGTGCGTCGGATAACAGGAAACTGATAGGTAGAAAAAAGAGAATCCCGCACACTGTCTTCACTTAGGTTGGTTTTTATTGCAACGTTTCGGTCGTCAGACCTTCATCAGGCATAAAGCAGTACTGACAAACAGTCAGCATAAATACATCTCTGAGATCAGCGGGGGCCAATCAAATGACACACACCAATCCGTTACCATGGAGAGGGACTGCCCACAGGTGAGTACAGGTGGTATATTTTGAGACGTGAGGCATATTGGATTTTCACTTGCGACACCTTAGCCCCAAAAGGTTTAAATGATGAATTCTTACTAAATGTGATGTTGTGAATTTTGAGGTTTTTCTCACCTCTGGGGTTTTCTGATATTTTATTTATTTCCGTTAGCCCGGTCGATGCCAAACTTTGCACACACACTCCCTGGATGCCAATGACGAACCTTTGCCCCAAATTTTCCAGAACGAATAGCACCACCATCAGGCGCGGATTCTTTATGAGTAAGGCATAGCCAATACGAGGTAGGCAGGCCAGGCACCCGGCCGCAGCCTATAACAAAATGGAGTCTAATAACAGCATGACTTCATGTGGATCTCAGACTTCATGTGGTCAGTCTATGATCTCATCATAACATTGCAAATGAATGATGTAGCCAAAAACTATCCATATAGTATCGTAAAATGAATGCAACAACAATAGCGATACAGATAACGATTTTAAAAAGACCCATGAGAAATGACAGGGCCTAGAGCAGCAATGTGTCTGAATTATAGAATTTTGTTGCTGTTGAGCAGAAACCTTGTATCTCCAGATTTGAACTTTTTATGGGTTTTACCCGTAAATTTACACCCTACTACTTTGTCATAAAGAGTTTCACGCCAAAGTAGCAAAAATAGCCGATCTACCATAATTTTGAAAGGGAAAGTAAAAGTGTTTACGGTAAGTTTGTGTGGGTTTAATAAATATTGAACAAAGCAAAACTATTAAACAAGAGCTTAATTTGTGACTATAAATAATAACTACATTGAATCCACACAGGTTTTTCCATTTGCTGACAAGTAGGTTAGTCTAATCATTTTGGACATAAGAGGTTTCCAGCTAACAGTGACTATACATTGTGCAATATCGGCTTTAATTCTTTCCTCTTGTATCCTATTTTCCATGTGACATGTCCTTGTTTGTCTCTGACAGCTGCCGGGTCCTCTCCATATGCCCAAATATACTGTAGATCAGGGGTTCTCAACCTGGGGGTCGCGACCCCTCGGGGGTTCCCGAATTTATTTTGGGGGGTCCCCAAATTATGCAAAAACAAAAAAAAAAGAAAATTGCAACTGAAACGAAATTTAGAGGGTTTTTTTGTGTTTGTTTTTCGCATGAGGGCCCTAAGGATGAATACAAAATGAATATCAACATCCATTTGTGATGAATCACACCTTAGAAAGCATGAGTGTCACTCTATTTCAAACACAAAGTGTTTTTTGACATGGGGTGGTCATATTTCGACAGCAGCAACTGCCTGTCATAATTTGTATTATTATGACATTATGACTATGTATTGGACAGTATTAAGATGTTGATATTAATTTTGTATTCATCCTTAGTGCCCAAAATCACACCTTAGAAAGCATGAGTGTCTATTTCATGTGTTTTTTGACTGTCCAATACTATCTAAGTATTGGACAGTATAAAGATGTTCATATTCATTTTGTATTCATCTTTACGGACCCAAATCATACCCTAGAAAGCGTCTAGGGTGTCTACTTCAAACATAAAGTGTTTTAGGTATTATAATACATTAATAAGTCAGTATAATAAGCTTCATAATGTGTTATGATAAATGTTATCATTAGTTATAAGTACTTCTATATAATTATAAATGTTTATGAGAAAATTATATTGTCTTGTAAGATTTTTGTATGTGTTGTAGATGTGTTGTAAACATGGAATACATAGCATAGCAAGTTATGAAGTATTATAATACTTGATATTATAAGTCATTATAAAAGTGCTTATAAATATAATTATACATGTTTATGAGAAGATTATAATATCTTATAAGTGTGTTCATACTGCGTTATAAACGTGGGATGCATAGCAAGTATTACCAACAAATCTTAACCTAACATGTTTCCAATCTTAGTTTTTTGTGTTGCCAAGTTGTCATTCAGGTCGAGTTATAATTACAACATTATCACATGTAATTATCCTTTAAAATGAATTGTCCAATGAACAATTGGAATTGACAGTGATCTCCAAACCCAACTGGGCATCCTACAAACCCAACGAAACAAGCTAAGAAACATTGTAACTACCATGACTAAATCAGCTAAAAGTAACTTTATCAATGATAAAGCAGAGGAAAACAAAACAATCCTCGGGAGCTCTGGAAGCTACTAAACATTCAACTAGGCTGCGGTCAGAAACTAAAAACCAGGTTTACAAACATAAACATCAAATCGAATGACACCTGCATCACTGACAAGCTTGACGTAGCCAACTACTTAAACATCTTCTTTACAAACATTACAACAACGCTGGTTAACAAACTGCCCTCCCACTCTGGGTGTTTTGGTGTAGAGCACATTGTCTTCAAATGCAGTGAACCAACTTTAATAGGGAAACAGCAACGTTTCGGCCTATGTGGCCTTCATCAAGCTATATTTATGCCTGATGAAGGCCGCATAGGCCGAAACACCATGGGACTGAATCCATTATATTTGGATCAAATAGTAATCTCAGCAAGGCAGATGCAGGCTTCTTGGTTAGAGTGGGTGACAATATTATCACACGAAAAGATGAAATTACCTACCTTTCCATCCAGGTTCCATCCTGGAGGCAAATCTTTCCGGTGATAAAATGGCCACCAAGGTAATCAAAAAAGTCAACCAAAGAACAAGATTCCTATACAGGATCTCCTCACTGGTCAACAAAAACACCTTGAAGACCCTTGTACAAGGTTTCTTCGACTATGCATGCACCTCCTGGTAACACAGCACCTCTAAGGCCCTTAAAACAAGGCTCCAGACTTCCCAAAACAAACTGGTCAGGCTACTACTTGGCCTCACTCCCCGAACCCACCTCACCCCTGCCCACTATGACAGGCTGGAATGGCTTAGGGTTGATGACAGAGTACAGCATCTTGCAATGGGTCTGGTCCACAAGATTCGCTACACCACCAAGATACCCATGTACCTGTCTAAATACTTCCTTAATGTCAACAAAGTCCACACCCACAACACCAGAGGGAGTTCAACAAACCATGTGCAACCCATATTCGGCACAAAGGACTAAATTAATTTCGCTCCTATGCCACCAAAATGTGGAACGCCCTACCAACAGTCATTAAGACATGCGAATCCCTTGACTCCTTCAAAACTGCTCTCAAAGGGCACCTACGGACGGCTGCAATTCGAAACTGGCCCCCGTAAAATCTGAATCCCCTACCCACCCCTTTTCCCCCTCGCTGTATATGTTTATTTTCCATTTTTACCTCCTCTGATGATTTCCTGTTTTGACTATACTGTAGTTGTGTATATTCGTACGTCTCTAAATGTTTTGATGAATTGAAATGGTGGGCACTATTGTAAACAAGTGTAATGCTTTATGGTGTCGTCCACTCACAGTTAACAGTTTTTGTATTGAGTTGCACTTGAAATGTAGCCTACTGTAATTCTGCAAACTGTTAATAAATCAATCAATCAATCAACAAAACACCATTTACCAACAGATTAGATGGGCTAAATGTCAAATGTGGTCCGTGGCTTAAATGCAGAATAAACTAGAAGAAGTGCCCCGCCTCGCGTCACAGGTCTCCACCAGGATTGATAATTGGATAAAATATGAAGGACTAATATAAAAAAGAGTGTTGCACATAATGGTACTTCTGGTACCGTAAAACCCAGAACCTTAGATTAGATGGCTCTGGTAAAACCCTCCCGGTAGCCACGCCCCCTTCCCCTTTCTTAAAACGGTTCTTCAAACGGGGGGGGGGTACTTTATTTACAGTTCTTGTTTCAACATTTCAGCACGATCAATGATAAACGGGTTTTTTTTTGTTCGTTTGGTACTTTATTTACAGTTTGCTAATGAACACGTACAGTGCGCTTTCAGTTCACAACGAACACATTACATTGTTTCAGCATCTTGTTTCAACATTTCAGCATGATCAATGATAAACGAGTTTTTTTTTGTTCGTTTGGTACTTTATTTACAGTTTGCTAATAAACACGTACAGTGCGCTGTCAGTTCACAACGAACACATTCAATTGTTTCAGCATCTTGTTTCAACATTTCAGCATGATCAATGATAAACAGTAAAAAATTGTTTCAGCAATAATAGCGTAATCGTGGCGGTCGCTTATTCACGTACCATTCAGCGTACGAGGTGACGAAACCTTTAGAATTATTAGCTCTTAAAAGAGCCGTTGTGTTGGCGCTGACAGTGCTGTCCGCCTCGGCAGCTACGTTGTCGGCGGCGGGCACCGTGATCTTGTCGGCGGGCGCCGGGGCCTTGACAGCGGGCGCCGGAGTCGGTGTGGCGGCGGCGGGCACTGGGAGCCGGGTCTTGGCGGCGGCGGCGTCCGCCTCGGCAGCTCCGTTGTCGGCGGCGGGCACCGGGATCTTGTCGGTGGGCGCCGGGGTCTTGACAGCGGGCGCCGGAGTCGGTGTGGCGGCGGCAGGCACTGGGAGCGGGGTCTTTGCGGCGGTGGCGCCGAATTGTAGCATGGACTGGACGAATCTCTTCTTGGCTGGAGGTGGCTTCATCATAGTAGTCAAATGGAAATAAAGCCTGTACTGTACTGCAATGCAACATTTATACTCTCTACCTGGCAGCAGAACAAAAGCCACCTTATTAGCATTTGAATGAATAGGCCTACCTGTTTTAAGGCTAGTTTCACTCAGTCCCTCCTATCTCTGGCCACTTTCTTCATATAGCAAGCACAGAAACCAACCAAACACAGAAACACTATTAATTAAAAAGTAAGCTATGCTACCAGAACGCCTTTTCCTTTCTTTTTTTTCGCCCCAGCGCGTGCCCTCTCTCTGTCTCTCTCGCTCATCCCGTCTCCGTCTGTAATTCTGGAGCTGGCGAAAAGTTCTGGGAACTCTTATTATAATACTCGTGGACTGTTCCTCTTCACACTCCCTCGGCTTGAGTGCTGCTGCTATCTGTCTTTCTAATTTTCTATCATGGATTGGCAATCTATGACATGCTGCATGGATGCGCAGTTGCGCATGGTGCGTAAACACACCACTTCACACCTACTACACAGCTTTACAAATCTGCCTAGTGTCACTGTCAATAGCATATGCTATGCATATAAATGGGCCATTGAATTGTGTGACCAGCTAGACAGCTAGACATGAGCCCCGTCACTCCCACAAGTTTTTATCAGCAATTGGGTAGCGTTTGGAGGACCATGACAATTTATTTTCTCCGAAAAAACGCTACTTTTACTGATGTTTAAGTTAGAAATAAAGATTAGGGTTTTAGGCATAACAGTAATAATTATTACTGAGGTATATGTCATGTTAGGGGAGGGTGCTTCATTTTTGTTTAATCACTTGGGGAGGGGACTGGATTTTAATTTTCATTCAGAGGGAGGGTGATGGCATTTTATATCAAGGCACATACATTTCCTCCAGGGGAATCCCTACTTAAATTTCGACCTGTCCCTTAGCTAAACTACCTATTAACCTCGCGTCACCAGGCTTTTCGTGTGTGTGTGTGAGACGTGTGTGTGCGCGCGCGACTGTGCATGTGAGAGAGGGAAGGAGGGTGAAATGAAGTGAACTCATGGTAAAGCAAAGCAAAGCAAAGCAAAGTTCTTTGTTTACCCAGGGTGAATGGACTAAGCTCGAGATGCTTGTTTACAGCCAGACCCTGCTCATAGAACATTTCATGGTAGGGGTTCAATGCCTTGCTCAAGGGCACTTCAGCGGTGGTAATTTTAACGTGCCGGTCCGGGGATTCGAACTGGCGACCTTCCGATAACATTGCTGAAGTGCAATGTTTTGTTTGCGGTATGACAGCACAAAATCCTTGTATGAAACCTCATTCTTAACTGTTTACAAATGATGGTTTAATTGAAAGTGATATTGAAGTGATACAACTTGATACAATCTCTCAATTTATTTCAAGGCATGTCCAAGTCCCCACTAACCTGACTTCGCCAGATTGCGGCAGTATTGAGTTCACCAGTTCCCTCCTCCTGGCAGAATGCAAATGTTGTCCAGCAGGGGGAGTGGTTTCACCAGTCCCCACAGCTTCCTTCCTAAATGTTTTTTTATGCGATATAAAACCAACATTTAAGGCTGTGTTGTGACAGGATATTATATAATAAACCGCGGAAGGATGCAGTATACGTATAGAGTTTGCACGGTTGCTAGTATAGTGAGTTGTGACAAAGTACAGTGTACTCTGTGTACAGTACATGGCTCTTGGTCAGCCCACTTTCTTTCTTTCTACCTGACTTACTTATACACTCAAAGTTCATGGTGTCTCTTTCAACCTGCTCCACAGGTACACGAGCCAGGGTGATGACCCCAGACCCCCAAGCTCAGCTTCTTCTCAACCCTGAGTCCATTCTCCTGTGACATGCTGTGAATGCTGTGGTTGTGTGTTGTGTTGTGGTTGTTGAGGTTTGTTGTGAGTTATTGTGAGAGGGTGGCTGTATTGGTTGACTGGCATGGCGGCAAAGAATCTTTCTTTCTTTCTTGTCTCAGTGGTCCATGGAAAAATATTATGTGGTTCTAAAAAAAAAATAGTTGATGCATTCAACTGTGACTGTACCTTTGAAAACTATAGTTGTTTTGGTACAGCTCATGAATATAGCCTGTGATAGTGTGATTAGTGAGTAACAAGGAAGGAAAGAAAAAAATAATAATCTTAACCCATGGAATGGTGCATGAACCCCCACCACTATTGTGTCTATGACGGACCCACCCGACACAATAGTGGTGGTCCCCAGGTTGCTTTTAGTCAGGATGGTGGTCCCGGACCCTGGTCAAAATCAGTTGAAAACCCCTGAGCTTAGGAGGGTCAAACTTGGATTTCGCTGTCTCTCGAGCTGTCTGCATACAAAAACAAATGTAAAGGGAATGAGTCCAAACAAGTGTCCACAACACACAGTCCGCACACAAACCGCAATGGCATCACTCCGTCAACCAATACTAATTAAATAAACAACGTAATATTGACTTTTAGACGTTTATTTAAACCATAGAGTTGCTTTAAACTGAGAACTGAAGAAACAACAACAACAAACGGTCCGCGCGCGCGTCTTCTCTTTAAAGGGACAGTGTCACCACTAACTGTGTCCCCCTGACAACACGACAGACTACATAACCAGTTCCGGCAACACTATCGTTTTTCAATACTTTAAGGGGTACTCTTATTTTGAAGAGATCGTCCACCGGAAGTCTTATAGGCTATTTGCTAGCTTAGATTAGCCAAAAACCACTGGCTGTTCGCCAGACTGATTTGATTCATATACAAAGAAAACTAAAACGTTTCTTTGAAAACAGTGTCGTCGTTAAGCAGCAGGAGAGGACGTTTGTTAACAGCACAACCAACTGAAAGAAACACAGCTACAGGTGAAAAGATGAACTGATTCATGTTGTGTTTTTCATTTATTTGTTTTTATAAATGTGATTATAAACAACCAGTTACTAGCAGCAGTAATACATTGTTTGGCTAATTGGCTGCATTGTGTGGAGCTAAAATGTTACACTGATATAGACAAAGACAAATCTTACCCCTTATCCCTAAACGTATTTTTTACTATTGTGAAAAACATTTTAAAATAGCCAATCTACAAGCTCACAATGTGTCGATAGATCGTCTTATTTTAACTCTTTGAGAGTTTCAAGGATTTCTATATAGTTTTTAGACTTCTCTATGGCAGAATGGCGTTTTTGAATGATTTATTGAAAATTCTCTGTTGTGAATGTGTGACAACGAAAGACCTTCAGAGAAAGCTTGAACTGAGTTGATAAAATGTTTAGTTTTTGTGTTGGAAGCCATTTAAAAGAGCCTGCATTTACACTGGGTAGTGTTTCTAGGACAACAAAAAAAGTTATGCCCGGTTGAAGTTTTATTTTCTAAATAACTTTTTTTCTGCTGGGCGTACATAGCCATGCAATATCTCATTTTAAAGGGTGAGTTGTCTAGTTCAATTAAAATAAAATAAAAAGTTTCTCACATGTACCACTGTAGATATTTTGCCATCTATAAATAGCATGGTCAGTCATGATCAATCTGACCTATCCAGCTAAAAGTCCCCCTAGCTCTGAAATGGAACATCATATAAACTCAATTCTTTTTTGGGGTAAAATTAGACATTCTAACGCACATTTTGATATATACCATGTTTACATAGTCTTACCAGTACCTTGTCTATTCATGCATGTATCTCAAAAACCTGTTGTGAAGATAAACAGTTTTGATAAAAAACACATCCAAGGACATTGTTTTGATATGACTTTGTGCCCATGATATGTATCAAAATATAGACTTGAATGTATACTGTATTATAACAAAAAATTGGGTTCTACCGTTACAGAGTAAATCACAGTTGAAACTCGCTTAGTCAAACCATAAACCTCAGAATAGTGAACAAAATAGCCATGACAGGTCTAACTCATTGTAAAAGCGTCTTTTATTTTTTATGACTACTAACATAATACAATTATAATAAATATTACAGAAAATAAATAGGCCTACATACAAAACAGTTGTCCCCAAACTCCCCAGTGTCCCCAAACCACTGCATTCCAGTTGTTCTTGACGGTGTGTGTGTGTGTAGGCTAAATTTAAAAAAAACAACTGAAATGAATGAATGCATCCGGTTCAGTGTCGGAGAACTCCATCGCAGTCTTGACTCTTCGTCTTCATCATCATCATCATCATCATCATCATCATCATCATCATCATCATCCTCCTCCTCCTCCTCATCTGATGCCAGTTCTAAATATATAAAAATAAACATTTAGCTGTAGTCAGCCCGGCCAATAGCCAGTTGGGGGGGGGGGGGGGGGACGTAGGCTATCTGACATCATCGTCATCATCATCATCACACGGAGACACACTAAACAATGTACAATCATGATTGTATACAATATACAATGAATGCGATTATCATGCAAGCTCAGACGTCAATGAAACGTCATACAGATCTTATATAATACGCTACTGTTAGCTTCACTCCCCGTCCCCCCTCCGATCCTTGTAGCAAGGTCATCATAACCACGCGTTGCTTCAGTAAACGATGCATGTTTGTTCTCCGTCTTTGTAGACAGTAAATAAAAGGAGCGAACATTACTCTAAAGATCAGATCGCCTATAAGGCACGCTACAATATAAAATACTTGTACTGCCATGCGTGCATGCCTGCTACGATACATTTGTACTGCACCAACCAACCGATCGACACCAACCCCCCCTCCAGCCATTAGCCAGCACCAATGCACCAACCCCCCCATTAGCCAGCACCTTTGGTGCTGGCTAATGGCTGGGGGCCATCGTGGTGAGTCATTCTGGCGTCATGATCTGACTAGTAGTAGTAATTATCCAAGCATCTATTTGTAGCGATCATCTTATGATTTCTGATCACTATAGAAGGGCATTTTCTACAATAAGATTACCTCAAAACATTCCGGGTTGATCGTCTTCTTCAATGGTTTCCCGGTATAGCTCATCGGACGACGATGGGGAGACAATGAAAAAAGGAGGGAGGGAGCAGCGAGTCTCGCTGTAAGCACTGGACCAGGGCTACTCCGCCTGGAGAAGGCGACTGGGACGCGTATGGATCAATACTACTACCACAAAACTCGCTCAAATAAATAGTACTGCTTTCAACTTTTTCTGCTAGAAAATCGCTCGGGCGAGACGGCAAAACAATAAACTATGAAGACTCCCTCTGCCCCCACTGTTTACAGGGGGTGGGACCAGCTTCCAATGGCAACACGTACACGTGTGTCACGTGACACGGGTTTTCTGGGTAATGTAGTTGGAATATAAGCTCAGGAATTTAAACAGCGCTTCGGAGCATATTAATATGTTTAGATTAATCAAAAACTCTGAAGACGCCAATTGGCGTCATTGATCATTTACGGAATTCTGATGAAGACGCCAATTGGCGTCTTTCACCTTCTAAGGGTTAATAGTAAAATATGGCTAATAAGTTTAGGGATAAAGGGTAAGGCAAGATATGGCCCTAGGGTTTCGTGCAGAAATCCCTGAAGCCTCTGTTAGCTGTCGGTCTGATTACCAGCGTTGGTGTTACCATCCACTCTGGGCTCACCAGTTTATCTCTGTTGAAATTCTCACTTAACCGCCAGCTTTTGTCAGTGAAACCCTTATTTTGAAGGTTCCACCATCCATCCATCCATCCATCTTCAACCGCTTATCCGTAGTCTGGTTGCGGGGGCAATAGCTCCACCAGAGAGCTCCAGACTTCCCTCTCCAGAGCAACATTAGTGACTTCCTCCTGGGGGATCCCAAGACGTTCCAAGGCCAGTGAGTCGATGTGTTTCCTCCAACTGCGCCTTGGTCTGCCCTGGGGTCTCCTCCCAGTGGGACGAGGACCTCCCTAGGGAGACACCCGAGAGGCATCCTAACCAGATGCCCGAACCACCTAAGCTGGCTCCTTTCCAGGTGAAGAAGCAGCTACTCTACTCAGAGTCTCTCTCGCGTGGCCGAACTTCTCACCCAATCTCTAAGGGAGATGCCAGCTACCCGTTGAAGAAAACTCATTTCGGCCACTTGTATTCGCACCCTCATTCTTTCGGTCATGACCCACACTTCATCTTTTTCTTTCGTGTATCATCCTCAAATGTCCAACTCAGTATCGAGTAGACACGCCCTTGTCTCTGGTCCCACGTGGAAGAGGCCGGCCTCCGAAGGAGGTCTGTACAAAGTACAGGGGGCAGGTGTTAACTATGTGCTCGGCAGACTGCTCAGGCTCGTCACACTCGCATACTGCACTGTCCGCCAAGCCCCACCTCTTCATTGCTGATTTGAAGCAGCCGACTCCAGTGAGCAGGCGGTTCAGTAGGGTCCACTGGTGCATACGGGAAGGCCCAGGCCCAGCAGACTCCCACTCCTGCTTCCAAGGCTTTCCTTGCTAGCTTGATGGTAGCAGCCTCTCGTCAGAGGCCTGCCGGGGACATTCCCGCAAGGACTGGCAGGTAGGACATGGGAGTGGGCTTCAGGCAGCCAGTTATGGTTCGGAGAGAGTTGTTATTACTGTGTCCACCTTTTTGACATGTGGGCTCCTACACCAGACTGGGGCACAGTATTCAGCTGCAGAGAAGACCAGGGCTTGGGTGAAAATCCGCAATGTGTTGGCGGAAGCTCCCCAGGTCGTACCAGCGAGGCGACGGATAAGTGCGACCCTTGATGTGACCTTTGCCCTCACGTCTTCAAGGTGTTGGTTGAAGGACAGAGTTCTGTCCAAGCGCACCCAGAGGTATTTTGGGGCTTGTTTGGAACTCAAGGAGCTTGACCCACACTTCATGACCATTGGTGAGAGTAGGAACGAAGATTGCTCGGTAGACAGGTTCCACCAGAATCGGAAACGGATGTAGAATTAACTTGTGACAGACCCCTGTATTTTCTTCACACTCGGAGAAGACATTGGTCCTCATTCACAACGCCGTTTACGCTCATAAAGTGACGTTACGTGAGCGGAGCGTGAGCGGACAGGCATTTACGTGGATTCCCACATTACGTGGGAATTCATGAACTTGAACGTGAACTTGACGCTGACGTTGGTTGGTCGGAAATTCCGGTCGTGTACGGCATGCGTAGATTTATTAAGAAGGCTTTAGTCCCCAAACCTCAGATAAAATATGTAGGCATGTGTCCCCAACATTTGTCAGCACATAAAAAAAATATCACTTGTATGCCTATATGCATGCATTCTAGAGGCAAGTTAGCCTAGAGTCCCATACAGAAACTGCCCCCGAGCCCGACACCTTTTTATTTATTTATTAGGATATTTCTAGCATGCGCGATTGGGGCTGCTCACTCGGCAGCCTTCTACTCGCAGTACAACGCGTTGTGAGCTTGTAGATCGGCTCTCGCAGTTATGTTAAAAAACAAACTCACAATTATAATAAGAACATACACTTATCTGCATTCTGCACTGTACGAATCCAACGTTGTTTAGTGTAGTAATGTCTGCAGTATAGGCCTATTTAAATTGTTTCGTTATGGAGCTCCTTTGAGTCAGTCTGACTGTCGGTGTGTGTGTGTGTGGGGGGGGGGAGGGGGGGGGGAATTAGCCCTATATAAAAAATAGAAGACCACATTAGCCTATTTGAATGAATGGCATCAGCGTGTTTGAAAGTTGGCCAGTCATATCATAGTTTTAAGCCAGCTCACCTCCACTTGCGCTTGTTCACAAACATGACGGACAGACAAGAAAGGCTGTTGATGATGATTATTATTACCACTGTAACTCAGCATGTTGACAGAGACTCAGCCAATTCAAGTTTCACGTAGGCCTAAATGCCTTTGCTGCAAGCACCTATCTGCCTCCATTTGCGTCATGGTATTAATTTATAATAATGTATATTGATCACATGCGGACGCCACACAGAATAGCCAACTCTTACCTGCAGCTGAGGAAACATACAACGTAGTTGTATCGGATGAAATATAGCCTTTAGTCCAAATCCCACAAGAAAAAAAAGAAAGAAAATATGTCCTGTGTCCATGCATGTCCATATATTTGCTTTCCAAATCCGACAGGGCAGGGAATCAATCACCGCAGTAGACTAATCAATATGGCCTTTTATGATTGCCGAGTTTTAATATAGCATTTGGTCGTGTGGTGAACAGTACAAATTAACTTCTTTCTCATTATGTGAAAGTAACTGTAACATCAGTTAACTTATTAACGTTCTGACATTTAACAAGGAGTGATGCAATGCGTGCCAAGTTGGCAAGTTTCGTTTATAATTATATACATATAACTTGCGCTGTTTGCTTGAAGATCTGTCCGTGCAGACCCGCCTGTCAAAATTAACTGCTCTACAAGCTCATCGCGGCTGTTGTATATCATTTAAAACTTGGGAATCCTCTGTGCAGTCTATGATGACGTATTTCGATATTTCCTGTTGCCTTATATGGTCGTGGATGTTCCATCAAACCAGGCGACACCAGGCGAATCGCTTGGAAAAAATGCGGAAAGGATACACTCGCCGATCCGCACAAATTAAGTGATTACACCTGGTTCCCTGAATAACACGGGACTTAACCATAGCTTGATCGGATGGATTTTCCGCTATCTATACGCATGACCTTTACGCTTCCGTTACACTGTGGCGTATTTCTCCTTTGTGAATGAGGACCATTGTCTTACTGCGATTTAGACTTGACATCGGCGGTGAATGTGTTAAGTGATCTTCTTCCTATCTGTTATGTGTTCTATAAGGTTACTGAATGTAACCACTGTTCTATGAAATACTGTATGTATGTAAGGTTACTGAATGAGAACTAAAAGGCATTTTATTTCTACAGATCGCCACAGGGAGAGATCTACTGGATCAACACATGGCCTCCAAAGAGGAACCGAGAGAGATGGACCAGAGATGTGGACTGATGAGACCTGTAGTGACGTTGTACAGGATAGGTATGTAATAGTGATGCGTGGGTCAGGTGATGCTTGCCTTGGGAGCCAACTTGCCCCGCCAAACAAATTAATCAACAACCCGCCCGCCCTGCAAAAACAAAAAGTACCCTACCGACCGGTCCTCCATCAAGTGACATGATTGCGTCCTTTCTCAATTTAGTGAGTCTATACGCTGCCAATAGAGACGCTCCAAATCCTGTAGCCGAGTTTTTTTTTCCTAGCATAGCTGCGTTTTTTACGGCTTGTGATTGGTTGTCAGTGGAGTAGGGGGCGCTGGGCTGTGTTTTGGACCGCACCCAAGTGGTTATATGCCTAATCTCACAAAACTATGCCTAAACCTAACCTTAACCTAACCCTGACCTCACAAAACACTATGCCTAAACCTAACCTTAACCTAACCTCACAATAACTAGCGTATTTTCCAAAAAAGTATTCTGGAATTGTAGGAAAAAATTGTAAAAAAAAGAAGTCTGTGGTTGTTGGAAAAATAATGATAACAGGATTTGAACTCGTGAGGTGTGGATTCAAAGTCGAGGGAGCAGTCCACTATACTAGAAGTGCGTTTTGTGTTTGTAATAGAAGGTGAAGCTCCGCCCGCACGGGTGTTTCTTTCTTTGGCTACTACTACTACTAACCCTACTAGTAGTAGCTGGCGGCGTGAAACCATTAATTATAATTGCATTTAAGCACTTTTGATGCACTTTTGCTATTATTGGCACACTTTCTATGCATAAGCATAGTACAAGGTCTTTTCCTAATTAATGTGATATCGTGCCTTAATTTTTAAAGAATGTCATTGTGTATAATTCATGTTCAGTGTGACCACAGAAGTGGTTAATCTGAACATTTACTGATGGTGATGCTACAGTTATGAGAAAATGGTATTGTATCTGAATTCATGGGAGCTACACATAGTGTACATTTATCTTGACTGTCATTTTGGGGAGAATTCATGGTAACAAGATCACATGCTTATGGCAGTAGTGTTTGTGTTGCTATTATTGTACAATGATGAGAGATAAATGTAAATGGTGCATTTATATAGCGCCTTTATCCAAGGTGCTTTACATAGAGCATTAGGGGTGCAATGGTTCACTTAGCCCACGGTTCGGTTCGTACCTCGGTATGGGAGCCACGGTTTCGGTTCGGTTTCGGTACAGAAAAAATAAAATAAAATAAATAGCAATAAATGTTTTTTCATTATTATAATTTTATTTTTCCCCTGTCCAGACACACTCCAGTATGTTCTGCCTTTTCATTATTTTCAAGGAAAAAAAATATCTTATGTCTGTGCCTTTCAATATTATACTCAAGGGAAAAAAATCACCCTATGCACTCACACACGTGCAGTGGCAGGGGAGAGGGAGGGAGGGGGCAGTGTGCACACTGCTGCGCAGAGAAAAAAGTAAATACAAATTTAGTTTACAATTATAGATCCACATTTAATCTCTGCATAAGTATTTAAGGATATGCTTATAATGCTTACAAGAAGAGTTCCTATATACAGCCAATCAGCCATGGATTCTTTTGTTGTTGTTTTTTTCTGACTACTAAGCAACGACTGTTTTCAGGACGGCTCCGCTAGGCGGAAGTACGGCGGCTATGACGCCGTCGCCGTAGCTGTCAAAATCGTTAAGCAAACAGCCGTTGGCGACGGCGACATTGGTTCCCATGGTGACACGTCTATGCAGCGTGTGTCAAACATAAACACTTGCCGATATTGCTTAATTCTTACATGCACTGGACATGATCAGCAGTGGAAAGAGGAAGGTGCTGGAGCAATTATTCTAAAAAATAATAAACATGGTTAATATGACATATGATATGGTATTAGTGTTATTTCTTCATTCAGAGCATGCCAACACATTACACAGCATAAGAGAGGTGATGGAGCAATCGGTGTAAATGTATGACAGCTATAATTTCAATAAACATGGTTATGTCATTTTTGTAACTGTTGGTTCTGCCGTAGTAGAAAGGGCTGCGACGGAGAGCAGGTTTATATATCGAGCACTGATCCGTTGCCGGAGCCGTCTGCCGTAGCCGTCGTTGCTTAAAGTCCCTATTGAGCTCCTGCTGCGACGTCAGGTAGGCTAATCAATATGATCATGTATTAATCCGATGGTGTTGCCTGACGAATATAGACGATCTACAGGCTCCCAATGTGTAATTGTGTATTGATGCTTGTGGATCAACTGCTTCCAAACAACACCATGGATTCACTCGCGGGTCGAAGGGACAGAGCCGGACTTACCGTTGGGCTAGGGTGGGCTGAAGCCCGGGGGCCCCCGACTAGGGGGGCCCCAAAAAAAAAAAAAAAAAAAAGTTTTTTTTTTTTTTTTTTTTTTTAATTATAAAATTGTAAAGTGAAATCCAATTCAAGTGAAATGTGTGTATTGTTATTGTATTTAGTTGTATTATGGTTAAACCATTGAGAGCTTCTGCCTGCCTGCCTCTCTTTTTAGGGGCCTGGGTACCCCAAAATGAAAACAAAATAGCCCAAATTTTTTCCGGTTCGCCGCGCGCCCCAAGGGGGGCCCTCAAATTTGCTCCAGCCCGGGGGCCCTCAGCAAGGTAAATCCGGCTCTGCGAAGGGAACACCGATGGTGGAAACCATGCAAGGCACCAACCAGCACATCAGGAGCAATTAGGGGTTCAGTCTTGCTCAAGGACACTTCGACACTAACTCTGGGGGAGCCCGGGTTTGAACAGGCAACCTTGCGGTTGCCATCCATCCACTCTACCCCTGAGCCACTGCCGCCCCGAGATAAAGTGCTGTTTATGTTTTGAAGAGAGACACAGCGCCGTGTGATTCATTGAATTCACTCACACATTGTTCCTTTTACAGGGGCGCTACACACACACCATTGTAACATATCTTATGGAGTTATGCTTAATGCGCTATTGTGTCGTGTTGTGTGTTGATAAAAAAAAAAGTCAGACGACAAAAAAGTCAGACAGAAAATAAATTGAGATGGACAGCCTGAGTGTGATTTTAAATGTCAGCTTGGTGCAGCAAGTCGTGTGGGAAGTACTGGGTGCTGATGGTAGGTGTGGCGCTCCACCTCAGCAATCCATCTCCCAGGGGGTCTAGCGCATTGTAACAGGGATAGACTCCATCTCCCAGGGGGTCTAGCGCATTGTAACGGGGACCGACTCCATCTCCCAGGGGGTCTAGCGCATTGTAACAGGGACAGACTCCTGTGTGTTACCGGCTGAAGGCTCATATAGTCTTAGTCATCACATAGTCATCACATAGTCTGGATTTTATTTTTGATACTGACAATAAGCCATTCCCGACCTACATCTTCATTAAACAGACTTGTCAGGAATGGCTGTTATGAGAGCACAGAGTTTCAATCTGACATGATATAGAGTTCAGAGTTCACGATGTCATGACAAAAATGATAGATGGCACGGGATAAATTATTTATAAAAACAGAGTTATTTAATCTGTCACATAAATCCCATAATCTCAAGATGATTCACATGTTGGAGAGTTGGGCTAACACCACTCAGTCTCCAGTTATTAACCCATTCTGAACGGGAACCCCTTTTGGTGTTTTAAGCATTATGTTATGCTTTAGCTGTTGAAAAATAGAAGATCTACAAGCTTGTAGGTCTGCTATTTTTGAAAAATCGTGAAAATGTGGCTCAAATCTTTGAATGTATATTCTTTTTCGGGGCGAAGGTTTTTAACTCAACTCTTTGCTTCTGGGGGGGGGGGGGGGGGTTCCTGGAACAACATATTTTCAGATGGGGGTCGGTGGCCAATTACATATAATTTTTGGGGTCCTTGACATGAAATATAGAAACATGAGGTTTTTAGATTTCGACGTCAGGCCTAAATGGGTTAAAGTCCTTCCTTGTTCACTTGCTTTCAGACCGGTGTGTGGAGTCCAGACTGCAGGTGAAGATGAACTCTCCAGACTCAGCCAGGGACGTTTCTATTAAACAGGAGGAACCTGAAGACATTTCTATTAAACAGGAACCTGAAGACCACCCACACCTCAGTAAGTTTCATGTGCTCTTCCTTTCTGTTTCTGTAGGGCTGCCACAATGTCTGATTTTCAATGATGGCAAAAAAATACTAGGACACTCATAATATAGTCCAGTCGCTTGTGTCATTTCAAACCATATTGGATTCTGCGCAAATGGAATCATGGATTTTCTGATTTGTCATACTATATATATTTCCATAAAATCTCCTGAAATGTTAACGAACATTAATATTTTGGACAAACCCATTTACAGACGTACAGAGCTATGCCATGAAATGTTCTACATAGATTGTTTAAGCTACCATTGGTCCACATTTAAAGCTTTCATTGTCAGAAGTGCTTCTGTTTCATAACGTCATGCAATGAGTGGCATGACTAATTTACTCCCAAATCAGAGCTAAGTAATTAATTTTTAAATTGTTGGAAATTTTCATGATTCAAATACAATATTTGCTGTGACCAGTGGACTCCCTTTTGCTTAATTAAATGTATTACTACTTATTTTTATGAAGCTAAAATCAAAAAAAAAAAAGATCAAATCTTGCTAAAACATTCAGAACTGTAATCTGTATTTGGTAACGGTTTAGTCAATCTTATCTTGGTAAGTAATACAGTAGTCATTTTGTACATGGAACATGGAAGAAGAATGGATTTACGTCCAATGTTGACCATGTTATTTTTCTGCTCCTAGACATCCTGCACATGGTTGTGTGTAAAGAGGAGGTTTCCCCTGAACAGGAGAGGAGCCCCAGTCTGCTCCAGGAGAAACCAGTGCCTCCACACATTAAAGGGGAACAGGAGGAGCTACTTCAAAGACCAGAGGAACCTGTTGGGTCAACATTGACATTACCAGCAGTGAAAGGTGAAGAAGACGATGGAGACATCTCTTCGCACCACTCTGAAGTTGAGCGTGAATCCGACACTGAAGTCACTGAAGACAGTGATGATTGGGCGGAGACAACTGGAGGTCAGTCATTGTTTTTTTTTTTTTTAAATATATGTTTATTGGTAGCGGGTTTCAACAATTTAAGTTCAGTTTGAACATACCATTCTTTTTTCATTTTCTCCCTCACCCCATCCCTCCCCCCACAGTTATCGTCATTATTAAAACAATATATTTAAAAAAAAACAATAATTATTGAGTACAGACATACAAAAACAACAATAGCAACAAAAAAAAAGAAAAAGATCCAGTCCAATCAAACAACCATACATTTTTGACCAAGTGTAAACAGGACACAAAAAAAATAATTTAAGTACAGATGACAAAAACAATAATTCAAGCACAGATGACAAAAACAATATAAATAACAACAACAAACAAAAATAATAGGTCAGTCATTGTTAACCCATTTAGGCCTGACGTCAAAATAAAAAAAACCTTCGCTCTGAAAGAATATATATTCAAAGATTTGTGCCACATTTTCACGATTTTTCAAAAAATAGCAGACCTACAAGCTCGCTATGAGCTTGTAGATCTGCTATTTTCCAATAGCTAAAGTATAACATAATGCTTAGTTAAAACACCAAAAGGGGTTCCCGCCCAGAATGGGTTAAACACAGGCACAGGAACTACATGTGTGGGGAACACTGGCAGTTGGCATAATGACTAAAAAAATAGAAAGATGATGAATAAAAATAAATATTAACGGGGAAGCCAGACACTGCCAAACACGGTGATGGAAGCTTTTCGAGTTATCTGTACTCACCATTTTTACCCTGCCTCTCCCCTTCGCTCCCCCCTCTCACACTCCGACCATCTTTGTCTTCCTGTATCTGTATCTCTCTCTCTCAGAGAGAGAGAGTCTCTCTCTCTCTCTCTCTCTCTCTCTCTCTCTCTGTCAGGTGACCTGAAGAAACGTCAGCTGTCGCTGTCGCTGTTATGAGAGCACAGAGTTTCAATCTGACATGATATAGAGTTCAGAGTTCACGATGTCATGACAAAAATGATAGATGGCACGGGATAAATTATTTATAAAAACAGAGTTATTTAATCTGTCACATAAATCCCATAATCTCAAGATGATTCACATGTTGGAGAGTTGGGCTAACACCACTCAGTCTCCAGTTATTAACCCATTCTGAACGGGAACCCCTTTTGGTGTTTTAAGCATTATGTTATGCTTTAGCTGTTGAAAAATAGAAGATCTACAAGCTTGTAGGTCTGCTATTTTTGAAAAATCGTGAAAATGTGGCTCAAATCTTTGAATGTATATTCTTTTTCGGGGCGAAGGTTTTTAACTCAACTCTTTGCTTCTGGGGGGGGGGGGTTTCCTGGAACAACATATTTTCAGATGGGGGTCGGTGGCCAATTACATATAATTTTTGGGGTCCTTGACATGAAATATAGAAACATGAGGTTTTTAGATTTCGACGTCAGGCCTAAATGGGTTAAAGTCCTTCCTTGTTCACTTGCTTTCAGACCGGTGTGTGGAGTCCAGACTGCAGGTGAAGATGAACTCTCCAGACTCAGCCAGGGACGTTTCTATTAAACAGGAGGAACCTGAAGACATTTCTATTAAACAGGAACCTGAAGACCACCCACACCTCAGTAAGTTTCATGTGCTCTTCCTTTCTGTTTCTGTAGGGCTGCCACAATGTCTGATTTTCAGTTTCACTGTACAATAACGATGGCAAAAAAAATACTAGGACACTCATAATATAGTCCAGTCGCTTGTGTCATTTCAAACCATATTGGATTCTGCGCAAATGGAATCATGGATTTTCTGATTTGTCATACTATATATATTTCCATAAAATCTCCTGAAATGTTAACGAACATTAATATTTTGGACAAACCCATTTACAGACGTACAGAGCTATGCCATGAAAATGTTCTACATAGATTGTTTAAGCTACCATTGGTCCACATTTAAAGCTTTCATTGTCAGAAGTGCTTCTGTTTCATAACGTCATGCAATGAGTGGCATGACTAATTTACTCCCAAATCAGAGCTCAGGTGTGAAGTAATTTTTTTTTAAATTGTTTGAAATTTTCATGATTCAAATACAATATTTGCTGTGACCAGTGGACTCCCTTTTGCTTAATTAAATGTATTACTACTTATTTTTTTGAAGCTAAAATCTAAAAAAAAAAAGATCAAATCTTGCTAAAACATTCAGAACTGTAATCTGTATTTGGTAACGGTTTAGTCAATCTTATCTTGGTAAGTAATACAGTAGTCATTTTGTACATGGAAGAAGAATGGATTTACGTCCAATGTTGACCATGTTATTTTTCTGCTCCTAGACATCCTGCACATGGTTGTGTGTAAAGAGGAGGTTTCCCCTGAACAGGAGAGGAGCCCCAGTCTGCTCCAGGAGAAACCAGTGCCTCCACACATTAAAGGGGAACAGGAGGAGCTACTTCAAAGACCAGAGGAACCTGTTGGGTCAACATTGACATTACCAGCAGTGAAAGGTGAAGAAGACGATGGAGACATCTCTTCGCACCACTCTGAAGTTGAGCGTGAATCCGACACTGAAGTCACTGAAGACAGTGATGATTGGGCGGAGACAACTGGAGGTCAGTCATTGTTTTGTTTTTTTTAAATATATGTTTATTGGTAGCGGGTTTCAACAATTTAAGTTCAGTTTGAACATACCATTCTTTTTTCATTTTCTCCCTCACCCCATCCCTCCCCCCACAGTTATCGTCATTATTAAAACAATATATTTAAAAAAAAAAAATTTATTGAGTACAGACATACAAAAACAACAATAGCAACAACAAAAAAAGAAAAAGATCCAGTCCAATCAAACAACCATACATTTTTGACCAAGTGTAAACAGTAGGACACAAAAAATTTTTTTTAAGTACAGATGACAAAAACAATAATTCAAGCACAGATGACAAAAACAATATAAATAACAACAACAAACAAAAATAATAGGTCAGTCATTGTTAACCCATTTAGGCCTGACGTCAAAATAAAAAAAACCTTCCCTCTGAAAGAATATATATTCAAAGATTTGTGCCGCATTTTCACAATTTTTCAAAAAATAGCAGACCTACAAGCTCGCTATGAGCTTGTAGATCTGCTATTTTCCAATAGCTAAAGTATAACATAATGCTTAGTTAAAACACCAAAAGGGGTTCCCGCCCAGAATGGGTTAAACACAGGCACAGGAACTACATGTGTGGGGAACACTGGCAGTTGGCATAATGACTAAAAAAATAGAAAGATGATGAATAAAAATAAATATTAACGGGGAAGCCAGACACTGCCAAACACGGTGATGGAAGCTTTTCGAGTTATCTGTACTCACCATTTTTACCCTGCCTCTCCCCTTCGCTCCCCCCTCTCACACTCCGACCATCTTTGTCTTCCTGTATCTGTATCTCTCTCTCTCTCTCTCTCTCTCTCTGTCAGGTGACCTGAAGAAACGTCAGCGTGTCCACACCGGAGAAAAATCTTTCCAGTGTAAAGATTGTAACAAGAGTTTCAGTAAGTCATATGACCTGAGGAGACACCGGCTTATCCACACTGGAGAAAAACCTTTCCAGTGTAAACATTGTGACAAGAGTTTCGGTCTAAAAGGCAGCCTGAAGATACACCAGTATGTCCACACTGGAGAAAAACCTTTCCACTGTAAACATTGTGACAAGAGTTTCAAAAACACATCTCAACTGAAGTCGCACCAGCGTATCCACTCTGTAGAAAAACCTTTCCAGTGTGAACATTGTGACAAGAGTTTCGGTCAGTCAGGTGAGCTGAATAATCACCTTAAACACCGGTGTATCCAATCTGGAGAAAAACCTTTCCAGTGTGAACATTGTGGCAAGAGTTTTAGAGATTCAGGTGGCCTGAAAACACACCAGCGTTTGCATACCGGAGAAAAACCTTTCCAATGTAAACATTGTGATAAGAGTTTCAGACAGTCAGGTGGCCTGAAAACACACCAGCTTATCCATACTGGAGAAAAACCTTTCCAATGTAAACATTGTGATAGAAGTTTCGGTCTATCATGCACCCTGAAGAAACACCAGTATGTCCACAGTGAAGAAAAACCTTTCCAATGTAAACATTGTGACAAGAGTTTCGTTCAGTCAGCTGACCTGATTAAACACCGGCGTATCCATTCTGGAGAAAAACCTTTCCAGTGTGAACATTGTGACAAGAGTTTTACTGGATCGTCTTCCCTGAAAAGACACCAGCGTTTGCATACCGGAGAAAAACCTTTCCAATGTAAACATTGTTATAAGAGTTTTTGTAGGTCATATCAGCTCAAGCGACACCGGCTTAGTCACACTGGATGAAATACTTTCCAATGTACACATTGTGACAAGAGTTTCAATGTATCAAGTAATCTGAAGTTACATCTTCGTGTCCATATTTCTCACAGGACAAAACAAAAACAGTGTCACACTGTTATTCATTATTGTGTTGCCTAAAATCATTAGCCTCTGCTCTTAAACAATGCAGCCCACCTTAGCTATCCTCGTGTGTTGTTCAAAGTAAGCCCATGGTTTTATTATTTTAATAATTATTATAAATGTGTCGTGTCATGTTGTTATATTGTTGAGTTATTTTGACATCAGATCGATACCGATACGGCATAAATACGCCAATTAATTTGTGCACCTTAGTTTCCACTATAATGAGCTCATTGGGAGGATCAAATTAAACGGCTGTATGATCGTAGGGAGGTCGATAGATAAGGAAAATATATTGGATTATTATACTGCTCCTGTCAATAGAGGCCTCCATGCTCCAGCTCTTTTGTTTTCTTCTCATTATAAACCCTTAAAACGTATTAACAAACCATTTATGTTGACTTTATTATAAGTTTTTGCTAGAGGATGCCATTACAGACATGTATTGCTAATTAAGTTGCTGTTTTTTTTTAAATATAATTTTTTCTGTTTTGTTTTATTTGAATGTAATCTGTGCAGACCACAGATCCAGAATCCACTGAATGTCCAAAGTTCAGGTTTTTTTGGGTGCAATTGAGATCAGAAGAAATAAAATAATAATCGTCACCAGACCTTTAAGGAATTTATCCTTCAACAATAATTATCATGACAAACATCTGGACTGGATCAATTGTATTAACGTTGTTTAATACAAGCAGATCGCAAAAGCAAATTAGATGAATGGGGAGTCAATGGAGGGTATTCATTCATCCCATTATAAAATCTAGAGTTGCAAATTGCGGCTAGTTTGGTACCTATTATTGACTTTTGAATTGATTGCTGTTTGCAATCAATAAGTTCCAATTTGCAGATGTGACTTATATGCTTTGGAATGTGTTCTGAGGGCAGCATTCAATTTCATTGGCCCTCGCGTGCGTCCAATCAGCAAGGGTGGGAGGCGGGGCTAATAGTGAAAGGGAGTTCAATGGAACTTTGAATTTTGGAGCGGCAGCCATATTGCTTCACTCTGCTCCAGCTTCCAAACCTGCTCTCTGCTCCTGCTGAATTTCCACCAAGAAATTGAATGCTGCCCTCAGAACACATTCCAAGGCATATATGTCACATCTGCGTTCCAATTCATAATTGTATAGCCAATGTTTAACAGCTATAAAGCTACAGTATATACTATTCTATGTATTGTAGGCCTAATCAAAGGAATTAGCCAAGTAGGCTAATTATCGTATAGCTGTCCAGTTTATCAATGAGATGTTTTGGGACCTTTGATTGATTGATTGAAGTATTTATTAACAGTTTGCAGAATTACAGTAAATTTCAAGTACAACTCAATACAAAAAACTGTCAACTGTGAGTGGACGACACCATAATGTATTACACTTGTTTACAAGAGGGTCCACCATTAGAGACGTACAAATATACACAGCCAAAAACAGGAAATCATCATAGAGGAGGTCAAAAGGGAAAAAATATATATATACAGTGAGGGGAAAAGGGGGGGGGGGTGGGGATTCAGAATTTACGGGGGCCAGTTTCGAATTGCAGCCGTCCGTAGGTGCCCTTTGAGAGTGGTTTTGAAGGAGTCAAGGGATTTGCATGTCTTAATGACTGTTGGTAGGGCGTTCCACATTTTGGTGGCATAGGAGCTAAATTAATTTAGTCCCTTGTTTGTGCCGAATCTGGGTTGCACATGGTTTGTTGAACTCCCTCTGGTGTTGTGGGTGTGGACTTTGTTGACATTAAGGAAGTATTTAGACAGGTACATGGGTATCTTGGTGGACCAGACCAAGATGTTGTACTCTGTAGTCAACCCTAAGCTATTCCAGCCTGTCAAAATGGGCAGGGGTGAGGTGGGTTCGGGGAGTGAGGTGCATGCATAGTCGAAGAAACCTTGTACTAGGTCTCGCCTCCTGTTAGGGTCTTCAAGGTGTTTTTGTTGACCAGTGAGGAGATCCTGTATAGGAATCTTGTTCTTTGGTTGACTTTTTTGATTACGTTGGTGGCCATTTTATCACCGGAAAGATTTGCCTCCAGGATGGAACCTAGGTAGGTAATTTCATCTTTTCGTGTGATAATAATGTCACCCACTCTAACCTCTAACCAAGAAGCCATCTGATTACTATTTGATCCAAAGAGAATGGATTCAGATACCGGTAGTTTGTTATCAGCGAGCCAGGTGCAGACTCTACCGAGCTCAGAGGGCCTTTTCAACCTGCAGTTTTTTCCTGTCCGAGACCAGCAGTGCTGAGTCATCTGTGAACAGGAACAAGTTGCAGTCACAAGCTGATGTCATGTCGTTTACATATATTAGGAACCGTAAAGGCCCTAGTATGCTTCCTTGTGGAACGTCACAGCTCACTGGGAGGGGGGGGGGGGGGAGACAGTGTTCCGTTCACCTCCACCATCTGTTCTCTTCCCTCCAGGTAAGATTTCATCCAGCTCACTGATGTGCTATCAAAACCAATTGCTTTTACTGTAGCTTGTTAACCAGTATGGAGTGGTTCAGTGTCAAAAGCCTTTTGGAGGTCCAGTATGACCATGCCGCAGTATTTGCCACCATCCACCTTGTGTTTGATGTGGTCGCTCAAATAGAGGAGGCATGTGTCAGTGGAGTGGGATGTTCTGAAGCCAGATTGGAATTCGTACACGTACATTAGCTTTTTAGTGGCAAGATACTGTTCATAGACAATTTTTTCCATCACTTTCGAGATGGAGCTAAGAATAGAAATAGGGCGGTAGTTGACGGGGTCTAATTTGCTCCCTTTCTTGTGCAGGGGGGTTACTTTGGCAAGTTTGAAATCATAGGGGACCTGTCCCTGTTTGATGGAGAGGTTTATTATGTGGGTGATGATTGGAGATATAGAGATGGCTGCATGAGTCTCTGAGAAATTTGGAGGGAATATTGTCATGGCCAGTGGCCTTGTTGGGTTGAAGGGCACTCATTTTCTTAAGTACCTCATCAGTTGTTACCATAACCAGTTTAAAATCGTCTTTACAAACACCTAGGTTTCTGTAGAAGGTTTGAATGTGCTCTACACCAAAGAACCCACAGTGGGAGGGCAGTTTGTTAACCAGCGTCGTTGCTATATGTTTGAAGATGTTCAAGTAGTTGGCCACATCAAGCTTGTCAGTGATGTATGATGAGTGTTGTTTGATTTGATGTTTATGTTTGAAAAGCTGATTTTCAGTTTCTGACCGCAGCCTAGTTGGTTGTTGAGTATAGCTTCCAGAGCTCCCGAGGATTGTTTTTGTCTTCCGCAGCTTCATCATTGATAAAGTTTCTTTTAGCGGATTTGGTCATGGCAGTAACAATGTTTCTTAGCTTGTTTCGTTGGGTTTTTAGGTTGTCCAGCTGAGCTGAGCTTGGAGATCACTGTCAAAGTGCTTGGCAAGCTTTGACTTGCATTTTAAATTCAGAGCATTTTTTTGTCTCTGTATGTTGGATATTGGGTGCTGGCTCCACAAAGGTATAACATTATACCCAATTCACAAAACATGTATCTCGTGTGTAGCAACATGCATTTTGTACTACATCAAACCAAGTTAACATCAAAAATGGTTGGGAAGTCGACTGCATAGGGTTTTTTCCCCCAGTTTCCATGGACATTCACAATTCTGACAGCAGAGGGCGACAGACCTCCATCAAATGTGGAGTGGTGTTCCATTCAGTGGTACAGTAAACACTAATACACTAATAATAAGGGCATGTTAAATGGTATAACTTCCTTTAAGCACTTAATTTCCCCCATGTTCACAATATCCACAGTATACAATTATAACACACATGTGGGTCTTCTGTGCAGCGGAAATGGCCGATCTACAAGCTCGCAACGCATTGCATTGTTTGTAAGCTTATGAGCCTGTGAGATTTGTTTTTTGATTAAGTATTATTTAAGCATAAGAAGTACATCATTTATGCAAATGTCATAGGGCCTTGGACGTACAGTAGGCCTACTAGTCATGTTATTTCTTCATCTCTGTGGCTTTCAACTGCCATTTTAAATATTTCTTTCCTCTCTCTGTGGTAAATGGTGCATTTATATAGTGCCTTTATCCAAGGCGCTTTACAGAGATTGTGCATTACATTCATCCATTCACACACACATTCATACACCGATGGCGGCGGAAACCATGCAAGGTACCGACCCGCACATCAAGAGCAATTAGGGGTTCAGTGTCTTGCTCAAGGACACTTCGACAGCAACTCTGGGGGAGCCGGAGACGTCAAGTGCCATGCAGAAGGAATTGTTTTGAGTGACTGCTAAATAAGCACACTGTGCCATAGTTTGCTGTTCAATATTCTGCTCTGCTGTGTCCACACAGGTAATAATAGAAAATATTAGCAATATTGCTATAGCAATTAGCAATATTAGCAAATAGAAATGCACCATCCAATATCACCTGTGTATCAGGAGAACTCGGGTACATTTCTATTTTAAAACTCATGAACAATGAGGTGCATCAAGCATTCAGTGTACAACATTTACAACACATTTCCCCTCTATAATGGAGAGACAGCGAGGTGTAATTAGTCGGTCAGGAGATTCACCTGGCCCTTGCTATAGAAATGGTTCCTAAATAACATGCCAGTCAGGATTTGCACAATGTATCTGTGTCTATTGCATTCGTCCTATGCCCTCCCAATGGATAAATGTTATTTTGTCCAATCTGTATGGTAGTGGCGGTTGTATTTGGTCTCCCTCTACCTGCTCTTCTATTGAGACATTTACTCTATTTGCAGTAGATTTATGTGTCTGGTTTGACATGACTGGTTGATAAGTGTTGCAGTAAAAAACAAATCAAATCAAAATTCAATTTCTCTGCTGAGCAAGCAGGTAGGCTATATTAGCTCAGTGGTAAAACCAAAACAAAAATCAGCACTTACACAGAACACTTCAAATCCGAGGGTAGAACATGAAAGAGTGCCGCTTTACGTAACAATGATATAACTGTTGAAGCATAATGGATGTGTCATTGTAGCAGCAAGATGTTCTCAGACGTCTTAATGCTGCAGCCAGGGAGAGTATTTTAACTGAAGAGAGCTAAGTGAACAGTGGACAGTACATGCTGTACTACTGCAGCCTGCCATCATCATTAGCATTGCATAAATCTCAACTGTGGCCTTGACTGAAAACATCTTCACTCTGTGGGTAGCTGATCTTGTACCAAGACCTTACGTTCTCTCTCTCTCTCTCTGTCTGTCTGTCTGTCTGTCTGTCTGTCTGTCTGTCTGTCTGTCGGTCTGTCTTGCAAAAGTATGTTGACTGTAAACTATAATGCTGCTGCTTTTCACTGGCGCTGCTATTTGTATGCAATGTTTTGTGTTCTGTATGTAATAGGTTTCTTAGTTGTTGTCTCCACCAGGCCGAAGGCATGGAGAGAGAGTATGTTTTGCACTCCGTCCGTGTGTCCGTCCTTCCGTCCGTCTGTTACCAGCTAATCTCCGGCACCGTTAACCCGGTCGATGCCAAACTTTGCACACACACTCCCTGGATGCCAACGATGAACCTCTGCCCCACATTTTCCAGAACGGCCTGTTATAGCGCCACCATGAGGCAGCTTTTCACATTTTTTACCTAAAACTGCACCGATCTGCGTGAAACGTTGCATGCACACTCCCTAGAGGCCAAGGACAAATCTTTGACCTGCATTTTCCGCATCTGCCTTTTATAGCGCCACCAGGAGGCCGACTTTTGTAAAACACATTTTTTGATATTACTCCTCCAGATTCTGTCCAAAAATCTCACAAATCGTTACACAGTATCTCTATGGTCATGTGCTCAAGTCGGATCTGTCCGATATTTAATATTCCATCCTAATTGGCTATAATTGGCTTTCACAGTTTGCTAGATTGCCCCGTTTTGAACAAAAGCCTCAAATCATGAACGCAGCATGCAATTTACGTGAAATCTTTCACACATTTTCTTACTAGGCTGAGGAACCCTTTTCACATTTGCCTGTTATAGCGCCACCAACAGGTTGATTTTTGCAAAACACATTTTTGGAACAAAATGCCTCAAATCATCCAATTGCCATTAAAGGCGTATGAAGAAATGGAACCCTTTTCACATTGGCCTATTATAGTGCCACCAGGCACTGCATTTTCTCAACAAAATTAAGAAAATTGTTGCAAAAAACTAACAAACAAAAAAACATGTTTATATTACTCCTAAACATTTTGCCAAACATCTCACACAGTCCTATCCTCCTGGATTAAATGCCATTAACAATAAAGAGAATTTAATGTTTGTGTTGTCACAGTTTGTTTTACATCACCATTACATCACCTAATCATAGCAACATGTGTTAGATTAGCGCCCCTCACTTCACACGGGTGTGATTTTTTTGTGTTCAGAGATATCTCTCTCTCTTTCTCTCTCTATCAGTTCAATTCAATTCAATTTCAACTCAAAGGATCTTTATTGGCCTGAGAAAACAGGCAAAATATACATTTATATTGCCAAAGCAATTGTCAAATAAAAAAACCCATCAAAACGAATGTACAATACTGCATAAACCACATAGGGATGAGGAATGTGTAAAGTAAACAGAGCTGACACATTGCAACTTTGAAAAACAAGATTACAAAACAAAAATCACACCAATATTTCTAATATACTGTATACTGTATGAAAGGGTAGCTTGGAATAAAGCTTTTGAAACAAATAGCAGCTCATTTTCAGGATTTTGCATATGGAGTGATCTCTCTCTCTCTCTCTCTCTCTCTCTCTCTCTCTCTCTCTCTCTCTCTCTCGCTCAGTGATTATAATAAGATGCTTGGCTGGGTAGATGCTCGGCAGTCTAATGCAGCATGAAATACAGTCTCCTTTCAAAGTGCACTGATTTACTGTAGATATAGATGGAGGATCACATCATTGGAGAGGCAGTGGAGAAGCCCAGTATAGCAACACCACTGTCTGCGTTTTAAATGTCAAGTGAGCGTGGACGATATGGTTCTCAAACTTTTCTCAAACAACTCTTAGAGTGTACAAATGGAAGCAAATGTTCCCATAATGGTCCATTTGGTTCCATTTTGTACACACGTAGAGTTAGTACAGACATGTAAGGGTGCCTATGGAACACCCTCGATGGACCCCACTTTTTTTTATACGTTTATTTTTAACGGGTACAATACAAAAAACAATGTATCAAGTTGTAAAAACATGAAACCGTTGCGTTGTACAATGCTTTGGCGACAAAATGTTGCTTAACTTCCCAACTTAATATTAAGTACTGCTATGGAGTTTGTTCAGTAAAATTGAGAAGATTTTTTTTTATTGAAGCACAATCCAAAATTTAAAATGATAGATGGCTCTCTCTTGATTTATCAAATGGCGAGACACCTGTTACTGAACACTCTATATATATACCAATGATTACTTACACAATATAGAGCTTGTATTTTGACATTTTTGACCGAGACATATCACCTTTAATTTGAGTTTGGAATAGTATTTGGGTGTATAATTTTAATTTCAATGATTAATAGGATGAGAGACACTTGATCAGAGTATGAAAAAAACGACAAAAGTATTGTATTACAAAGATGTTCCAGTCCATTTGTAATGAATCCAGTGAGACTAAGCCATCTCACAGACATAATCATTGCTTATTTCATAAATTAGGCCTACTACTTCATCAAACAGATGATTATCGAGTGTCGCACAAAATTAGTGAAAATAGCAGATCTAAGCTTTCAGCTTATATTTCACATTAAAACAAATAGTAATACAAAGGTTAGGTTTAGGTTTCCACCCGACAGCGACCTAATGCATGCATCCACTCGTGAACCTCTCCATCATCTTTAATACCACAGATTACACATGACTGGACGCTACTCCGCCTCTTCTGTACTAGTTCTGTACTTAAAGGATCATCCATTTCACCCATTTTTCATCCATTTCCAACCTATCTTCCAACGGAGATCGCAAGACGGAGATCACAATGTGGCACAAAGCTGTAGATCTGCTACTTTTTATAGCCTACTTTCGAATTTGAATCCTGAAAAGTAACAGTTTTGAACAGAGACGATATAATTCAATTGTTCCTCTCTAATGCTCATTATAAGATGGCTCCATTCCTGTGTGTCTCAGAGGAGGGCTCTTAACAGGTCAGAAACCTGCCCCATTATCGGTAGGCAGTTTGTGGAGTGCTGGTGTGGAGGTGGCAGATGGGCTAATCTTTGAAAGATTCTGATGCATTTTGAAAACTTTCTGGAAAAAAGACCCTGGCCTGTGAAATTCTGCATTAGTCTAAGTATGTTTACTTTTGGTACTTTAAGTATATTTTCATGCCAATAGCATTGTACTTTTTAAGCAAATCAACCTTTGAATACTGGCCTTTTACAAATAGTATTTCTACTTTGCTGTATTGCTGCATTTACTTAACCACTTAAACCCTATGGTTGTCTAATATTTTGTCTAAAACTTTTCAGTTTTCACTGCATGAAATATCTTTGCAGAAAGTAGCAGATCGACAAGCTCACACAACACGTCGCAGTCGATCTGCTAGTCTCTACAAAGTTTTCCCCAGAATAGGATCCTGGGGATTAAGTGGTTATGTAAGAAATGTGAGTATATCTTCCAGCAGTGTTGCGTGGATGGTTTAATGATGAGGGTGTAACTCATGACCTCATCATGTGTCCAGGCTTTCAGCCTCTTTCGTCTTCCAGGGATGTGCAGGCGTGCCGGGACACGACAGAGTTCCCCTTAATGTTGTGCAACAACCTGCTTCCACTTTAATGTTCAGTGTTTTCAGCTCAGAGGGACCAGGAATCCTCTTTGACAGATTCATGGAAAGCTGTACAGACAAGCTCTTCTGTGATGATGAGCATGATGATCTAATACAGTGAGCTAATGCAGATTATTGTCACTCACTCATTCATACTCTCTGTCCGTAGTTCCCGTATCTCAAGAACCGTCCAAATTTTGGGCTCGTTTTCACAGACCTGTCTGCTTGTTTCTCTCTCGAAATCTGGCTAAACTGATTCCAAGCGATTGTAGGACAAGTATGCCAAGTATGATGGCAGCTTGAATACCAGAGCGGGAAGGAGGGGTCAGGAGGTGTTAAAAATCCCACCCCCCTGTCAGAGGGGCTGAAAATAACCCAGGCCCTTCACACCCCAGAGGAGGGGGGCAGTAATTAACTGCTACACCGTCCCACCCGGACCCCGCTGGCTGCAGCCATAAACGACGCTCCACATAATTATCTATTTGTGGAATATGGAGAGGTTTATTCTCTCCACTATAGGGTAGCCTAGCTACTGTACCATGTCAGACAGACTGTTAGTGAGGAAACAATGTCCTGACCTGAAACCTTGTATCTTGTATTTCCCTTTAATGCCCGACTTCTGAGTTTTGCGCAAAAGTAACAAATATAGCCAACTACTATTATCAGTATTAACAAGAGCTTGTGATTCAATGTTAACTACATTGGACCCTAGAACACAGGTTATTCTTCTTCTTTCTTGCGGTAACGGTAAGGTAACGGTTCTGGACTTACAAGGTTTCCACCCGACAGTGAGCATATGTAACAACATGAAGCCAGACTGATATAGACAAGAAGACAAGTGTCATAGACCAGCTGTTCCCAAACATAGGGTTTGGGAACCCCATTTTTTCTGGGTCTTGACCCGAGTAGCCTGGCCCAGCCTGTGTGATTTCTGGTTTAGAGGGGCGGGTGCTGGTTGAAAATATTACTATTGGTTCACCGATCTGAGCCACTCCCCCTATTTCCGCTCTGGGGTCTTTTCTCGGAGCGTGAATGTTCGAGTGTTCCGGTTGCCGTTATAGTGATTCTTGCTCTATGGATTCTCGTACTTGATCAGACGTGTAGGAAAGCCCCGCTGTGATTGGCCAGTAGTCGAAGACCCACAAAGCTGGGTGGAAAACGCATTGGTGGAGTCAGTGATCACGGCCACAAAGAACGGCACTTGCACATACGTGGCGGTCTATGACTTGACCAACCGAATTGTGCACAAAGCAGTGCTCAAATTTGTATTGTGCTCATTGTCTCCACCAGGCCGAAGGCATGGGGAGAGAGTATGTTTTGCACTCCGTCCGTCCGTCCGTGTGTCCGTGTGTGTGTCCGTCCGTCCGTCCGTCCGTCCGTCCTTCCGTCTGTGAACAGCTAATCTCCGGCACCGTTAACCCGGTCGATGCCAAATTTTGCACACACACTCCCTGGATGCCAACGATGAACCTCTGCCCAAAAATTCTCTTTCAGATTTCTCTTTCAGATTTCTCAGACTCCATCCTGATAGGCTAAGATTGGCTTCCAAAGTTTGCAGGAATGCTCAGTTTCAAACAAAATGCTGCAAATCATGAACACATCGTGTGATTTCCGTGAAATTGTGCACGCACATTCCCACTAGGCAGAGAAAGAAATGCCACATGAACATTTTCAACTCAGCCTCATGGTGGCGCTATAACTGGCCGAAAAGTGTTTTACCTCTAACTGCACGGATCTGTGGATAGCTTTGTATGCCAACTCCCTAGAGGCCAAGGAAAAACCTTTGCCTGGAATTTTTCACATCTGCTCTTTATAGCGCCACCAGGAGGCCGACATATGTAAAACACATTTTCTAATATTACTCCTTCAGATTTTATCCAAATTTCACGCAAATCAGTACACATGCTCTTCATAGTCATGTGATCAAGACGGGTTTGTTTGATTTCTCATAATCCACCCTCATTGGCTACGATTGGCTTCTAAACTTTTCAGGAGTAGCCCGCTTTGTACCCGTTTTGTACAAATCGCAACAACTACTCAACGCAGCGTCCGATTGTGGTGAAACTGTGCATGCATATTCCCACTAGGCTTTGGAAGAAATGCCACTTGACAGTTTTCAATCAGCCTCATGGTGCAACAGGCCAAGCCGCGTCACACACACACACACACACGTTTATATTGCTCCTAAACATTTTGCCAAACATCACACACACACTCCTATCCTCCTGGTGGAGACCTGTGCCCAGAAGGGCACTTTTTCTAGTTTGCATTGTGCTCAATATGTGGGCGTGTAATTTTCTTCGGTTCAATAAAGTTTCTAGCATCGTGACTACGAGATGTGCGGCCTCTTTTCTTTCTTTGTCGGCGTGGAATTTTCTAAAATGTAATAATAGATACATCTTTATAGATTTGAATCCAAAGAAACATCTATACTAACTGCAAGATGTTTAATGAATGGATTGTCAAATTTGGTGATTATTTATTTTATATTATACTGTTTAAACTGATTTCTCCTGTAATTAAGCAAGTACATTTGATTTATATAACACTTTTCACAGAGAAAACTCAAAGTATACAATAAAATCACACCCGTGTGAACTGAGTGGTGTAAGGTCTTATATAGCCTGATCAGCTGTGGTCTGACGTAATGTCTGACGTAATGAAATCACACCCGTGTGAACTGGGTGACCGTAGCAACCATGCTCATTTTTTACGAACAGACAGACAGACACGTAAACTAACAAAGCCAGTCGTAGGAGTGGTTTACACCACTCAAAAAATACAACAATTAAAGAAAAGATAAACTGTACAATAGAACCCGGAACAAAAACAGCAGCGATATTCCCGCGAATGCATGTAAACAGAAGTGTTTTTAAGTGGTTCTTTAATGAAGAGAGGAAAAGACTAGAGGCCAGCTTCTCCATAATATGTGCCTGTTAACCTTGTGTTCATACAGTCTGTCAGTCTACATTGTGTTGCTTTCAACGAGGGACACTTATCACAGGTTCATACAGTGTCTTATCCTACTGCTCCGTCCTATAGACTGCTACGGTCTCCCAGCTAATGTGTTTTTATATGTTCCATATTTACATGAGGGAAGTGCTTCCATGTCTGTGAAGGAAATCCTCATTAGGAGGCCTTGGACCGCAGCCATGACCCCTCGAGTTTCCTTGAAAGCACAGTTTCTAATCAGCGTGAAGTTCCGTGAACAGGAGTGACCCGTAGCACCGTATTGTTCTGGCGGTGGTGACGGCCACCTTTTTTCTTTCACAGCCTTCACCGTATTAATCTAGAGCGTTCATTTAAGCCTGAGAAACCCGGATTTAAATGAACACCTGTGAGTTTAGTGTGTGACCATTTTCACTGCAGTGGTTGTTTTTAAGTAAAAGTAGCAATACTAGTACAATATAAATAACTCTGTTACAATAAAAGGCTTGTATTCAAAAACAAAAGTACTGGCATTAAAATATACTTGAAGTAGGCATAGCAAGCCAATTTTAAAGTAGACCTATACTCACGTTAAAAAATAAATCTACAAGCTCACAACGTTGATCTAAGCTCACATCTACAAGCTCATATCTTGTAGAATCATCAGCTATCACTATCAGCGTTTGAAAGTCGAATTGCTGTATGTTTTATAATAATAAATGGTAAATGGTGCATTTATATAGCGCCTTTATCCAAGGCGCTTTACATAGATTGTGCATTACATTCACCCATTCACACACACACACACACATTCATACACCGATGGCGGCGGAAACCATGCAAGGCACCAACCAGAACATCAGGAGCAATTAGGGGTTCAGTGTCTTGCTCAAGGACACTTCGACACTAACTCTGCGGGAGCCCAGGTTCGAACAGCCACTCTACCCCTGAGCCTCCGCCGTCCCATAATCCAAACCTGCAAAAACGAATAAGCAAAGCTATCAAATAATTTAGAGTAAAAAAAGTACAGTATTTGTCCCTGAGATGTAGTAGAGTAGAAAGTATCAAAACATGGAAATATTCAAGTAAAGTCAAGTAAATGTACTTATTTACTTCCCACCACTGCTCACTGACAGTCCCTGTAGAAAGAAAACGAGACCCTTTTTTTCTTCTTCATTCCCAGATCCTACTCGAGTCCATGGAGTCTTTAGAGATTTAAGCTGCAGCTGCTAATGAGAAATGGCTGCTCGTCAGGTCTGAGCGTGTTTGTAGATTCGTTTGACCACTAGAGACACGGAGGGCGACAGAGTTCAAAGCAATTACCCACATTACACACAAAGTTAACAATGACTGGGGCTGAGGGCCACTCTCTCTCTGCAAACCACCAGTGCAGAGAAAAGAGGACACCTTTTTTCCCCCTAAAGCCTAGTTCATTCATACCTCAGAATCAGAACAAGCTTTATTATCACATCACAGGCTTAATCACAGGCTGAATTATTAAGAAAGAAAGTGTTTCTTTCGTAAAAGCTCCCACCATTTGTCATTTCAGGAAGGGAGTAAGAATTGGGAGCAAGGAAAAACAGTGTAGTGTAGCCTCGGTACCCAGGCTTTTATTTTCGTTCGCATTCGGACTTCGGAGTAAGTAATCGGTGAGTAAGCATAACGGTTAACTGAAGTCTCTTCAGCATCAGGAAACTCTTACTGGTAACTCAAAGTTCATCTGGGCACTAAGCAAGGAGAGTTCTTCACAAGGTAAGTCGGTGCCTGGGCTCCGTCCTCAAGAAAGCATGCAAGTCGTTTATCTTTACACACATGGGTCTAGGGAGAGGGTAGGGCTGAAGCTCCGCTTTCCAGGGGTTCCTTGAACCTTTCACATCACATTGTATTACTTTGAGCCCAACGGTCAAACGGGTGCCTGTAATCGAAAGACACATGCAGTTAATACTAATGTCTATTTCATAACATGTGGCATGAAATAAGTGTGCGTTCGCTTACCCAGGCCGCTGCACGCCAACCTTCCTCGACGAGAGTCTGGCGGTGTGTGGGAGGCCAGGAGCTTTTATAGTGTTTGTCTCAAACCGGCAAGGTGGTGGCTCATCCCGCTGATTAATGAGATGTGCCGGTAGATAACGCCCATCCACAATGTATCCCAGCCTCGAACGCTTCACTCCGCCTCCCCGTGTCTCTCTCTCCTCGAGGAGCGAGGTGCCTACCTGGTGTGTGGTCCCGGAGCGATATATATATATATATATATATATATATATATATATATATATAGCGCTACAGTATATCAACATGTGTGACATGAAGTTAGATGCAGATACATCAACAGAATGGTTAACGGACATAGGCCTACGTATATAGGCAGGTGAGGCATAAAATAAATGAGTCCACATAGAGGAAAGTGATCCCCATAATACACAAAGAAGCTTTGCAGTGTGGCATGTCAGCCTGGTGGTTCAGGTTGTAGATATTATTTTTTCAGCTACCTGCAACGTGTTGCTAGCTGTCACCGTACAGACAGAAAATGCACTTAAGTACCGTATTCAATTTAGCCCACTCAGTTACTGTCCACCACTGGTCCACATACTGTACAGCCAGGGTACAAAGCTTTGACAGAAAGCCAGTGATTGGTGGATGGAGAGCTGTAAGCTGTGCACCTGTTAGGGCTTTCTTCCTCCTTTGAAGGAACATTTTGGGAGCCTGAGGTGACTTGGCTGACACACAGGCTCTGTCTCTGTTTGATGTAGGCAGGTCTCTGCTGTCTGCATGGGGGAAGTCCACCCACCTGTGTATCGCCGCTGTCACGTAGAAACCTTGTATGTCCAAAACCAAAACTGTTACTTTTCAGGAAATGGAAAGAATAACCTGTGTTCCAGTTGATCCAATGGAGTTATAATCTAGTCACAAGCTCTTGTTAATACGTTTCTTTGGTTCAATATTTATAAAAACCCACACACACTTAATCCCTTTTGCTTTCGCTTAAAACAATTTCATGGAGGAGATACGAGGATTGTGCCTTATCAAGTAAGCATCTACTGTACTTCACCTTATCGAAAACCTTCTCTCTCCCTCAATTCAAAGTATTTTTTTTATTTTTTTATTCTTGACATATGGCAATAGAGGAGTCTTTGGCAGTATACAGATGAGAGTTAAGGAACAAAGCCTAAAGTTTTTTTTAAAAGAAAAGAAACATTTCAAACAAAGGTTTACACAGGGAACACATCTTGATCTCTCTCTCTCTGATCTGTCGATCATCTGTCGATCATACATAAGTAATAAGGGGATTTTATTTTTCAGTGTGAGAGACTTCTAAAGCCGACTGTCCTGCTGGGTGCAATGGTGGGAAAAGTACTTTTTTTGTTTTGACTTAAAGGACCACTTCACCACTTTTCAACCTATCTTCATATAAGAGGTCCTCACTAATAAAATTGAAAAAATGGTGCAATTTTTTTCTACTCGGTCTGTGTCTCATAGGAGGGCTGTGGGAAGTTCAGAAACCGTCTTCCAGTGACATCATCGATGGGGAATACAAGCTAATAAAAACTGCAGGCTTTCTAGTCCTGAAAAGTTGCAATGCGAAAATGGAAGCCATCGTTCTCATGATAATGAAAATCTAAACATTTTTGTAAAAAAATCTTGTTTAAAAAATAATCTGCCTAATGATGATGTCACTGGAAGACGGTTTCTAAACTGCCCAAAGCCTTCCTATGAGACACAGACTGAGTAGAAAAAAAGCGTGCCATTTTATCATGATTATTAGTGAGGACCTATAAGATAGGTTGAAAAGTGGTGAAGTGGTCCTTTAAGTAATGTAGAAACACTGTTACAAGTAAAAGTTTAGTAATCAAAATTTACTTGAGTAAAAGTACAAATGTATTGGCATAAAAATATACTAGTACCAACAGTAAAAGTACAGTTGTACACAATATGCAGAATATCCCATTTCACAAGTATATAGCTTATTTTCAAATAGCCAAAGTTTAAACAGGGCTAAAGTGGTTAAAGTAGGCTATTCTGGCCAAGAGAGAATGTTATAGGTGCTCTTGTTTGGCATTTGACTATTCAAATCCGCCATGAATCAAACGTTATTGCTCTAAAAGAAAAGTATGTTGTCTATAAATGAGTATCACCAGGCTTCAATTCAATATTATGCATGTTGTTCTGCATGTCACCAAAGCTGGGTTTGTGAAACAGTGTACTACAGTACATACCCCCTGGTAGAGGAGACATCATTACTTCATAGCTGAGCTGTCGCAAGATGAGAGGGTAGAGAGGGCATCTGGTCATCAGCAGGTCATCAGTGTGTATGTGTGTCTACTGTCTATGCGTGCAGCGTGCTTGTAAGCACTGCACGTACGTGTATGTAGTAGTAGTAGTAGTATTAGGCAGGCAGACAAGCAACAGGCCTATAGTGTCAGTCTATAGGTCAAAAGATGATTACACCCCCAGAGTATCCTGCTGATTCCAACCAGCGAGTCACTTTAACCCTGAAAGAGTGTTGTGTTCATGAATCGATGCATCAGCAGTCTTCTTGTTGCTTACATCTGCCAGCTTTCATTTGCTCTCAGAGGCGTATGGGTCATTACTCTTCTCCCTAAAGCTTATCAAGACATTTCAATCTTTGCCTTGATGTTTCCTTTGTAGTGGCTGAGTGCATGGGCTGGCTGACTGTCACTTTGTGTGAAATGGGACTTTTTGGTTGGTGTCAGGGGTGCAGAGTGCACATCGGTGGAGTATGTGGCATCATGGACAGCCAGGGGTTAAAATGGAGAATGGGCATCAGTGTGTTAAAACTCCCCCATGTTCATCCTTATCTTCATATAATTGGTGTGTCCTCATTATAAGATGGCACAATTTCTGTCTGCTCACTCTGCGTCATATCCCTCTGCGGACAGTTCAGAAACTTGCCTTCAAATAAAATTGGGGTAGAGAGGTTCTTCTTTGGCCTACACTGAGCTGCTAATCTCGGCATGAAGTTTTGCATTCACACTCCCAAAGTCAGTCTTCCTGGATGGACAAAATAATGGACTTAGAGATTCACAGACAGACTCAGACAGACTCACAGACTGGCGGTTTTATCGATTTATTGATCATTAAAATAAACATGCTCTGAAAAAGTGAAAATGCACGTGGCCTACCCATCTTACCACTTGGCAGCTGACAGGTTGCCATTTAAGTGGACAGATGGGTGGGCCGCAAACATTTTTCAAGCGCAGGCCCTGATCCAGAAAAGATTGAGAACCATGCACCACTGTCGTATCTGCTGTCCCACTAACTAATCTTAGGCTTTGTCACCACACCTTTGCTGTCATAGCCAGTAGTGGAACCAAGTGCACCTGTCACGTCATATTTTGCAATACTTATCCCGCCCATACTGAGACATGCCTTTTTGTTTTTGATTATAGTCATGTTTGCATTGTAATTAAGTAATTAGCTCCAGTACGTCACATTTGCACATACTCCATTTGAGTACCGTACAGTATTTTTACCGTCTCATTTTATTTGCATAAAGAAAACTGCTGTAATATCATAATGTGTTGAATAAATGGGAACCTCACCCTACAGCAGTTAATGCCTGGACATTATAATTTGAACGCGTCAAAAAACGGTTTCTATATACATGCATGTGCCCAGCCGAGTGGCAAAGTTTGTTTGAGCTTGCCACTACACATACGGTATGTTATGCTTTGGCTAGTCGAAAACAGACAATCTACAAACACACATGTCATGGTGCGATCTGCATTTTTCTTTTTTACTTTTTACTTTGGTAAGCATTTTGATGCCAATACTTTTGTACTTTTACTCAAGTAAACTTTTGAATAGAGGACTTTTAAGTTACAGAGTATGTTTTATAATGTAGAATTTTAAACTTTTATTTCTTCCACCACTGTTCAACACAGTTTTACTTGCTAGCTTTTAATTCCCCTTGATGTGGCAGATCTTATCTTTGGTTGTTTTTATTGCTTTTACTGTTTATTCATATTCTGACTCACATTATTGCTTATTTATTATGCCTTGAGCTATGTCCACTTTTATGTTATTGATTTCTATGTATATATGTGATTTTGTACAGTACTTTGGTCAACAAAGGTTGTTTTTTAAAAGCGCTTTATAAATGACAACTTCACTTGACTTTACATTTCGTTTCTGTCGGGCAGAAACCTCATATCTACATATTTGAACTTCTTCGTACAATAATGGTACTTGGTCATTCTACAGCAAAAATAGGCGATCTACAAACTCATAATCACGCTTTTGAACAATTATTCTAAGTGTAGGTGAACGTGGTTAATTGTAGTTTAAGTATTAATAACAAGAACTTGTGACTGAATAATAACTGTGGATACATGTGGATAAAATAATAACATTGGATCCATTGGAATGCAGGTTCTTTTTTCCATTTCCTGAAAAGTAACATTTTTGGACCTACAAGGTTCCCACCCGACTGCGACGATTTGTACACTCCGGAGAGTTAAAATAACCCTACGGATTTTACAGCGCACCCCCATGTTTTCCAATGATTCCCAAATCCCATAGTTGAAATGCAGCCCTGCTACATTGTTTGTACAAACCCACCAAAATGGCCCACAGTAACAACAAACGTGTGTTTGAAGCACACTCCTCTTCTCTGTGCACAGTCTGTGTGACGTGATTTAATGTGAGCCCAGAGTTACCTTCAAATCAAGCCCAGATGTTCATCTTATGTCTGTCAGCTGTGGACATAATGTTACATAACCCTGATACATTACATTTCTAACCATACAGCTTATTATTATTCAGGAAGAAGTATTACTTTTTACTCAAGTAAATATAGAAATGCAACATTACAACTCTGTTACCATGAAAGACCTGTCTATTTATCAACCCTTGGTTGTTTTTGAATAGCCAAAGTATAAAAAAGGTCTGATTAATGTCTGTTTTGCCATAATAATCTGTATCTTCAACTAACTCATGTTTTATGATAAATGTACTGGTGTAAAAAGTACAGTATTTGCCTCTGAAATGTAGTGGAGTATAAAGTATCTTTCCACAACTAAGCAAAGTAATGTTATTACTATGATCAAAAAGGCATGTCTCAGTGTGGGCGGGACAATTATTGCAAAAGTTGGCGTGACAGTGACAGGTGTTTACCTGCCATTCCACCACAAAGCACTTTGTAGAATTAAACCAGCAATCCATGAGTCTGCATGGTGTCCAGTTCCCACGAAGAGAGGCAACTGAAAATGTTGAAAACGCCTAGGATTCCCATGTGGGAAACCACACATATACCACTCAAGCAGGAGGGAATCTCTGCTTGGCCAGGGGAGATATTGGGTATATGGTCTTCAGGCAGTACTATTACCTGCTTGTCAAGTGTAAGGGTGACCTCAAGGTTTGAAATGAAATGAAGTGACCTACCCAAGTGGTTCTCAACCTTTTCAGACACTCCAGTCTGAAAAGGTTGTTGCAGCCCCCCTCCAATTAATCATGTTTGAACTGGGGACCCGCTTGTCACTTCACTGCCATCTGGGACCCTCCCCCAAATCATGTGGGGACCCCCTAAGACTAGAGACCACCTCCAACCACTGCACATGTACCAATTATATTGTTGTTGAAGTGTTGTGAGCTTTTATATCTGACATTTTCACAGAATGTTGGCCCCCAGAATATGAATGTAGCGGCCGTAGGTCAAAATGAGTTACGGACTGCTCGGCCTTGAAAAACACACTTATTGGGAAATTGTGCAACAGACTGTGTCATGCAGGACGTGACTGCATGCGGCTTCTGGTTATAAGCAGCTCATGTCATTAGCAGCACTACTCATACTGTTGTCCGTGTGTTGCATCACATCCTTTATTTGTCCTCTGAGTGATGTTCTCATGTGGACAGCAGGGATGGGCGTGGATGGCCTGGACCATGCTGCCTGTTCTGTTCCGCCCACTGGCTCAGAACACAACAGTGTGCTTGTTTTCATGCTCTCTCCAATTCAGTTGGATTCAAAGGGGCTTTATTGGCATGAGAAAACATACGTTCGTGTTGACATTGACAGCAGCTAGAGTGGAACAAAACAATCAAAACTAAATAACGTACATAATCGTGTTCATGTGTACAGTAAAATAATAAAGAAATGTGTAAACAAAGCTGTTACATTGCAACTAAGAAAAAAACTATGGCTTACAAAACTGATATGATCCAGTATCCACTGATACTGTGTGTATTCTTATCAGACGGTGTATACTGTTGTGGAGGGTGTACTGTAAACTGTTATTGGTGTGTGAGCTTTGTATCTTGCATATACTTCCCTTACTCTGTTACTTACATACTGTATCTTATCTGCTTGCTGCCTCTGACAACTGAAATTCTCCCACATGATCAATAAAGCTCTATCTATTCCATGCCCAATTTGTTAATTTGTCTTTATTTATGAAGAATCATATTTGATTTTAAGTTGTCTGTGTATCCGTTTCTTTCTTTTTTTTGTCTGGACTCTGAGCCAGGTTCATGACAAAATGCTGTTCGATTTGAGTAAGATGTTGGTTTGACAAAGTATGTCTATGTTTGGTTCGGGTAAGCTGTTCAAACCCAGGTTTTGAACTTAATTGTCTATTTGGAGAGATACAGTACATGCAGTAAAACCCATTGATTTAGTATGCCGTTTTGGGGAGAATTCATTTGTTTTACCTCAGTTACCCGTTTGCTTGGGGGTTATTTTGTATTGAGGGAAATAAACATTGTTCTACAGCATTCGCCACATGCTGGGGGGTTGCATTAGAACCAAGGGAGGGTAAGTGTGGAAATAGAGCTTTAGAGTGTTTCTCTCGGAGGCATACAGTAGAAATTCCCCCCTTTGGGTTCCATTGGACCGCTTGGTAGTGTTGTGGTCAACTCAAATATTTGGGCCAGTTTGTGACATCACACATCAGTCATTTCTGATGTATCTATGATGTATGACTCCATGCTTGGGCACGGTTTCAATCTGGTCCATTGAATTCCATTACAAAAGGATAGTGAAATATTTCACAGAATATAAAACATAGTGGATTATGTTGTTTTCTGTTTAACTTTTTTAACAAAGTTAAAAAACACTCCGAACGCCCAGGACGAAGTTCTTTGTCCTTTCTGTTAATAACGCCCGACGCCCAGGACGAAGTTTAGCTGATGAAAACGAAAATCTTAAAACGTTCATAACTCACGATCTAAATCATCCCGTCTTTTTATGAAAAAAGATCCTGTGTTAGACGGCGCTCCGCGGTCCAGTCGCTAGTCTCGATAGATTTATTCTTGTCTCCCGTTGTTGTCGATCGACTCTCGAGTGGTGTGGCTATTGTTAGCTGCTACACAACATCATGAACTTCCGCCGGTCCGTCCGGAAAAGGCGTCCGTGTTTATAAATCGACTGGGCGCATGAATGTAATGGATTAAATAGTTCCGGGCAATTAAAGTGTTAAAACGACCATTAATTCCTTCCCACAAACATTTTTCCTCGTGTTGTCACTGTTGTTGCAGCCTACTGCCAGTGAAGAGCCCCCAACCAGGAGGATGCAGCACCTCCGTCCTACTTCTCCCACCCAACACTCCCTGCTGACAGGCTCCACACACGGCGGCTTCCCTCCCCCGAACACGGGCGACTCGTGTTCCCTGATGACGCTCCACAAAGCCAGATGCAGCGGCAGGTTCCACCTGCATGCTCCCCGGAGCATAAACAGCCAAAGCCGAAGACGCCACCATTTCTTGTGTTTGCTCTCAGCTATCAACGGGCTTGCCATGCACTCTGAAACGGTACATGCACGTGAACTCCTCTTTGCCCCAATTGGACTGCACACGTACCTCTATGATCTGGAAGGGTTTCTTCTGGTTCTCCTCAGACACAGCGAAAGTCTGCAGATCATTTCCATCTTCTTGATAAGTGTAACTGCCCAGGAGTGTGCCGTTCTCCTGTCTGTCATGGTCCAGACCGTAGACCTGGAAGTCCTTGGGAGCGCTGTCTATAATCCTGTTGAGAGTCAGGGCTTTGGGGACGTGTTCCAGGGAGAAGTTCGTGGGTATGATCCTCCTGGATAGATTGATCGCCACAGAACCCTGGGAACCTTTGAACGGCCAGCAGTTCCCTGGATGGACATCAGGCTGGATCACGGAACGGGGCGAACCTATGTTTTTGTAGGAAATAATACCGTACCAGACAGTGACCGCTGCATGGTTAGTGTAGGTCTCAGAGCAACGTGTGGGCACGATGCTGCCCCCTGCGGACTCCAGGGCATAATCTGCCATGCCAGTCCGGTCCTGAGAATACACTCTCAGAGCATCGTACACCATATTGTACACAAGGTGGTTCACCTCCTTCAGCATCACAGCGGTCATCCCTGCACCTCCTGTTGTGTCGTGCGGAACGGTGTCCTCCGTCTTCACGCTCATCTGCCGGGACAAAACGTCGAGCTCATGGCGGACCTCCATGACCTGGCCCGAAAACGTCTCCTGCTCTTTCTGCAGAACATCAATTAGAACACGCTGCAGAACACCAGTTATAACACGTTCCAGGCCATCCAGAAAAGACACTTCTTTCTCCTTATACTCCTGCTGGCTATGGCCCTGGTTGGATGCGTCCTCCCACAGCTGTCTCGCCCTGCGTCCGCCGGATTCCACACGCTCCCACAGCTGGGGGATACTCTGGTCACCCGACCTCCACCATAGTCCTCCGCCGAGGAGCAGAGAGACCAGAATGAGTGCTAACATCTTTCGCGACGTGAGGAAGGTGGCGACGGTGACCAGATGAAACCAGGTTCTCCCCACCCACCAGGAGAACCCGGAGATCACCTTACTCAGATTTCCTTCACACGGTTGCTGATTGCTCCTGTTGGTCCCCGTCGGCCCGCTAACGTTGTCAGCGGTCTGTGGTGTCACTGCGCCACGATCTGTGGCATCAGTGCGTCTGTTAAGCTCAAACCTGTTGCAGACTTTGTTAGTCTTCATGTTGAAACTTGGTTCCAGTTATGTCAGACCTACACCCAAACTGCCACAGTGACACGGATAGATTGTTTTTGGTTCGTCTTATTTCAGGTGCACTGTTCAAACAGAACATTTCATACTCCTCTAATACAGTGGCTCAAAGCTGATTAGAATAAACTCGCACTTATTGTGTCCAACAAATGATACTTTGTTTTGAAAATTACATTTAAAGGACGTTTAAATGGTTGTGGCGATGACATTGTGATGTCATTATGTCATCTCAATAAATGCACATCTGTGTGTATCTTTCCTGCCATATTATTGTTTTTCTTTTATGCCTCTGTTAATGCCACTGTGTTCACTCTGATGTCATTGTGTGATGATGTCATTAGAATGCCTGCCCTGGCCTGGGGATGTCATGGCGATCAAGTTTGCCAAAGTTGAACTGTCATGGCGATCAAGTTTGCCAAAGTCGAACTCAACGCGAAGCACGGGATGGGAATTTCTTCACCACTGGAAGCTCCACCTCTTGCAAGGGAGCGTGATTTCACTGGTATTGTTCACTCTGTACACAAGCGACTGTAGGAATGACTCAGATAACACCTGTATTGTTAAATTTGTGAATGATACTGCTATTGTTGGTCTGATTGACGATGACCATTTGTTGAATATTAAGAAAACGAAGGCGGTTATATTTAGGACTAGTAATGCTCATGCACACCAGCAAAGTCATGGGGATGAGGTAGTGACTGTTGATTCCAAGCTGACATGGAATTCCAACACTGATGCTATCTATAAGAAAGAAAGGTCAGCAGATGCTGCATTGTATTATATGCACATACTGAGATAACAATTTCTCCAGGTCTTCATAACACTTAGACAGAAGTCCATAATCACTCTACCCTCTGTGCTATTGACCCTCAACTCATAACTCAATGGACTCTATTTCTTAATTTACGATTTAAAAAAACATTTTTGAATAGTTCAACTAGCCGTTCTACATCGACACGTTGTGAGCTTGTAGAGTGGCTATTTTAACTATTACAAATGTTTTTCAAAATAGGCAAAGAAGTTTAGGGATAAGGGGTTTAGCATGGACAAAAATAGAGCCCAATACGTTCATATGCTTGTGTGATTTCCATGGTTATACATTTCTCGATGGCCAACTCAACATGCAATATTAGCGACTTTGTTTACATTAGTAACAGCCATTTGAGATAGCGTGGCCTTGTTTACGAATTCCTGCCACCCTGTTGACAGTAAAATGGAGCACTAAAATAGAGCCTTAATATTTAAAGGTGTTTATCATATATTTATCCACCAGGCACTCTTCCATCGATCCTTCGTGGAGAGTGCATTCACTTTTTTGTTTTGTTTCCTGGTATGGCATTAGCATTGGTTAATAAGAACAAACTCAGGAAGGGGAAAGCTATTGCTAGGGACAGAATGCGCCATAATACAGTCAATACCAACGTGTGTGTGTGTGCGCGTGTGTGTGCCCAGCTCTCCTCTTTTTCTGATGTGTCAATCCATTAATGATTGATGTCACCCTGTAAAGACAGGACTGTGCTATCACCGCTGAAGGACCGTCTGCCTGATGATGATAATGATGATGATGGTGACAGCTGCCCAGACTCGGCACACTTCCCTCAAGACAGCATGAATGCGCCACTGTCCCTCACAACGGGTCATGTTGCAATGCGTAGTGAGTGAGCTTGTAGATCGGCTATTTCTGGCGAAGACATCTGCTGTAGACGGAAGAAAGAAAGCAGTCCAAATATAGAGCCAAGTATGACGGACAATTTCCATTTGTAAGATGGCTGAAAGCAATTCAATAAATCAAATCAAATCAAAAAAGCCAATTTCCAGATGGATTAAAATCTCTGCGATATGATTATTGTGAGCATTTCTCATTGCGATAACACGACGATCATCGTCCCATCCCTACTGGGGATCATCGCACTCATACCAGCTCCTCAGGCGCCGGGTGGGGGGTGGAGTGAGCTGTATGTGGTTTTTGGAAGAGTACAAATCCTGATGCATCATCACTTGCCTCTGCTCAAAGTCACATCATTTCCTGTCCAATATGTCTCTCCCTCGTGGATCCTTTCCTCCCACTGGTGTAAAGTAACTAGGAATATTTACTCAAGTACTGCACAATGACTTTAACCCATTTTGGCCTGAAAAAAATGTCTTCTAAATCCTGACAGTTTTCTGAAATACCTGTTTCTAGGCCTATATCACTCAATATTTCATGTCAAGGACCCCAAAAATGATCTGTAATTGGCCTCCGACCCCCATCTGAAAATATGTTGTTCCAGGGACCTCCCCAGAAGCAAAGATTTGAGTTAAAAACGTTTGTTCTGAACAAAAATATTCCAAATTTGAGGCACATTTTCACGATTGTTTCAAAAATAGCAGATCTACAAGCTCGTAGCGCGCCACTCGGTGGCGCTCTATGAGCTTGTAGATCTGCTATTTTTCAATAGCTAAATTATAACAATGTTTAAAACACCAAAAGGGGTTCCCGCCCAAAATGGGTTAAGTATGTTTCGGTGCCAATACTTCTGTACTTTTATTCAAGAAGCATTTTGAATTCAGGACTTTAAATAAAAAAGTACCTCTTCCACTTCTCCCTCATGGACCCCTCCCTCCTTCCCTGTATGAGCTTGTTTTCCATCCTCTGTATGGACCGGGTGGGAGGACAGTCAGGACACAGGAATGACGGTTCAGTCCAGATGCGGGCTCTGTTCTCCCACTACTCCGTCTTTGTGTCAGAGAATCAATGCATTCAGTCAATACTGCATGTGCTCCACCCTTCAACACCATTCCCACATGTGAAGAGATGAAAAGCTACTCGCAGCTGCTACACGACTGTAATTCCATGGTGTCAGCGAGCTTATTGAATGGTGTATTGTATTGTGCTGCACTGTATAGTATAATATCCTCGCGGTCGGGTGGAAACCTTGTATGTCCAAAACTGTTACTTTTCAGGAAATGGAGCAAAAAGACCCGTGTTCTAATGGATCCAATGTAGTTATTTTTTGAGTCACAAGCTCTTGTTATTACTTTTCATTGTTTTGAAATGTATAAAACCCATAGACACACTTAACACTTTACTTTAACTTTCAAAATGTTTCAGAAATAGCGAAAGAAATGTAGATGGGCTTTTTTCGCTACTTTTGTAGCGAAAAAGTTTAAATATATGGGAATGTCAATATACTGTATGGCCATATCACGCCTCCATATATGGTCACGCCTCGTAACATCACAACTCCATATATGGTCGTGACTCGTGACACCACGTGACATCATGGAGACAGGGTTAGGGTTAGACATCACACCCTTCATATGTCATTCTGACATCATCAAACCCGAAAATTAAGGCCCCGGCCCTACCGGAGCCCTACCTCAAACCCTGTACACTCAAGACACAGCCCGTGCTGCCACCCTTAGATCTACAGATATGGAGCTGACCTGTTCTGACATTCTATATGTTGATCTGACCTCATCAAACCTTGTACACTCAAGACACGCTCCATATATGGCCAGTACATAATTCATTCCATAATATTGATCTGACCCCCCATGCAAAAGCACCATCGCTCGCCCAGCAGTCTGCCGTCACCCAGGCGGATGCGTGCATTCTCGCCCTCGGGGCCTCTTATTGGTATTATACAAGCTGCATATATTATACAAGGCCTGTTGGGAAGGCATGACCCTCGGTTATGCAATACCTGTTTTCAGAGTACCCACTGTTGTACCTATTGTCAGATTACCCACTGAAAGATACAGTAGTAAACACATGAAGCATGAAGCTATACAAATGGAACCCATTTGTATACTGTCAGAGTAAGGGGGGGGTCCTTTAAATTTAAAAGCCTGAGAAACACTACAGTGTACACTTTGACCGACTTGCCACAATTCCCAGGCACGGTGCTCCCTTCAGTCCTCCGCGTTCAGGTTGGAAAGCTCTCAGGATATGTGGACAGTGGACACACAGATGCTGTGCAGTTACATATAGATGGTGGGGGACTATGGCCTGATTTATTCTTCATTGTATATCGGTGTCACTTGCCAAAAATAGCGGATCTACAATCTACAAGCTGTCATCTTGAACATTGGCTATTTTGGGAGAGCAACAGTGTAGGCCTATAAATTAAGCATAAGAGATGCCCCCGACAAGCACAATTATGCTGTTTCACAAAGCTGCGAAGCTGTTGTTTTTGCAATGCATGTATCAGCACTTTCTCAAAGCCAAAGGTGGGGAACTGCTGAATAAATATGTTGATACTCTACTTTGAACGACAGACTTCAAAGCATTGTTATGCTATAAGACCCAACCTCAACCGCGCCTACAGTGTAACATATTCAAGTCCATGCAAATGTGCTGAGGTCATGTACAGAGTCTGCAGCTTAACTTTCGTTTGTTTGGCCTTGGCTTTAGGGTTTGAGGGGAAAAGATTATCCTTGCTGTCGGGCAGAAACATTGTATCTCCATATTTCAACTTTATATGGGTTTTCTTTATAAATGAATGCCCTAAAAGTAGCAAAAACACCCAGAAGTTCACAATGTGTCACGATGCAAAGCATGTGAGTTTATAGATCTGCTATTTTTTTACATTTTATTTAAGTCAAAGTTTTGAACGTTGTATTAATAACAAGAGCTTCTGATTAAATAATGATTTGAATTTTTACAGTTTTCTGAACAGTAACAGCTTTAGGTTTCCACCTAGTACGTACGTTATCCTTGTGGAAAGTTCTAAAGCCATTCTTTAAACAGATAGACCCGGCCGGTGTTTGAGGAACTGGGAATGTGTAATAAGATTCCTCCAAGATGTGTCTTTATGCTTGTTTATGAATTAAACCACATTTTTTAAGCAGAAATGTTTTTCTTAAGAGCAATAAACATTTTAACAATCAAAATCATATTATATTTATATCTTATATCTTCATATAATTGGTCCTCATTAATGCTCCTTATAAAGGTACCATTTCTGTCTATTACCTGCCTACCAGTGTCGTCATCATTTCAAACTTAAAAGATACAAATAATTAATTCAAGAACAATCAGCATGCTAACTTTCCAGGAAGAGAGAGGCTGTAGTTCCTATAGCTCTGAATCACATCGATGGCAGGATTCCAAGCTCTCTCCTCCTGTTTTACCAAACTCAAGGTTGGTCCAGTTTATGAGTTCAACCCAACAACAAAACAGTCAGGATTTATTGAGGACAATGTGGAGTTTTTGTGTTAATACTTAATATGTGAAGATTTCATGATCACGATGTGCAGGATCAACGCCCCATGGAACCAACAGTGCGATCAGAGTGGCCAGGCAGACAGTTTGTTTGGTCAGACGTGAATGGTGCATTTGAATGGAAGCAGTCTTCCGGATCATCGGTCCCATGTCGCCACATGAGTTGATGATTTCCTCGAAACTTGACTCAGCCCTGTAGCGTAGGGGTGTGTTCAACACGCCTCCACAGGCTGCAACCGCTCTCCGGCCATGCAGGGACAACCCAATGGAAATGACTCCAACAAGTATAGTTTGTCCCTGTCCTTATTACTGCAGGAAGACAGCGTGACCTCCATGCATGCACACACACACACACACACACACACACACACACACACACACACACACACACACACACACACACACACACACACACACACACACACACACACACACACACACACACACACACACACACACAGGAGCTCAAGGCTATGTTTCACATTTATAGACACAGGTTAAGCGTTTGCGTTTAGCATGCATATGCTATAGCAGCCCTATGGATTTAAATTAATTGAATGTACTAATATCACTTCCATTTGATGACAGATACAGTAGTATACTTCACATTCACACTACACATGCTATTATTATTATTCAAAGACATACACTACACTACACTACACTACACTACACTACACTACACTACACTACACTACACTACACTACACTACACTACACTACACTACACTACATGATGCAGTAAGCCTGTTATTTTGTGTGTGTTCTATGTCAAGGAATTCTGTGTAGTAACTGTTGATGATGCTGGGGCCTGCAGGCAAGGAGATACCGCATAACCGCAATATCAAGGGCAAGACCACCTAAATCCTGAATGTTGAACAAGGCGTGATGCCGCCTGTCACCAGGTTGGCCTGTTCTTCTATTCTAGGCAGAATGTACTCTCAGGACTAGACAATATGTGGATTTTTACCAGTGAAGTTTCTGGGGTGCATACGTTTGTTAGACGTACTGTATACAGTACAGTCCGACAGGCATTACCGGTAATAGTCCGACAACACCTTTGCTCCTGACATGCACAGCTACCCCGTGGCCGGGTTAAAACTCACCCGTGGCTCCTGACATGCGCGACAGGTTAAAACTAACCTGTGGCAGGTTCAAACTAATCCATGGCTCCCGAGTCCGACATGTGTGGCAGGTTGCAACTAACCCGTGGCTTCCTGTGAGATTAGGTTTAGGGTTGGGTTTTGGGTAGGGTGTTGGACTCATGACTGAGCTATAGACTTGAGTGTCTGTCATTAGTGCTGATTTGTCATTTGTTAGTTCTGGTCCTGTCAATTGTCAAAAGTGGCCTTCCATATGATGTTGTTGCATGTACTTTGTGTGATTGTGTTTATAGCATCATCACCATACCAGTATTCCAATGTCCAAATGCTATGTATTAACCAGTAAACTTAGCCTACAAATACAACAATGGGCGTCTGGATGTGACATGTTGTGTTGTGTGCTTGTAGACTGGCCTTTTTGCTGTGAGACACCATTGTATGATGAATTATAAATAATAGGGCTTATGAAAGTATGAGACTTTGAGGCAGAAATAAATTCTACTGAGGAAGCTGACACAGGCAGCTAACTATAATTTCTCAAAATGTCTCATTATGGCACACCTTCTTAGAATAGGCTACTGTGCAAAAAGTAGTACAACTAATCTTCACTGACGCAAGGCCAGACTTTTGCAGCACACATAGCCTTCACAGAACATGGCTGATCCCTGACAGAGAGCTGTGTTCACATTTAGGCAGGAGGAAGTTGACCTCATCAACGTGAGCTGGCTGACATCATCGGGAACCCATCAACCACACAAATAATCCCCCTGTCACTGCATCTCAGAGCCTTTCCTCGCCCCCCTGGGTCTCTGTTCAGTGGGATTGAGGAGGGGAGCGGTGTGAATGTTGCATTCATGACTGGTTTGACCCTGCCTGGAACAATACTCCATTCACACTCATCACGGGTGGCTACCTAGGGCATACATAGGGCTTCTCTCTAGACGTCACGTTAGGTACAATAAACGCATCAATGGTTGGGGCTTCCCTGCACGGCCCTGTGAATGGAGCTCAGTCTGCTACACGTTGGGAGGTTAAGACATCACATTTTAAACAAAGCCCAGTGACCACCCTGACATGTTGTCAATGGCCCAGCCAGCCAGACAGATTATTAGACACTCTATTACTGAGAGAGTAGTGAGGATTTCAGGGTGCATATCCATTTGACATGAGTTATATTTGACTGAAGTTATAATCCCCATGGGGAAGTTCTGCCTCTGCATTACCCCATCCTATTAGGAGCAGCGGGCAACCAGCGAGCAGTGCCCACCCAGGGACCAGTCTCTTCTCTAATGTAGTGCCAGTGTTATGGGCACTGGCAGGAGTGCTGCATGTCCCCACAATGCAGGTTTTTGGGTGTTGGAGAGAAACCCACGGGAGGTCCTGACAGAAAAGCTCCAGTTTGGTTCAAATCCAGGATCTTCTTGTGAGGCTACAGTGATATAAACGGTTAGTCCCAATACTTGATTCTGATTGGCTGGTTACCGTTGTAAAATCCATGATAATCCACACCTTCAATCACTTTATATAAATCCCAGCTGATCCCGCAGCTCTGTAGCTGAACTGGGGAATGGGAGCACTTGATTGCCTTACACACGCTGGCCGTGCGAGCGTGTAAGCACCGCCCGCACTCATATGACTGTGAATGTGTGGCTCCAGGCGGCCCCGTAAAGACATCAAGCGCTATTCTCCCGTCACATAGCCTACTTGCCGAGCAAAACAAGGAAGTGTACGTGGCTTGCTCTGGTGGGCGCAAAGCGTAGCTACTTTTGTGAATTTAATAGTTTTATTAGGTTAATATTGCTATATGTTTGTAACCGTTTTAGAAAAGCAATAAGCCACGGGAGCGGGAGGGCCCATCTTACCATTGATTTTATAATGGCTGAGAGGGTAGAAGAAAACTGGCCCCCGTAAAATCTGAATCCCCCACCCACCCCTTTTCCCCCTCACTGTATATCTTTCTTTTCCCTTTTTACCTCCTCTATGATGATTTCCTGTTTTGACTATAGTTGTGTATATTCGTACGTCTCTAAATGTTTTGATGACTTGAAAATGGTGGGCCCTATTGTAAAAAAGTGTAATGCTTTATGGTGTCGTCCACTCACAGTTTTTGTATTAAGTTGTACTTGAAATGTACAGTAATTCTGCAAACTGTCAATCAATCAATCAATCAACTCACTTCCACTTGTGTTCTTTAATTCTAAATTAAAGGTCAAGGTGGTGTAATGATATGTCTTCTGTTATAAGAAATACAAAGTATATGTCCTGTAAATTGGGATTGATTTTGATTGGCTGTCAGTATCTCTATCGCTCATCAATGGCTGAAAGTGTTTTTTTAATCATCATGTTATTGTTGCACATGTAGACAGCCCTGTACTCTGGGGCTTGGACAATAATAGTATGGAAAGATCAGGACAGTCTAGATCTCACAGTCCCATATATGGGGAACTTTATGAGTTTGTAACGACAGGTCTTTAAAGCAAGTTGTTGTGTGATGGAAGTCTCTACCTTTGCTGTGTGTTTTGTTTGGATTTATGATTGATAAATGGTCTCCTGTGTGGTACGTCCTTCCTCTCCAGTGTCAACAACACAGATTTGAAGTTGTTCCAAATAGACCAATCCATCCATCACCCACAGAGGTCATCTTCAGGCCTGTGTTGTCTTTCTACTCCGCAGTGGCGTCTCGGAGGAGGTTAAGTCATGCTCTGAGACTGAAACATCCTGTTCTTTACTCTCTCCCGCCGTCTCTGCCTCATCTCTCTCTCCCAGGTCTCCCTATTCCTCATATCTCTCTCCCTCAATATCTATATCTCTCTCTCTCTCTCTCTCTCTCTCTCTCTCTCTCTCTCTCTCTCTCTCTCTCTCTCTCAATAACCCCCCCCCCCCCCTCTTCATTGAGACAGGACACTCCTTCAACATTAAAAGTTGCATCTGTTTAGACTCCAGCTGTGTGCGTGGAAGTTCACTCTGACAAGTATTTATGTAAAACATTTTCAACATTCAGGCACAGAACCGTATGCTCCCACTGTAAAAGTGCGTGCATGTTACTCCACTGCAATTATTTCACCTTTAGTTACTTTGAAGATTTTGATTATTTTTACATTATATATTATTACTTTTAACTATTTTTGTAAAGAATTTTGAAAAAAGATTTTCTTTTGTTGAATACTTTATTAGCAAGTATATGTGACCGTTTCTGACTGAGGCTAAGTCATTGAACTTCTTTTAATTTATGTTTTTTCATGTCACGTGATTTGTGAAAGCAGGGAATCATAGCTTCAAATTGACATTGGTTGTTCAGTTTGACCCACCAGTTTTGGAGATATGGCTTATAGAGTAATGTCTTACAGAAAACAGCGAGTTGAGAAAACAGGCTTGAAAGGTTCACTTCTGTGGTCTCTAACATTACACCTAGCTACATGTTTAAGCTCTGACATTTATTTCAGACATATGTATGTGAAGAGTCTGCCTGTGTTATTAACTCATTTTGCATATAAAAAACAAAATTCAGTTTTTCTCCTCTCCTGAATATAGTCTTGCAGCCATGACTGTCTCTGTATCAAAAATAGTCACATATTATGATGCCAATAGCTTTGGTACTTTTTCACAAGTAAAATGTTTAATACTGTACTTGTAACAAAGAATTTCTAGTTTCACAGTATTTCTCTGATTTTGTGTGGTCTTCACTTATCAGAACATATGTGGTATCATGAACAGACACTGACACAAAGAAATGGTTCCCCTAAGCGTATGGGTGGGTGGCTTGACCGGGAACTCTCTGCTAAACTTCTGCTAAAGATCTTGTTCAAACCAGAACAGTTTATTCCGCCGCTGAAGGAAGGGAGGACAGGCTGATTCCAGCAAAAACATCCTCCTCGTCAATTAGAAAACTTCCCACAAGACAAAAACTATATGCAATTAAAAGCAATGAATTACAGTCAGGGAGACAAAGTGATGAAGTGACACATTCTCCCTTGACACTTAATTAAACCAGTAGCAGCTGAGACATGGGATATATATTATTATTTTCAGACTAGGGGGTCCAGTCTGAAAATAATGCATAGTATGCTATTTATAAGATTATCCCCCATGGCTTCATATTCAAGTTGATTGCTCTGATTGCTCTTCTCAGCCCAATCCAAGACCCAATTAACTTACATTATAAAATGAAAGTTTTTGAAAGTATTTTTGAAAGTATTTTAAAAAGTGTAAAATATTATGGAAATTTACTGGAGATTTAGCCTACTGGTAGTGTGCACAAGAAACGTGGTGCTGGTCAGACCTGTGGTTTGTTTTTTATTCGCTCCGGACAAACGCACAGACACACAGACTGACCCTCTTGAGGGTGCAGTGGTGGAAGAAGTACTCAGATTTTTGAGTGGTGCAACCACTCCAATAGACAGCTATGTGTGTCCCTGGGTCTGTCCCTGGGTCCCTGGGAGCACGAAAATAGCGTTATAGCGTTTGTTCACCACCAAGTGTCACTGTTGCACAGTCTAACACACAGACACAGACACACAGGCCAGGGAGGAGCGCTTGTACAGTACAGTACAGTACAGTACAGTACAGTACAGTACAGTACAGTACAGTACAGTACAGTACAGTACAGTACAGTACAGTACAGTACAGTACAGTACAGTACCACTCACTTCAGACGGGTCTTACATGAAAGTCAAATACCTCAATGTAGAAATACTCTGTTACAAGTAAAAGTCCTGTATGAAAATATATATATATATACTTATAAGTGCTTAAGTTTTAGCATAAATGTACTACACATATTGAATGTCCCATTTCACAATTTTTCACCATGAGTTGAATCAGAATTAGAATCAGAATCAGCTTTGTTGCCACATCAAAAGCTTGCCTATTCACAAAGGCATTTATCATAAATTCAGAACAGAAATGAACTTTTCTTTCTTTCTTTCTTGCACGGGAATGCAGTCAAAGGTAAGCGTTCAACATAAAGTTCATTTCCAAGGTAAGGAGGATCGTCGTCGTTGAACGTCGGTAAGTATGGATTACATTCAAAGAGGATTTGGGTAGGTACTCCTGCAATGGATTCCAGAGGTGAGTATATGAGGTAAGTACAGGTTTAGATTAGGCCTTAGCTTTAGGATCTCTTTCCCCACAGGTGAGATATCAACGAGCCAACTCAGGTAGGTGAATCAATGTCAATAAATGCGCCGCTGAGAACAGGTTTTAGAACGGTAAGTATTTCTACTCAGCCTGTACTCGAGTATTTGTACTCCTTCGTTGTAGGCAGTGTGCCCAACGTGCCTGCCCACAGCCTCTCCTCGTCTCTGGAGAGTGGATCTGTTGGTGAGGCAGTCACTCTGGGCACACCTAAGCTTCCATGCACGGCCAAAAGAAGCTGTCTGAGGGCGTCTCTTCCAGGTTTTTAGACAGCTGGTGGATGGAAATGAAGCTCCACCCACACGGCAGAATGCCCCTGGGGCAAGCTTTTCCGGGAATCTGGCAGATGCGGGAATCTGCCACGTGGGTGGAGCTTCATTTCCATCCACCAGCTGTTTAAAAACCTGGAAGAGACGCCGGCAGACAGCTTCTTTTGTCCGCACATGGAATCTTAGGTGTGCTTACACTGAGAGAGTTCCTCCTAATAATAATAATAATACTAATAAAATACATGATGGGAAGCCTCAATAAAGTGCTACGGTAGGGTGGAGAAGGCTAATCTGAAGAGGTGTGTTTTTAGTTTTTGTTTGAAAATGTTGGTGGAGTTGGCCTCTCTGATTTCCTGAGGAATTGTGTTCCATAATTTTGGTGCATAAAAAGAGAATGCGGCCTCTCCTATTTTCTTTCGTGGTTTATTTTTTCCTTTTGTGGTTAGTAAACCTGCTGTTGAGGATCTTAATGTTCTGGATGGAGTGTATGATGGTAAGAAATCTGTTATGTATGCAGGGCCTTGGCTGTTGAGTGCTTTGTAAACTATGAGTAGTACCTTAAAATCTATTCTATGGGAGACCGCAAGCCAGTGGAGGGTGTGCAAGACTGGTGTGATGTGTTCTCTTTTCTTTGTTTTCGTTAATAATCTAGCAGCAGAGTTTTGTATAGTTGTAGTCTGTCTATGGCCATTTTTGGTAATCCTGTGAATAGAGCGTTGCAGTAATCTAGGCGGCTAGTGACAAAAGCATGGATGATTTTTTCAGCATCTGGTTGTGATAGGAAGGGTCGTATCTTGGCTATATTTCTGAGATGAAAAAATGCACTTTTGGTTATCTTGTTGATGTGGGATGTGAAATTGAGGTCTGAATCTATTATCACTCCGAGGCTGGTTACTTGTGGTTTAACCCACACGGCTAGATGTCCTAGAGAGTTCATCACCTGATCTCTTTTCATCTTAGGGCCTACCAGTAGCACCTCTGTTTTATTTTCGTTTAGTTTTAATAGGTTTGCCCTCATCCAGTCGGTTATATCCCTGAGGCAGGCGGTGAGGTGGTTTACTGCATCTGTGTTGTGAGGTTCTATGGAAATGTATAATTGTGTGTCATCTGTGTATGAGTGATAATTGACGTTGTGCTTTCTAATGATGTCTCCTAGAGGGAGCATATAGACTAGAGAGAGAACAGTTGTTGCAGTTACTTTCCACCACTATAGTGCTAACTAACTTGTCCTCTGCACAGCATCAGGTGAGGTGAGACAATCTGCACTGGTGTGTTATCTGGTTGTCAGCTGGAAGGAGAAAAACAATGAATTTTGCAAACTGGACAGTTCTAGCATTTCTCTGAATTCACAGCATCCCCCGGCCCTTCTCTATGACAGCTCACCTTGACAGAATGATTAATATCACACCTGCTGGTGTAAGCGTTATTAAGTCATTTTGTCTACACGCAGAGGCACAAATTAACTACGCTGATGTAACTCTTGATTGATTTCAAAGTCCTTGTATAGGACTGTAAAGTCAATTCACAGTCTGAGGAAAGTGACACTGCAGAATGCAAAATATTAGCTCCTCTAAACAAACATTAAAAGTCCATAGACTAGGCTGCCATATGACGTAATTCCAAAAGCCTAGCACCCCTTAAAAAGATACGTAAAAAGGCACATAAAAACATTACTAAAAGGGTATAAACAGAAGAGGAAAAACAACTGTAAAAAAAGGCCAAGTATTGACCTATACTCCTATAGTGTCTCACTGCATGAGCAGAGGGAGGGAGACAGGTGTCTCACTGCATGGACAGAGGGAGACAGACAGGTGTCTCACTGCATGGATAGAGACAGACCGACATGTTTGTACCTTTTCTGTATGACCTCAAATGAAACCTCCTTCAGCTGTTAGGAACCCAGAACAGAACAGCCTGTGTGTGTGGCAGGAGAGAGAGAGAGGAGGAGGCGGGCCGTCCGCACCGTTGTCGTGGCAACAGGGAACAGTACAGTGGCATGGTGGTTGATAGCAGGGAGCATGAAGCTGCTCCACAGAGCACCTTCTGAAAGGCCTGAAAGGACAAGTACATGCTGCTGTTTCTAAAGCTGCAATCCAGGACTTCAAAAGAGAAGTTCTGTCTCTTGATTAGATGAAATTGGCATGCCTAACTGAAAATGTATTTTCTGTTTACTAAAGAGCTGCAGAGACAGGGACACCCCTGTTACTGAACAAACACAAACACTCTTTGGAAATGATTACTGATGCTCAGAATATAGAGCTATTTAATATAGAATATAGAGCTATGTATTTCACACACAATAATGTCACAATAATGACTTTATTGTGACATTATTCATTATTCCCCACACACACACACACACACACACACACAAACGCATGCACGCCATGCGCACACACACAGACAGACAGACAGACACACAGACACACAGACAGACACACACACACACTATGGAATCAGAACATTGCCAAATTACACGTTGCACGCACACGCACACGCGCACACACACACACACACACACACACACACACACACACACACACACACACACACACACACACACACACACAGATGTAGTGTACACGGTAGAAGCAGCTGTGTTATTATTATTTCTATTTAACCTTTACTTAACCAGTAAAAAAACACATTGACACTAACGTCGCTTTTACAAGTGTGAACTGGCCAAGAGCCAAATAATGGCCAAATAATGTTACACAGCTCTGCCAGTACCAACAAATACAGGACAACATTTAGGACAGACAACATTTGTAAGCACAGTACGCACTACCTAGGAAGCTCAAGGAAAGGAATGTCTATTAAGATGACCAATAAAACTGTTAATGTATCAAATTGTTGTAACTGTATGTAGTATGTACACAACCAAATGGCCCCTGTAAAATAGTGTCGCAGTATAAAACAAGACGTCCATGAGTGTTTTTTAATTCATCAAGAAGTGTGACACTCTAGCCAGAGAGTTATTACATTGCAGCGCTTATGGCTGACAGCAGCAAATGTACCAGTTATTGTTGATCTCCGGCAGAAACCTTGTATCTCCAGTTTTTTTTATGAAAGTGGTTCTGTGTGTCTGTGGATCTTATAAATATTAAACCAATGAAAAGTATATGCTTGTGATTGTGACTACATAATAACGACATTGGATCAATTGAAAACAATTCCTCTATTTTCTGAAAAGTAACCGTTTTGGACTTACAAGGTTTCCACCCATACAACAACAAAACATACCATTTATTGTTGGTGTGTCACTGCAGAGATTAGAATCTGCTTGTCTTGTTTCTGACTGCAACATCTTGTGCAGTATGCAATATCCAACCGTTCTGAATGCCATTTTCTTACCTGTTTTAATTCAAGGATCCTGTTTGTATAATTTGCTGAGACCCTGGTCTAGCCACCGCCCACCATGGGCATACATTCACTCTGCTACTCTGCCACCATAATGTGGAATGCCCTGACATCATCCATTAAACCATGTGAATCACTGGCTCCTTTCAAAACTGGGCTGGCCTGAAAAACCATGCCATTTTCCCCTTTTCTCCTCTGCAAGTATATAGCTATTTGTATTTGTTGATGTATTAATGTGTTAATATTCTATTCTCTATATGTTGATGAATTGAATACATAGGACCACAATGGAAACAAGTCCCCAGGACGTTTTTGTGTTATCCTTTTAGCCCAAGTGATTTATATTTTTGACTGATAACATTTTCAATCAAAACCCAAACAAAAACGCTCACTCTGCTTTTTTATGCCTCAGTCGGTGATAGCCAGGGGGGCTCTAGGGATATAACATCTACAGTAGCAGTAGTGGAAAGTAACTAAGTGCATTTACTCACTCTGGAATGTATATAGGCCTTTCTATTTTTAAAACAATTTATACTTCAGCCCCACGCCTGAGTTCTCTACCCAGGGGCCAGGCCCACACATTTGGTCATATAGCTACTTGTGTCTGAAAAATATAATTTATAGATCTTAATCACATGACCCCAGAGCTAATCTGGGAACCCATGGGCAAAAAGGAAAAAACAGCGCCCTCTACTGTTTGTTTCCTTTGCATTTGCCTCTGGGGCAGCACCTTAGAGTATATATGAATAGAGACGGCACCCGAGTTCTCCTTCCATCCACTTGCATTAAGTTGCTCATAAGCGCATGAGGCGATTTCACTCCTCCTTCCGGTTAGGAACAGAGTGCATTCTGGGATTGATTGGGCCAAAGACATGAACGCCATTGCACTGAAACCGCGTTCACGTGTCATCATGAACGTGCGCAATGATAGTCAACGGACCAGCGCGTTCATGTTCTTGGCCCAGTGCTGCAATACCAAATTCGGCCACTATGTCCATTGCGCCTCAGGGTTTCCTCCGTGCCGTCTCTATTCATATATACTCTAAGGGCAGCACCCAATAGAATGTGCATGGATAACAGGATAGTTGTCCTGTTTGGTCTGCCTTCAGCCCTCCTCTTCCGGTGGGGGGCCTAGGTTTTCATTCCCACTAACAACAAATATAAACGTTATGAATGCCCCTGCCGACAGATTCAGTAGCGCAGCTCGGAATCTGTTATTGAGAGATTACCCCAGACAGAGCTAATGTGTACTGATTTGGGTGAGAGGCAAACAGTGTTCTTTTGAAGAAAATGTAATCTGGCACAGACAGCTGCATCATTATGATCTATGGAATCTGGGAAAAGAAGATTGTACGAGCTACGGTTCAAGAGTTATATGCCAAAACGTGAAGTGAGCTGTTTTCCATCTTATAATGAGAATGACTGAGAAGCAGGTTGAAAACAGGTGATGTTCTCCTTCAAGTCTGTCTGTGAGTTGTATAAATATTGAACCAATGGAAATGATTAAAGGACTTAACTACATTTGGGAACACAGGTTCTTTCATCGTTATTCTTATTTATTTATTTATTTATTTATTTATTTATTTATTTATTTATTTATTTATTTATTTATTTATTTATTTATTTATTTATTTATTTATTTATTTATTTATTTATTTATTTATTTATTTATTTATTTATTTATTTTACATTTCCTTAAAAACAAGGTTTTTTGACATGGAAAGGTTTCCGCCCAACATCTGCAATATAAATGCCCATAAATAAAGTGATTGCTCCGGGCCTCACTGCAGCCTATCTGTTTCAGCACATTGGGTCAGTGGACCCGGCTCACGTCAGTGGGTTAATTGCCTCTTGATTTCCAGAGCCTGGGAACCCAGCCCACAGTGTTGACATTAGATATGACCTCTTCCGACCGGGCTAGCAGTTTGTTTTCACACAGGAAGGAAGAAAATGGGCCAGAATGCAGCCCGAATGCAGCCAACGCATTACAAACACTGGACCCAAATGCACCAGTACTGTACTTTATTCTGTACTTCTCAAAGTGGGGTCCGGGGACCCCCAGGTGTCCTTAGTTGAGGGGAGTTCCAGGAGGTGCCCAGCAAAATATGTTCAAAAAGAAATCACACACGTGTGAGGTGAGGGGCGCTCTTATCATTATACATCATCATACATCATCTCAATTCGGTCAATCAGAATTTCCGTCCTCACCTTCGTCTTCAATGTTTGTGTTATGCAATGTTTGTGTTTACACAAACACTCAAAATTGTCCATTCATTGTCAATGGGATTTTATGTTTGTGTAGGACAAAGTTTGTGCACACTGCACATACACCGAAAGCTGGACATAGGAGGGCCTATCGCCCCTCAAATGGTGGTCTGTGGCCAATGGGACCCCCAAATTACATTGAAAGGTTTGAGAACTACTGCCTATTACAAATCAATTGATGTACTGTACTGTACTGTACTGTACTGTACTGTACTGTACTGTACTGTACTGTACTGTACTGTACTGTACTGTACTGTACTGTACTGTACTGTACTGTACTGTCAGGTAACAGGTGAACAACAACATCAGCTACGGAGAGGACAATGACCTTGTCCTCAATGTGGACAAAACCAAGGAATGGGACCATCAAGGGGGACAGAGGTGGAACAGGTATATACAGCTTTAAAGGAATGGGACCATCAAGGGGGACAGAGGTGGAACAGGTATATACAGCTTTAAAGGAATGGGACCATCAAGGGGGACAGAGGTGGAACAGGTATAGACAGCTTTAAAGGAATGGGACCATCAAGGGGGACAGAGGTGGAACAGGTATATACAGCTTTAAAGGAATGGGACCATCAAGGGGGACAGAGGTGGAACAGGTATAGACAGCTTTAAAGGAATGGGACCATCAAGGGGGACAGAGGTGGAACAGGTATATACAGCTTTAAAGGAATGGGACCATCAAGGGGGACAGAGGTGGAACAGGTATAGACAGCTTTAAAGGAATGGGACCATCAAGGGGGACAGAGGTGGAACAGGTATAGACAGCTTTAAAGGAATGGGACCATCAAGGGGGACAGAGGTGGAACAGGTATAGACAGCTTTAAGTTCCTTGGCCTTCATGTGCCAAAGAATCGGAGCTGGATTGAAACAGTGAAAAACGCACAGCAGTGGCTGTACTTCATTAGGATGCTGAAGAAGGCTGTCCTCAGTCCTCTCAGCCCCTCACTCTGGCCTACGGAGCCGACGAAAATGAAAGCCTGGGTACCGAGGCTAGCCTACGGAGGACTTGTCGAAAGCATCCTCACCAGCGGTCTTTTAGAAACACTACGCAAGCTGAGAGGAAATCACTCCAATGAGTTATCAAAAACGTAGAGAGAATTATTGGATCGGATCTCCCTGCCATGGATATAATCTATTCTACACACAGCGCTGGAGGAGGAGAGTACAGAGCATCCTGTAAGGATAATCCTGCTCTCCCTTTGCTCATGCGGAGGGACTCAGTCAGGACATGACCTGAGACGCCACAGGCCAGAGAGCATCTCTACCCACGTGACATGATACGCTTTATTAACCCATTTCTTTTCCTGCCACTGTGCGATTAGTAGCCAAGGACTATTCTAATAATGAACATTTGCAAGCCAAAGTTTTCAAATACTTTTAGTGGAATAAAAAGAACAATATGAATATTTGCCTATGAGCAGTCTAAAGCATTGAAAAAGTAAAGTACCTAAAATTTGCACTTAAGTACAATACTTGAGTAAATGTACTTAATTAATTAATTCCACCATTTCCACCTCTGTTTATACAAATTGTTAATAAGGAATCATGACAACCTTGACTAAAATGATACATTTGTAATCTACATATTTCATTAATCTTAATATTGGCATTAAATCCATGAGGTATTAGCATAAACCAACAAACATATTGTTCATGTTATGCTTCATTGTCTATTCTGTGCTTTAATTCTCAGCAAATGTATTGCCACATTTGTCTTTTTGAGCCTTTTATTTATATTTATATATTCATCATTTATCATTTATCATATCAATGCCATGAAAACAAAGGTAATGACAGTCAACACCGAGGACAAAACCATTGCCACTGCAGACAGGACGGTGCTCGAGCGAGTCGAGGACTTCAAGTACCTCGGAGCCTGGACTGCCTCAACTGAATAGGATCTGAAGGTTCGGAGAGCACTTGCCTGGAAAGCCTTGCACAGGATGAGGAGAGTGTGGAAATCAGATATGGGAGAAGGCCTTAAGAGGCGGCTGTTCATAGCTACTGTGGAGTCAGTACTGCTGTATGGGGCCAAGACATGGACCCTCACAGTACAACAGGAAAAAGCCCTGGATGGAGTCTACACAAGAATGCTACGAATGGCACTAGGTGTCACATGGACGGACCACATCAGAAATGTGGACCTCTATGGGGACCTACCACGGGTCATACATAGTCAGAGAGAGAAGGATGAGGCTGGCAGGGCACTGCGTCAGGCACCCAGAACAAAGTAAATTGACCCTATGGGAGCCAACCCAGGGCAAAGCCATGGGGAAATAAGCGTACCACCTATGTAGACGTGCTGCGGCGCGACAGCTTATGGCTGACAACACTGCAGAGCTCAAGAACCTGATGTTGGATAGGAAATTGTGGAGGGCAGCGATCCAGGAATCCCGAGTTAGTGTTAGCTAGACCTCACTCTCGCAGCAACTAACTTGTTGCTCATTGGTGTTGCATGCTAAAAAATAGACAATCCATAAACTTGTGAGTTTGTAGATCAGCTATTGTTCATCACATCCCGCTCTGTTGTCATTGCTTCTGCAGCAGCAACATTAACACTTCAATTGCCGAGGGTTATTTAATCCATTACATTATAGCGCCCATTCGATTTATAAACACGCCTTTTCCGGACGGACCGGATGTTGTTGTGAATGTGTGTGTAGCAGCTAACAATAGCCACACCACTCTAGAGTCGATCGACAACAACGGGAGGTAAGAATAAATCTATCGCGACTAGCGACTGGACCGCAGAGTGCCGTCTAACACAGGATCTTTTTTCATGATTTAGATCGCGAGTTATTAATGTTTTAAGATTTTCGTTTTCATCAGCTAAACAGGGGAGGGAGTTTTTCGATGACGTCTCACTCTTAAGCAACACAGAGGATTTCCCAACAGGCGCTTCTAAGCTGTGGAGCCATGCGATCCGTTCTCATATCAATAAACTTCGTCTTTTGGACAATACTTTGTCCTGGGTGTCGGGCGTTACTAATAGAAAGGACAAAGAACTTCGTCCTGGGCGTGATGAACACACCTAAGGCCAATTATAATGTCTTAGTTCTAACAGTTTTCTGAAAAACGTATATGTTGCTACTGTATATCAGTGGTTCTCAAACCTTTTCATGTCAAGGACCCCCACAATTGTATGTATTTGACTTAATTGTATGAGTTTCAGTTACACATTTTCACTTAAATGTTTTAATATATTCAAAGCTCATAGCGTGGCACGAAGCTAAAGTATAAATGACACGGATGCTTTCCCGGTGTTAATGGGTTAATTACTTAATTTATTACTAATTACAATTCAATAATATGATTGTGACCATTACTGCTAACCAGTACTTTACGTTTGGTACTCTGGTAGCAGGGGGATAACTAGCGTGACGCAGAGTCGCAGACAACACAATTGCGTTAGGGCCCAGAGGCATTTGGGGCCCACGGCCGCCGGCGCCCACCCTTGCCGGTAAAATAAAATTATAAATGCATACAGATGCAATGACAGTTGAGTTGACCAAAATCAATCGGAGCCCGGTGGTGGCTGCTGCTAGCACACACGTGCTCTGATGGAGTGTAGGCTAATAACGTGGAGGAAGTCTGTGTGTGTGTGTGTGTGTGTGTGTGTGTGTGTGTGTGTGTGTGTGTGTGTGTGTGTGTGTGTGTGTGTGTGTGTGTGTGTGTGTGTGTGTGTGTGTGTGTGTGTGTGTGTGTGTGTGTTGTAATGAAGCCCAGATGTACAGATACATCTGGGCGTCACGCCCACCATTATTACACAAACCTCATGATGATGTCATTTCCTGTTAGAGTTTACTCCCCCAAATTAAGAACCAGATACTTTGTTAAAGTGGCTGCTACTGCCCGTCTATCTGCCTGTCAATCTTCCTACGTATTGCATATATGTCGAGCGTGTTTGTAATGCTTCAAGCACTCTGTCAATCTGTCAGCAAATGTCCAGATCAAACAATTAAACTTTTACAATTAAACCAAGAAAGGTTTTAGTGTACAAATTTGACAGATCAACTGTCATAGTGGAATAATATATTTGACCAGGAGTACTTTGACTTTGACTCAAGTACTGGAGTAGAGTACTATGTCCGCCACTATGTGTGACAGCTCCAGCATGCTAGTGTAGATGGATGCAGTGAGCTGACTCAGCGTCTCTCTCACTCCAGCAGAGGAACAAGCAGATAAGTAGAATACATTCTTTAGTCCGTCACTCATTATGTCTGTGATCAACCTTCACACAAAAACCAACAAGACATCATTGGCTCAAAGCACATCTACAAACATTCACTATCACAAACGAAAACAACAAAAACTACACAACATTGGCAGGAGAAAGCACAAGTGGCAGCGCTTCTGAAACGCACACACAACAGCAGAACCTGCCAATAACGGTGCGAGTAGAGAATGGTCATCAATCATTCCTATTGGTTAAATCCTCTTACTGTTGTTTTTCCCCCACCCCCCATGTTGTTTTGAAGTAGCATGATAAATGCATTCGCCTCACTGGAAGTCATGGACACAGGTTTGTGTCCGTTATCATTCAAACACAGCCTGGCTGATGACTGTGTACTATACAAAGTACTATACGTATCGAATGGTTAAAAGTACTTCATTACTGCCCACCACTTCAAGAGATTTGTGCTGGAAACAGAGAGAGTCGAACACGGCTTGGTTTTACAGGCCCCACCATACCCACAGGGTATAACAACATAGCATTGACCTTGCTTATATGAAAATTAATAACGACAACCATGAGAATGAGAATAGCTTGATTATCTCCTTAGTGATTCTGCCAGTTCCATATCATCGCTGTTGGGCAGAGACTTTCTTTTCTTTTATTTTGTGTGTGTGTGCGTGTGTGCGTGCGTGCGTGCGTGCGTGCGTGCGTGCATGCATGCGTGTAATAGGCAGCCGACCCCCATCTGAAAATATGTTGTTCCAGGGACCTCTCAGAAGCAAAGATTTGAGTTAGAAACTCTGAAAGAATATATATTCAAACTTTGCGCCACATTTTCAAGAGTTTTCAAAAATAGCAGATCTACAAGCTTGTAGCGCGGCACTCGGTGCCCCACTATGAGCTTGTAGATCTGCTATTTTTCAAAGTAATAGCTAAAGTATAACATCATAATGCTTAAAACACCAAAAGGGGTTCCCGCCCAGAATGGGTTAAAATAACTTTTGACCAAATGATACATTGGATCCATTGTAACGCAGGTTATTTTCTCCATTTCCTGTAATCGTATTCCTGCTCCTACCAATGTTCTGGCAATAATACATTTCTTGCCTTTTTTCTCCCCCAATTTAGTTGTTAATTCCTCCCCACACCTTTCTGTGTTTCCACTGCTGTACCCTACTGGCTTACCTGCCAGTGAGGAGGTTGGGGAGGGTGTTTGGATTGCTCCGTCAGTAGAGCACTCACCCTAGATCACAAGGTTCTGTGTTCGATACCAGGCATCGCCTATTCAGCGTATGAGTAGCACTGCTCCCAGTATGCTAAGTACTGGGAGCTGATGGGAGGTGTTGTCGTAAGTACTGGGAGTTGATGGTAGATGTTGTCGCAAGTACTGGGAGCTGTAGGTGTTGTAATAAGTATTGGGAGCTGATGGTGTTTTATTTTTAATGTTTTTTTGCGGCTTTCACCTTTATTTTATATTTTTTATAGAGGGACAGACATAAGGCTGACAGGAAATGGGGCAGAGAGATGGGGGAGTGACATGCAGTAAAGGCCGTCGGGTTTGGTTGTCGAACCCGCGGCACACTGCCAGACTCGGACTCGGACCGCTGAGCCACGGCCCAGGCCTGGAGCTGATGGTGTTGCACTCCAACTCAGCAATCCATCACCCAAGGGGTCTAACGATTCTTCACTTACATCTGACAAGCCTGAGACCCCCAACATGGATGTGCACGCAAGCATTCACACATTCACAGACACACTAATACTTCTTTTACAATGACTAAACCTGTACGTGCCCGTCGCCCACCGGCCTACTTGAGAACGATGCAACTTGGGAACCTAATAATACCCGTTGTCAAAGCACCCCTTTTAACTATCTGTCTGTGTCCCTTTTGTGCCCATACTGTATATGGAGATCTCTGTATCTGCCTGTCTGCCTGTGTGTGAAGAGGGCAAACTGACTGACTGTGAAAAGTGGACTGGTTAAGTAATCAATTGTCAGGTGTGGGGTTGCCATGGCAATCAATTGGCTGAGGCAGAGGCTGGAAATTGCACAGGTGAGGGTACTTGGCCTCATTAGGCCCACTGGCAGAGCCTGACCAGAGCCTTTTGTGGTGGTTCTGGAGAACCGTGGGTCCGACCCACTCGATACCGGGCACTGCACTCCCTGCGGGGGTGTGGAACGTTTGTGTCGAATTTGAAGTCGGTGGGGCAAACGGTTCTCGAATTACGTACATTACAACCGTACACACACGCACACACGCACGCACACATGCACACACACAGAGATGTGGCGCATTTATAGTAGGATAGCAAAATTATCAGATTGTGAGTTTATATAATCTGCTATTTTTGTTTAAAATGTTGGCCTAACATTTGGCTACACAACCGGGTCCTAAAGACAGGTGATTGTTGGTGCGTTTGCAGGTGTGGTGTGTCCAAGCCGGTCTGAACACACTCACCTGCGACGTCATCGGCTCCCTGACAGGGTGTTTGACAGCTGCTTGCGTCAAACCACACAAAAACAGTTAGTCACGACCCATCTAAAATGGAAATTTGTTTGCTTGCAGTGTCCGTCGGCACCCACATACACGCACGCACGCACGGACGGACGCGCACGCACACACACACACAATCCTAGGTGGCTATGACGACACTGCTTGCAGCATCACTGTGTCAAAATCTTGTCTGCAGCAGTGAAGAGGAAAAATACACTGGTTGCACGCATGCACGCGCGCACGCACGCACGCACGCACGCACACACACACACACACACACACACACACACATTGCTGTACTTGTAAGGACATACACATTTTAGGACAGCTTTCAGAATAGCTGAAACAGCTTTTTAAAATTAGAATAATTGCAGACAAGCTCTGCTACAGAAACTCTAACCCTAACCCCTATATCATAACCTCTTAAATGTCTAATCCTAATGTCAACCATTCCTCACTGTAAGCCTAACCTGACATCTTTTATTTTATTTATTTATCACTATTACTCTTGTGAGGAACAGAAACATTGTCCTCACAATGTCTAGTTCTCAATATTATATAAAGTACAGTAATACAAGTTCACACACACACACACACACACACACACACACACACACACACACACACACACACACACACACACACACACACACACACACACACACACACAAACACAAACACGCGCACACACACCCTGCAGACCCTGCCGTTTCCCCATGATGTAATGCTCCCAGCCTCCTGCTATAGACCCTCCTCTTCTCACACACTCCTCTCTCCTCTCATTCTATTGGTGGCTCCTGTCTGCATCTGCTAGATCAGCTCCCCCTCCACACACACACACACACACACACACACACACACACACACACACACACACACACACACACACACACACACACACACACACACACACCTCCCAGCCCTCCCCTCCCAACTTACACACAGCCACACATACACACACGCTCCATCCATCTGCCTCTCACACACTCTTACACACACTACACACCACGCCATTGAGGGGGATTCCTCCAGTGCTGCGGATGCATCTCTTCCACCTGCACTCGCCTCTCCGTTGACGGGGGGAAAATTGGGGTGAGTCCCTCCTGATGATCCACACAAAAGGAAGCTTGTTCTGCTTCGCTCCTGCAGGGTGTGTGTGTGTGTGTGTGTGTGTGTGTGTGTGTGTGTGTGTGTGTGTGTGTGTGTGTGTGTGTGTGTGTGTGTGTGTGTGTGTGTGTGTGTGTGTGTGTGTGTGTGTGTGTGTGTGTGTGTGTGTGGATGCTGAGCGGTGTGGTCTAACGCGTCTCTGCTCCGGGCTCCATCGTAGATTCCCATCACCTAGGCGCCGGGTACCATGGCGACAGATTGTGTCAGCTTCCTCCTCATCTCGCATGGTTTTTATGTGTGTAAAGTACATGTGTGTGTGTGCTTGGGTTTGTGTGTGTGTGTGTGTGTGTGTGTGTGTGTGTGTGTGTGTGTGTGTGTGTGTGTGTGTGTGTGTGTGTGTGTGTGTGTGTGTGTGTGTGTGTGTGTGTGTGTGTGTGTGTGTGTGTGTGTGTGTGTGTGTGTGTGTGTGTGTGTGTGTGTGTGTGTGTGTGTGTGTGTGTGTGTGTGTGTGTGTGTGTGTGTGCGCGCGCGCATGTGCGTGTGCGTGTGCGCGTGCGCGTGTGTCTGTGTCTGTGTCTGTGTCTGTGTCTGTGTGTGTCTGTCTGTGTGTGTCTGTGTTGTGGTTGCGTTTAAATTGCTATCAATAGCTTGATAGCTTTACAGCAACTTTAGTTTCCAAACCTGCAAAAGGCACCAAGATTAGAATTATATATATATATAAAATAATAATAATACAACATTGTGGTTTAAAAAGTTGAAACCCTCTTAGTAACTTAGTAAACTGGGCCTGAGTTGGCTCTGTACGTGGATCGCTTTTTCCATCTGCACCAAATCCCTTTGCCAAAAATGCCTAATGTTTCCCCCAGAATATGGATGCTGAGTTTTGAGAATGGTTACACCCCTACGTTTGAGTGACTCGGGGTAGCTGTATGAACTGAACATACAGGCTCCCAGCAGCTGTGACAGTATAATTATGTGGCTATAGATTGTTCCTAGTGTGTCAGGGAGGAAATTGTGTGTGTGTGTGTGTGTGTGTGTGTGTGTGTGTGTGTGTGTGTGTGTGTGTGTGTGTGTGTGTGTGTGTGTGTGTGTGTGTGTGTGTGTGTGTGTGTGTGTGTGTGTGTGTGTGTGTGTGTGTGTGTGTGTGTGTGTGTGTGTGTGTGTGATGTCTGTGCATTCATGTGACACTTGCAGAGTGCCTTTTCTGTCCACCAGCCCCTATTATCACTGCTCTCGGCAGAAACCTCGTACCTCCATCCAAATGAATACCTTTACTTTGTCATAATAATAATAATAATAATAAACTGTATTTATATAGCACATAGTCATAGTGCCACAAATAAGCAGTGCAACGTGTTGTGAGCTTGTAGGTTGGCTGTTTTTGAACATGCTAATTTTGACGGCGGTTAAGTGTGTATGTGGCTGTTCTGAAAAGTAAGTTACAAGGTTTCCCCCCGACAGCAACGTTATGTTCACTGGAGCCTTCTCTTTGCAAGGCTTGAGGATATTGACTCGAACATGGAAAGGTAATTCTATTATTTCCATGGCATTTTGACTGCTAAATGACACATTAACCATAATGGAACTGGGGAATGGACTCACTGGTCCTTTTTTATTATTATTCTTTTTCTCAGTCTGGCCAGAATGTATTTTGAGTGGCAGTGCACCACATAAATAGCCTTTTACAAACTGCTGTGTTGAAATGTTAATATTTTATTATGGTTAGTCGAGCTCACACATGTTTCATAACTTATTCATCCAGATGTTTTTGTTGTAGAACATGCATGTGGGATAAAAATAAGCGATCACTATAGAAAAACAGTGACCTTCAAGCGTTTTGCCCCCTTAGACCTGAAGGTCCCTCCCTATTTCCATTTACCCACATGCCCCACACCTGTAACATCCGTGGCTTTGGGGTAAGCACTTTATATTTTATATTTGTACATTCTACATTTATGGAGATGTACAGGCCTTAAACACAAAACTCTAAACAGAAACACTATTTCGGAAATGTCCAAGACTGTCATAGACACACAAATATCAGAATGAATAAAATAAATCTATGACAGTCTTGATCCGTAATCTGTGTAAAGAATGCTTTTTTGTGCAAAGTGTACACATTATAATTATGCAAATTGAAAGGGGGGAAGTAGCCAGTTGAAAGCCCAGACGTAAGAGCGTTTTTGTGCCAAGTTTCGAAGCAGTTGGACAACTGGTCAGCTGTAGAAACGCAGACAGACACAAACACAATCCACAGGCTCCTGACAGCTTTTTTTTTATTTTTTTTTATTTTTTTATAACTTTTATCCCACGATTTTGCAACCCATTTTTTTCACCCGCAGTGTCAATTATCTAATCTGGCCACTACACTTCCTCTGCCAACCAGGGGGGGCAGCGGACTGGCCTCATGCTTCCTTCTATGCATGAGTAGTCCAAGCTGCTTCTTTTTCACCTGACAGGGGAGAGTTTCCCCGGCCGGACATAGTGTGTGGAAGGAACACGTTATTCCGACCAGTTCCTTTCCCCTCCATCAGGCACTCCGGCTGGCCAGGGGGAGGTAGTTTAGAGACCAGGATTACTGCATGTTTTATGTGAGGGTACCTACCCTAGGGGACACGGGGAGAACATGCAAACTCCACACATGACGCACACATGACAGCTTGAGGAGATCAGGGAAATCAGAATTAAAAGATCACACCTGTGTGAACTGCAGTGCAACTGTACTGTACTGTACTGTACTGTACTGTACTGTACTGTACTGTACTGTACTGTACTGTACTGTACTGTACTGTACTGTACTGTACTGTACAAGCCCTCCTCCCTGGCGTGTGTGTGTGTGTGTGTGTGTGTGTGTGTGTGTGTGTGTGTGTGTGTGTGTGTGTGTGTGTGTGTGTGTGTGTGTGTGTGTGTGTGTGTGTGTGTGTGTGTGTGTGTGTGTGTGTGTGACGCTGCGCAACAGTGCCATCCAGTGGTATTGCTGAGGTGTAATACTACTAGGAATGATTGTTGTCCCGATCATGTCATTTTCAAATTATCGGAATCGGATCGTGAGCAAAAAAAGTGTCAAAATGATATCCATATCATGATATTAGATTGGATATTGTCTGTGATTTTGGATATTGTACTATTGTGACTATAGTGTTCAATATAAATATAAAAAAATCGGTATTGGCAGATACTCAAAATCAAATTATCGGAATCGGATCGGGAGCAAAAGGGAACATCCCTAAATACTGCCTCATCAAAGTTTGGTATTGGGACTTTATATAATGGGCTATATCTTGTGCCACCCCTTAACCCTAAACTTATTTGCCATTTTTTACTATTTAAAAAAACCTTTTATAATAGTTCAAATAGCTGATCTACAAGCTCCCAACGTGTAGATGTAGATCGGCTAGTTGAACTATTTTAAAATGATTTTCAAAATAGTAAAAAATGGCAAATAAGTTTAGGGATAAGGGATAAGGGTGGCGCAAGATGGAGCCCTATAGTCTATAGAGCGCCGCAGTCCCGCCCCCCTTCAGAACGACGAGGGACCCAGGAAATAATTCCCCATTCATTTTCCCCATAGACATTTCAAAAAGTATTTATTTAAAGACCTGTAATTCTCAGACAAAGCCAACTCGGATCGTGACAATTACAAATCATGACACTTTTTTTTGTTGTTTTTCTTCTTTGTAATTATTTGTTCGGCCCAAAATATTGTTTGTTGTCATGATTTGTCACGATCCGAGTTGGCTTTGTTCGAGGCTTACAGATCTTTAAATGAAGAAAATGCATGGGGAATTATTTCCTCGTCGCCATGAAAGGGGGCGGGACTGCGACGCTCTATTACTTGCATGGGTTGTGGAATTAGCAGATAGTTTGAGGCTCCAATGGAGTTGGGTGTTTTTACGAAGCCACTTTTTAATTTTCATTTTACATTTTCATTGGTTCCAATTTTTATAACCAACACACAAATGTAAAGGGTGTTCAATAGAGCACCGAAGTCTGACGTCACTTTCAGTAGAGGGCGCCTATACACAGGTTCATGTATTTTTTTATTTGCATTGAAATCTCCATAGGGCGATTTTAGGTCGCTTCATATAAGAACTGCGTTTGAAAAATAAACAGACCACCCCGGCCTTTCTGTCAAGGGAGTGGCTGTGCGTCGTTAATGATGTCCATTCATATTTGATACAGCCAATTTCTGGAGAAAATGGAATTAATGTGGCCGCAAAAGCCTTGAAACTACATATGAAGGCAATGTCGCTGCTAATATACCATATATCATGCCCAGCTGTCAACACATTGCGTTCCTGAGATACCTCGTTGACGTAAGCTCAACTGGTGGTGACTCGACTCGTACTAACCACGAAACATTAAATATCAATAAAATAAAAATAAAAATAAACGTAATTAACATTCGGTTTCTGTTGTGCGACGGGCAGATGCAGCCACCCTGCCTACCCGGAAATGTAGTCTCTGGGTTGTTTGAATCGTTTCTAACGCTTATTTTGTTACTCTTTGGGTATATTTGTACAGTTCCACCTTCAGTCGATGCTTCATATCCATATGAGTGAAAAGGCCGGGGTGATCGGTTTATTTTTCAAACACAGTTCTTATATGAGGCGATCTAAAATCCCCCTATGGAGATTACAATGCAAATAAAAAGTACACAAACCTGGGGACTGACGCCCTCTACTGACAGTGACGTCATGACTTCGGTGCTCTATAGCATTGATTTATGGGGTATAAAATCAAAAACCTGAAAAATGGAGGTGGTTTCTGTCTGACAGCAACAATATTGTATACTTTATTGCGAACGCAGTGAGCATTTACTATGAGACCCAGCAGATCATGTCTGTCTGTCTGTCTGTCTGTGTGTCTGTCACGCTGTAACACCACCCGCCCACCACCAGAGGGCGCAGCTGTATCACACACAAAAACACACACACACATGCACGCACACACACACACACACACACGCACGCACGCACGCACACACACACAAAAAACTTAACTTAAAAAAAAAACTTTACTTAAAAAGGAAAAACATAAAAAGGAAAAACTTTAAAAAAAACTTAACTTAAAAAAAAAATTAAAAAGAAAAAACTTTTTTTTTTTAAACTAAAAAAGAAACACGCACGCACGCACACATACACACACTAAAAAAATAACTTAAAAAAACATTTAATTTAAAAAAACGTAACTTAAAAAACCTTAAAAAGTACGTAATTTATTTAATTGTTGTTATTGCAATTTACGAGCTGCGTTCGCTTCCCACGTTTGCGCGTCTTACTTGTGGTATATGTAGGCTATGTGTATATTGGATTGATGTTGGATTGATGTTGGTCTTGTGGACCATGAGTGACAAATAAAGCCTCTCGATTCTTGCGATGCGAGACAATCTGTATACCAGTAGTATTCAATTACGCCTATTTGATGAAAAAGAAGAAGAAAAACATAGACAGCTTCGCCATGCCTTTGAATTGGCTTATTTCTATCAGTAATCACTAGTCTGTCTGTGATTTTCATTCTAGAAGAATACACTTGCCATTATTCGTCATTACTCATTTGTTAGTTGGCTTTTCTCGCATTTCTTTGCTGTGCTCCACAAAAACTGAATATGTAGATGATGTTAATAAATACAAGATAAAACTCAGGGGTGCATGATGATGGACAGATTATAGACCAGGCCAATGGGGTCAGTGTTGACAACTAGGGGGTGGGAGGGGGGGCTCTAAAAGATCATTGGCCCAGGGGCCTGCTTGAGTCTTAAACCGCCCCTGTAGGGCTCGGTAAAAGAACGTACTAATGAGGATAACTGGCCCAGACGCAACCAATAGGTCAACATGCAATGACGAAGTAAGATTCAAGGTTCCAATTGGCTGTCAGACATCACATGGCTCCTTGAAAGGTTACACCGTGGTCATCTTGAGATGGTTTATTGATTTTAAATTCTATTCAAACCAAAGTTTCCCATTGAATCCTTAAATGAAGTCCATTAAATCCTCAGTGATCATTTATCCATTTGTAAGCTGTCAGTGTTAAATGAACACAGAGGAGAGTCTGAGGTCTGTGTTAACTAGTTAACATGCTAGAACATTGTTATTGTTGCTACAAAGAAGATCATTTAAATGTTAGTTTTGCTTATTTATAGGCTAATTTGAGCTGTAACAAGTACAATTTAGAATCTAAATATCAACATACTGTATGGTATATTAACCTAAATGTGTCTCCACTGTTAATAGCCTACTCTACATCAACCTGTGATTAGGTTGGAAATTCTGGAATCTCTTGATTTTCCCATTTTATCGCATACAGACAGACAGAGTAGATAAAAAAACAGTATTGGCAATTAAAAGCGCCAAAATGGATTAATCACAAAAGGGCCAATTAAAGCTTGCTTCCATTGTGGTCCATTGTAAAACGAACAACGACAGACTATAGCTGTGTGTGTCATCAGCATAGCAATGGAAAGACATTCCATGCCTGCTGGTGATGGCCGACCATATACAGGGTGAACAGAGTGTGGCTGAGTACAGATCCTTGGGGTACACCACAGACGGGTTGGTTCAAAGATTTAGCACCGCATTCGGTTCTTCCAGACATTTAGAACCGGAAGCAGTCCAGGGTAGTCACAGAGGACGATGGTTTAGTCACTAGACTAAACCATCACTAGACAAAACCGCCTTCTAGTGAAGGCGGTTTAGGAGGATGGTGTGATCAACAGTTTTTTTTTAATGTTTTTTGTGTGGCTTTCGTCTGTATTTTATTTTTATTTTTTATGGAGGGATAGACAATATAGGCGTCAACTGTTTTGAAGGCTGCAGTGAAATCCAGGAGGATGAGGAGGGAGAGGAGCCAGCATCAGCTGCCATGAGAATGTTTTTTCACTGCTGTGGGCGGCGCGGAAAGCAGACGGGGTTATTGGAGGAGTTATTGCTGTTGAGATGGCCTTGCAGTTGGGCGGCATTGAAAGTAACTTTCTCCAACACCATGGAGAGGAACGGGATGTTGGAGATGGGCTTTTAGTTGGCATGGACATCCGGGACTAGGGTGGGTTAATTGAGAAGGAAAAAGTCTGTAGGGAGTGGTTTATTGCTTTTGTGACCAAGGGGCTTATGGCCTGGATGTGCCTGTGGGTGCAGGTGGAAGGCTTCATCTGGCTGATGGATGGTGTCCTCAACCTCTTGCTCTGTGGTGGGGGAAGAAGCAGCAGAGAGGCTGGCCGGCCCCAGGTTGTGGGACGACAATTGGGGTGGATTGAGTGAGGGGTTGATGTTCCCTATAGGCCATATAGTTATCTTGTATTAACATGCTATACACATACTGTAGGTTAAATCTATAAATGCACCAAGTCTCTGTACATATGTCTGTACGTGTGTAATCCACGTAACTCGAGAACCGTTCGCCCCACCGACTTCAAATCCGACACACGTGTTCCACACCACCACAGGAAGTGCAGTCCCCGGTGTCGAGTCGGTCGGACCCACGGTTGTCCAGAACCGCCCCAGAAAGTCCTCTGCCCGGGCTCTGGACAGTGCGCCTGCCCAAGGTCCATATATGGAGCTGGCCTGTTCCGACATCATAACACTCCATATTTGGGCATGCCTGACACAGAACTCCATATATAGGAATAAAGGGACACAGAGAGACATATACAGAAATCTCCATATACTGTATGGGCATAAAAGAGACACAAAAACCTCTGCCCGGGCTCTGGACCTGATCACCCCTATATCTCCATATATGGATCTGGCCTGTTCTGACATCACACAACATACATGGGCACCGCTCTAGTAGGTTAAAATAACCTTTTATTCATTAAAATAGGTTCAGAATTGCTGCTTTAAATATGTTCACTGTTCACTGCCCAATTGAATTAAATATTCAATCCACAAAGTCACCTTCCCATTCATAGAAGTGGAGCAGCCCCAGGTTCTATGTTCATATTAGAACCTCTTTGCTTGCTATAGAGCCATGTTGATAATGACAAAATGTGTGAGTTCCTTAAGCCCTATATGTACTTTCTTGTATGATCAATGCAATGCAAATCACAATGTGTCACATTATTGTTAGCTTGTAGATCGGCTATTTAAAAAAAAATACAATGTTTTGGAAACGTTGGAAATATATAATATTATTCTTTGTTTAATGATGTGCACAAAACAAGGATATTACAGGTTGAAAACGCGTTTCATATGAGCGGTATTGCCTTTTAGTTCTGTACCATACCTCAAGACATATCGTTAATAATCAACGACTCATTATTATTTCACTCTCACAGTGCCTGGAGGGCGGAGGCAGTCAGAAATGTATATCACACCCCCACCGCCACCCAACCAACCCCCCACACACTCCTTCTCAGGACCTTCACCTCTGCCCTGTTCTTGCTGCCATCGGGCAGAAATCTCGTATCTCCATATAATTCTTTTCATGCTTTTTATTCCGTAAATGAATGCCCCCACTCAACTGCATCATACGAGAGTAGTTTGCAAAAGCAGTGAAAATAGCAGATCTACAAGCTTGTACTGTAGATCTATTTTCACAGTTTAAAATAGATTTAAAACAATATTATGGGGAGAGAAAAGGGAATGATTTTGGACATACAAGGTAGGTTTCCACCCGACAACAACGATGTAGAGTAGAAGCCCAGCTGCTTCCTTCAGAGGAGAATAAATCCATGCATTGAACCGACACACAGTAACACATCCACACATCCACCGTCACCAGTGGTGGACAAAGTACTCAACCCCAGTACTTGTGTCAAAGTACAGATATAGGCTACTCCTGGTCAAATAGGCTATTACTCCACTACAAAGTTGTGCTTGGGTTAAAGTATTCGAGTACCTGCTGTAAGAAATATACTTGAAGTAATCGTACATGCTTTTAAATAGGGGTGCACGATTATGAAATTATGACCAATATCCGATCTCCGATAACTTGCAGGGTCATATCTGCCGATACCGATTCTGACCGATTCCGATATTATACAGAGGACCACAATGGAAACAAGCCTAGGCCCTATAGGGGCTTGGCCCAAAGTATACAATCAATCAATAAATACCATAATAAGTGTAGTCATTCACAACTGAATGACTTCAGTCCTCTGCCCGGGCTCTGGACAGTGTGCCTGCCCAAGGTCCATATATGGAGCTGGCCTGTTCCGACATCATAACACTCCATATTTTCATTCACAACTGAATGACTACTGAATGAGATGAGTACACAAATTAAATGTAGATTTTAAATTTTATTTATTTTTTGCTGTTGAAAACCGATTAAATAATCTGTATTATTTTGAGACCATTCCGATACCGATATGGCATTTTTATGGCCGATATGGCCAATTCCGATTATGCTACAGATTAATCGTGCATCCCTACTTTTAAATGCTTAAGAAATTAAACATACCAATTTAAAGGTACATTTTCTTATTTTTATGTGAATGCAATGTAGACCCCCCTACCCCACAAAAAATTAGAAAATACATGAAAATTCCAAAAGTAGAGAAAATAGCCGATCTACAAACTCACAACGTGTCGCACTCGACGCACTGCCAAAAATACAAACACTCAAGTAAAGTACAGATACAAAACAAATGTACTTAGCCTACTGTAGCTGCTACAGTACTCAATGTAATGTGTTACCACTGAATATAAAGCCAGCTGTATTGAACACAGACACACAGTAACATCCACACATAATAAACTGCATCCACCATCAGTGCTATCATCTGTGTTCCGCTAGGGAACTCTCCAGGGAATGTCTTCTTACACCCACATAACATTAGACTATAATGTTCTACAGAGTTCCACGTTAAGCACTATATATTGCGTGCGTGCGTGCGTGCGTGCGTGCGTGCGTGCGTGCGTGCGTGCGTGCGTGCGTGCGTGCGTGCGTGTAGGGTACATGATGTGGGGTGGGGTGCAGTGGGCTGTTAAGGGTGGAGAGGAACTCTATGCTGCTGCTTTTGAAATTACCTATATACAGTATGATCATTCATATCCAGTGGAGACTGTCTGACATGTTAAAACTTTAATTTAACCATTTTTCATTTATTTTATATTTAAAAAGGGCATAAAAAAGAAAAGGAAAATAAATACAGCCCTGTCACTCTTTAGAAGGACAATATCAGTCACCAGAAGATGTGGTTAAGATAAGATGGTTAACTTGGACTTGCCGTGTATGATAAAATGAATATCAAATATCTAAATATTGAATCAAGCAATAACGGTCTGGTCTGCGGTGCACACAAAAGCCAGAGTAGATGTTAAAATGTCCCCAGAAGTGTTGTAAAGTAAATTACCCCTTTAAGTAAATGCTCATGGTTTGGTGGTGCCACATGCTTCTGCTGTCATGTGTCAGGTCACGACCTGGTAGGACTACTGTACACCCTACCTCACTGTGCATTTCTTTCTTTCTTTCTTTCTTTCTTTCTTTCTTTCTTTCTTTTTCTTGCTTGTTTTTCTTTCCAGTCCAATTGTTTATTCTGAGCAGCACAACAGAAATGCCAAAAACTAAACATTATTATCGTGTTGCCTCCCTCCCACAATGTCCCTTTCTTTCTTTCTTTCTTTCTTTCTTTCTTTCTTTCTTTCTTTCTTTCTTTCTTTCTTTCTGTAGGACCAATCATTAATTAAGTACATTTACTTATAAATACTGTACTTCAGTAGATCTTTTGAGTATCTCTTCTATAGGCCTACTTTACTTGAGTATTTGTATTTTTGGATAGGGCCTACATGACATTCTAGGAGGGAAAAAAGGTACAATGAATGAAGTATACTGTAATAAATTAGATTAAAACACATTTTTCTTGAAAATCTTACAGCAATGCATTGATTCTATTTAAACGACTGCAATCTTCTAAACCTTGACTCCATTGTTTTACGGAGTATAAGAAAAAAGAACATTCAGATGACAATATGTCAGAAGTTAGAACTGAAAGTGAGAGAGCTAATTAGAGCTAATGACATGCTCTGTATTGCCTGCCTAATTATTTTTCCTGTCACCTCAACTACACACACAAATCTGTTGGTGCGTGTGTGTGCGTGCGTGTCAGGTCGACTGGGGAGTGGGGACAGTCAGGAATTGGAAGTGGGGGGGGGGGGTCTGTGATAAGGACATGAAGTGCCATCTGTGGTGACACACTGTACTGTACTCATCGTCACTGTTGCTGTGTTGGCTGCATATCGTCGCTGTCGGGCGGAAACCTTGTATGTCCAAACGGCATTACTTTTCAGGTAATCTCAGGGGAAAAGAGCCACACTTGTTCACACTTTTCGTTGGTTTCATCACTTCAAATTTCACTTGTTTATCCTATCCTCCTGTATCCTGTAAGTGTTCTCAGCCCAGACGGAATGGCATTGGTATCCAGACCTGAAAATTTATTTTTGGTTTATTAATGAGCTGGAGAGACGGGGAGAACTCTGTTACTGAACGAACACTCTACAATGAATGCTACCAGAACATAGAGCACTTTAACACGTATTCTAACAAAGACATCAAGTAACAACCTTTAAATTAACCCTGTTCATCCCCCAGTATGAATATATAAATAACAATAAGAATTCATCATGTTCCACTGTGAAAGCCCCCCCCCCCACCCCCCCCACCCCACCCACACACGAACGCACGAACGCACGCACGCACGCACGCACGCACGCACGCACGCACGCACGCACACACACACCTGTGTTAGAGAGAAGGTGAGGTCTGAATGAGACGTGGATTTTTTTGGGACTGCCTGGCCGCTGGGACAAGACGATGACGCAGGATGAGTCATGCAGACTTTTATAGAACGTTGTGTTTTGTTACGCAGTAGGACTCAGGAGGCACAGGGCCCAGTCTGCTCTGTCATTGTCACAGCCATGCCTGGGGTGCAGCTCAACGCACTTAGAGCTGGAGGCTGTGGGTGCTAACTAAGGCCCCCGCCACACACACAAGCCTGACGTTAGCCTTGATCGATAAGCGTATATATCTTAAAATCTCTTATAGCATTGTAATCTACACTATCAGATATACAAGCACTCATAAGTAATCATAATGCAATCATAACACATTATAGACTTTTAGAATGCAGACTTATCATAATACTTAATGGTAGTTCACTCACAGACAAGTGTTACCGACATTTTTTTCCCTTTTTTATCCCACGATTTTTGTAACCTATTTTTTTCACCCAGTATCAATTGTCTAGTCTAGTGTAATAATCCTGGGCACTACACTCCCTCTGCCAACCTGGGGAGAGCAACAGACTGACCTCATGTTCTCCAATGCATGAGGAGTCCAAGCCGTTTATTTTCACCTGACAGCGGAGAGTTTCCCCTGTTGGACATAACACGTGGAAGGAACACATTATTCAAACCAGTTCCTTTCCCCTCCATCGGGCGCCAGGGTGAAGCAGTATAGAGACCAGGATTACGACATGTTTTTTGTGAGGGTACCTGTATACTACCTACCCTAGGGGACACGGGGAGAACATGCAAACTTCACACAGAAAGACCCTTATGCCAACCCCACCTAGAGTATGGGCACTGATGACGTGGAGCAGAGAACACGCCCCCAGCACCCAAAGCGTCCCCAGCGGGAATCGAACCCAGGACCTTCTAGCTGCAAGCAACAGCGCTACCGACTGCTATGCCCCCCTACAGACGTTTTCTTTTGACCAAGCAGTTCTGGCTTAACACCGCAGTCGGTTTTTGCAAACCTTGGCAATATGGTATAGGGCTATGCCAAACGGTGAGGACGCAAAGCCCATGGCCATTGGCCAAAGGGTGGCGCTATAGCATTCAATTGAAAATTCAAACTTTGAACAGGCATAGCTCATGAACTGTTTGACCATCAGCAATACAACTTTGATACACATATGCTTCTCCTCATGCCCAACAACTTTTGTGTTCTGATGTTTGACCTCTGACCTTTAGATCACTCACCATTTTGAATAATATGAAAAACTGTTCAAATCTGTCTCCTCCCATGCATGGATCTTGTTTACACATGTGCCTTGACTCGGAACACATATGTCAGTAAGCTCCTAAAAGGGCTTATTGACTGGTCCCGTCTTATCGCTGCTTGCAACTATATTTGTTTTATTATAATTCTCATAGATAGTTTTAATACATTATAGTAATTATGTAATGCATTTTAATCACTGTTATAATGCATATAATAATGTAATTATAAGTTGAGGGTTTAACTATTCAAAACGTCATGCAAATGTAAAATCTAACCACAAATGAATAAATAAAAACAAGTACATTTTAATCCTGGTAATCCACAGCTGGCCATGGATTGGATCATCTGGGAGCTGTTAAAGTCTGTTAAAATACTTAACCCCAATAAGAGCACCACATCAGACCATAATAGAATACTAATGGCTGGTGTACGTACAGTACATGCACCCACGATGTCTTGAGTGGTCTTCACTGGGGACATCATTTTGTTCTGGACAGGGAGAGCTGCAGTGTTTCTGTTGTAGTGCGTCCGAACCACTTTCAACCTGGTTGTCCACCTTGTCCCTGCTTTGGGCAGCGGTGGCCGAACGGATTGCGGAGCGGTCTTGATACCGGAAGGTCGCCAGTTCGAATCAGCGGTCCGACACGTTAAAATTTCCACCGCTGAAGTGCCCTTGAACAAGGCATTGAACCACTACGATGAAATGTTCTATGAGCAGGGCCTGGCTGGAAACAAGTTCTTGAGCTTAGCCCAGATACCCTGGGTAAATATAGTAATCATTTCATTTCATTTCATTTTGGGCATTTCAAAAACGTCAAATATCCCTCTCAAAATGTGCAGATCTACATCATTGTGACACATTGTGGGATTATAGATTGCCCGTTCATGAGAGAGAGAGAGACGCCTGTGTTTCTGTCGTTGTGTGTCTTAAACCGAATACATTAATTCCTTATCCAATTAAAAAGAACACACACATCTCCTCACCCCCACATGAGACCACTTAATGTTGATCAAAGTGCTTCTTCCACCAAACCTCCGCTGCTTCACGGATCTGTGTCGTTGAACATCTTCATGTCTGCAGATTACCAACCGCACTCTTTGATTTGATGCCACATTTCCCCCCCAGCATTTGGTGGTGGGGTTAGTTAATTTGCACTGATAGCAAGCTGTGAAACTACAAGGTGGACTGTTTCTGGGAGGTATGGAAGATTGTAGTCAGTAGCAGACCTATACCGCCTACAGTGAGCCCGTGATTCAACATTGTGCCCAATACAATGGTGGAAGAGGTACTCAGATTTTGTTTACTTAAGTAAAAGTTGCAATACACCACAATGTAGAAATGCTTGTCAAAAATAAAAGTGATAACTCATAAAGTATACAGGATAAACAAATGAAATAGAAAGTGATAGGAAAATAGAGCAGAGACATTTTGAACTGGAACACTATATTGAAGATGATATATGATATTTGTGGGGTTCACTCTCCTGGTTGGATAAAACAATTCTGTTTACTAAAGAATTGGAGAGACGGTCCCCTGTTACTGAACAACACTAATAATTACTATCAAAATGTAGACTACACACAGTCTTTTTAACAGTTGTTAATTCGGTTGAAGGACTCACTTGCTCCCCGTTGTTCTGAGCCTGACTTTTTCAGAAGTTGGACGATTATAATCGTCTCCCCAAAGTAATCTATGATTCAAGAGCCTCAGCAGATTAAAGGAGAGAGCCTTTGATTTGGTCGCTCCTCTGTTTGGTTTGGAAGAGTGACAATCTTCTCAGAATAAAACAACATTCTGTCTGGGCCTGCATTGGCTCCCAAATGGCCTCAAGCAAGGTCATGGTCTGTGGTGTACTCAAGTATATAGTCAAAGTACAATTTCAAGGTACTTTTACATTACTTCAGCATTTGCATGTCTTCATAACTTTATATTTCTACCCTACAACATCTCAGAGACAAATATGGTACTTTTTACTCCACTATATTTATTTGACACTTATAGTTAGCATATTTAGATTATTCACAATTAATCAAATTGATAAAACCAGCTTTTAGATCTGCTATTTTCGAATATCTGAAGTATAAAATAGGGCTTATGTGGTTAATGATGAATAATTGTATTGTATTGTATGAATAACTGTACATGATTCTGAAATGAGGCATTCTGCATAATGAGTACTTCAGAAAAATATTGAAAAACACAAACAACAACAAGAATATATAAATTGATGATAATACTTTTGTACTTTGAATTGGTAATATTTTGAATGCAGGACTTGTTGTAACCAACTATTTTTACATTGTGGTATTGCAACTTTTACTTAAGTCCGAAACGTATTCTCCCCCGTGGTCAAGGTAAACTCTGTTCTCCCACAAGGGGACATTCTGGGTAAGCCTTGATTATCGTCTTTGATTGATTACCGTTATCCTGTCTCTCTGAGGTCACTGCAAAATTATTGCCAATGTTTCACTTCACAGAAAACAAGGGACTTTAAGCCTATACTTTGCTGTTATCTTCTCCCCCTCTGGTTGTGATAGATGGTTTTGTGAGAGGCTACAAAAAACATGATAATGACGATAATTTGAGTTGTGGGTTCAGTGGTGAAAGAAGTACTCAGATTGTTTACTTAAAGCAGCACTGTGTACCTTTCCTCTTCTTCCACGGATTTGAACCTGGTTTAAGTGCTGAATTTGTTTTTACCATTGAGTTAAATGAGCCTGCCTGCTTAAATTAATTAAATTGAATCTTGATCTTTATAATAATAATCTGATTATTCAATATAACTTAACTAAAGTTTTCAAATAATTAGTGAAAAAGTTTTTAAAAAATCACACCCGTGTGAAGTGAGTGGTGCAACTTCCTGTGGGGGTCCCCGTAAGTCGAGCCGCCCCGCGTCCGAAACGGTCGAGAAATGACAGAGTTAAGGTCTCCACACACCGGGCGCGAATCGGATGTAAATTTGGATTTTTAGCGGCGTTTCTCCATCGGTTTTCCGAAAAACGCGGCCGGTGTGCAACCACCTTTACTGTGTGGGGGTCCCCGGGGGGTCCCCAGAACACCCAGAACCCCAGGTATCCTAGGGCTGGCCCGGTTCCGGCGAGTCGCTCCGCATCCGAAATGAGTTACCGTGTGGGGGTCCCCAGGGGGTTTTACTGTACTGTACTGTACTGTCACACCCGAAATCATCATATATCATGTGTGTGTGTGTGTGTGTGTGTGTGTGTGTGTGTGTGTGTGTGTGTGTGTGTGTGTGTGTGTGTGTGTGTGTGTGTGTGTGTGTGTGTGTGTGTGTGTGTGTGTGTGTGTGTGTGTGTTAGGCTGCGCAACAGTGACACTTGGTGGTGAAAACCAACCAAACGCTATTTTCATGCTCGGACACAGCCAGCCAGGGACCCAGGGACCGAGAGACAGACAGAACAGAGAGGTCAGACTGACAGACGATCCTTTTTGTTCTTGAGACTGAAAGAAGAACTTGTCGTCTAGACTCAACCATTCTTTTCATGTCTTTGGGACACAAAGAGGTGACATGAATGACTGAGTCGGGTTGTGTTCAGCTTTTTATGTCTTTGTTAATAATCTCTTGTCATTTTCATTGTGGTGGACCTTCTCAGTTCTCCTCCATTGTACAGCTTACGTCTGATAAATAAGACGCAGTGACAGTGGGACGCCCCGTGTTGACAGAGAGGGCTTATCACTGGTGCCCATGTGAAGACAGAACAAATGGATTTCCTCTGTGTGGAAATCTATGAGGAGGTTAGGTGCACTCCCAAAACATGCAATTCCAGTTTGGCCATGGATGTTGCTTTCATGATACATGGTGTATTTTTTGGTAAAAAAATAAATAAAAATAGGCCGCACCCACAAATTGTGAAGGCAATTCCAGGCAAGTATCAAAACCCTGATTGACTGTCATTGTCACATGACTAGGGATGGGTATCGTTAGGATTGTTGTGAGTCCGGTACCGATTCCGGTTCTTCATATCAATTCCGGTATCCCTATTTCGGTTCCAAAATGGTATAACTTAAATAAGAGTTGTTTAAATGTTAAATGTTTATTTAACAAAAAGCTTTACTTTATTTCCATTGATTGTGAACGAGAGACCACCACCCTGACTAAGAACCACTGTTGTGTTGGTATGGGATATGAGCTAAGATTAGTGTTTTCTATGCAATGTATCCCATGTCTATACACCACTGTTTCTCAACCGACGATTTCTCTCTAAATATAAATAAAATGCCTTTGATAAATGTATTAGCATATGTTTAAATAATACAGTATTGCAAAAGTCCATAAAATGTAAGAAGATATTTGAATTAATAGCTAATAAAATTATCAAAATTATCATTGCATGATACTAACTAATTATTATTTATTTATTTTTATTTGAGAAACACTGATCTATTTTATCCCACGGTTACCCTTTCCATTCTAAAGTGTAATGTACAATAGGCTACTGATAGAGCAGTTTAATGTACAGTAGGCTACTGATAGAGCAGTTTAATGTACAGTAGGCTACTGATAGAGCAGTTTAATGTACAGTAGGCTACTGATAGAGCAGTTTAATGTACAGTAGGCTACTGATAGAGCAGTTTAATGTACAGTAGGCTACTGATAGAGCAGACACATAATGGGCACATTTCCTAATAATGATGGCTCAATCAGGCAAGCTGGTACACTTACCCTTCTTGAGATTCTATCTCCCTTTTCCTTGGAATTTCTTAACCTCAGCCTTTCCAGCAATTCTGATAACATTGACGCACTTCCATGGAACAGTGCAGAAAAGTTTAGTGCACTGTTCCATGGAAGAAAATACTTTGCTACATTACTAAATGCATGGTCAGGGACCACATATCTTACGGACCACCTGTTGAAAACCCCTGCTTTATTTCTTTAAGCCTGAGTCAATTTAAGACATGTAATGAATAGAGTAACATCCTCTCCTTTATTCAACAGTTGATAGCATTCTAGTTTACTCTGCTTTTGTGTTGCTTCTTTCCAATGTGTCAGATAGCTTTCCGTTTGCTGTTTTTTAATTTGGCTTAATAGTCCAGCTGACTGAGGAGGCAGTTTCACTGTGACCCCTTTTCCACCGGTTGGGAACCAGTTCAGTTCAGAACCATTTTTTTGTCTGTGAGCCAGACCTCCAAAATTGGAACGTTAATTCCTATGAGTGGGCAAAACCATACCTAGATTATGTAGCTTTTTCCTACATAATGCCTAATTTGCATATTTAAATGTGCAATTTCATAAAATGTGTAAAACAATAATTCAGTGCCTTGTTATGGAAGGCATCTGGGTCACTTCCTTTTAGGTGGTTGTAGAATTTAAGTGCTCTCTTTTAGAGGGGCTCTAGCCCCTTCTATGTCCCGCTTTGAGGGTTTGTGTAAACGCAAACATTGAAAACGAAGGTGAGGACGCAAATTGTGATTGGCCAGAATGAGATGATGTATGATGTATTGTATGATGATACATCATCATACATCATCTCACGGGTGTGATTTTTGTGAAGGCTCCGATATTCAGCTATTAGTGTAGAATTTACGTCATATGTGTCTGAGCAAATCGGCAATTTTCATCCTACACAAATTCCCATTGACAATGAATGGAGAATTTATGTCATATGTGTCTGAGCAAATCGACATGATGTACTATGATAAGAGTGCCCCTCACTTCACACGGGTGTGATTTTTGAGGGGCGCTAGCCCCTCCAATATTCAGCTATTAGTGTAGATTTTCATCTTACACAAACATTAAATTTCCATTGACAATGAATGGAGAATTTACGTCATATGTGGACGAGCAAATCGGCTATTTGAGTTTGCTGTTTACACAAATCCCGCTGTAATTATTTGGGTAATATTTGTCTCCACTTTTGTGGAGTGGCGTTATCAGCCCTTGATTCCATGTGCTGGGGAAAGTCCCAGAGCTGAGCACAATATTTAGGAGTTTTAATATGGCCAGTTGGAATTTGAGGTCTGTGAATTTCATTTAATTTAGAATACCATCCGCCCCACTGTCTTGTAGTTCTTTTAGGGTGATCTGGGAACCTCAATACAAAGAATCTGAATACAAATACAATATAATACAAATACATATAGCCTACATGTGGGGGTCCTTGACATTAAAAAGTTTGATATACTGATTAATAATAAACAAATAAAGCCTACATGTGATGTGAGTGAGTAGCCGACTAAGCAGGAGGGGGAGGGGCTGAGCCTGAGTTGTTCCAGTCTCCACCATCAAAGAGGCAACGTGTGTGCGTGTGTCGTGCGTGCGTGTGTTGGAGGAGGAGGAGAAGGAGGAGGGGCTTTTTTAAGTTGTACACCCCAAAGCGCTCAAACATTTAGTAGTAGCAGAAGCAAGAGAAAGCACACGTATACACACACAAGCGCACACACATAAGAAAAACACGCACACGCGTTGTGATGGTGGACGGGCAGACAAGGTGAATTCATTGCATGGAAAAGGAATACTGCGGGTTTGTGGATTTAAAGCCATTTATGGACGGCACAGCAGCAGCGATGCACATGCAGCTGAACTGAAACGGCTTTATTTATTTCACCCTGGAGATAGATGTCTTTTCTTTTCTTCCCAGTGTTTGGACCACGGTAACTCGGTAAGGCAGCAGTTTGCTTTTTTGTTTTTCATTGCGCCCTTTCGTTTGCTTTCAAATGGCATTTAGATGGATTAAGTTTGTGCCGCATTTGACTATAGTTTGTGAATGTGCCATGTAGTTAATACGGACGGTGATGTTCCCTCAGCCCCCACAGTGACAGGCATGTGGGATGGGTCTCGTGTTCGTTTGGGAACATAGGTATGGCTACCCAGTTCTTCTCTAACTAAATTACATTTAAATAACAACGTGGAATGCCTGTTGTGTTTGTCAGTGGAGTGTGGAACAGTGGAAGTATTAATAGAACCATTGGAACAGCAAATACAAGTTCAGCTTTATATCTGTTGTGATGAACTGCATTGATATACCCGGGTAGGCTAGATTTGTTGGACGTCAGTAGCCTACTAAAATACGTCTCGCCTATATCACTGCATCACATTGTGAAGGTAGAGAACAGAACCAGATGGAATGGATGTCTACTGTTTACATTTTTGATCTGCTCTGACCAGGGGGATCATCCGTGTAAAGCAGCGGTGAACTGTTAAATTACTTTTACTACTTGATTTGGTCCACTGACTATAGGCTACTTGAGCACATTTGTAGTATTTCGTTTTTGTTTTGGAAACTTAGGCATATGACTTTCACTGCACTACATTTCAGTGATATTGTAGGCTACTTTTGTCTCATCTGTCCTGGAACAGTTACAGTGAATAAAACGTGTACGAATGAATTAACCATTATCTTTATTATATCTAACTTATGTGAGCTTGTAGATCTGTTATTTTCACAATACAAAAAGTCAGAATTTTGTTTAGATTTTAGTTTTTAACTTCTTGTAAATCTCAATACAGCAATGCAGTGATATAAAAAAAACAAGAACAAAATCAGACCCGTCTGAACTGAGTGATGCTGTACTACTAGTGTATACAAGCCCTCCTCCCTGGCGCGCGTGCGTGCGTGTGTTTGTGTTCGTGTGATCTCGGGCACCGTTAACCCGTCCGATGCCAAACTTTGCACACACTCCCTGGATGCCAAAAATTAACCTCTGCCCCAAATTTTCCAGAACGGCCTGTTATAGCGCCACCATGAGGCAGCTTTTTACCTATAACTGCACCGATCTGTGTGAATTTGTGAAACATTACATGCACACTCCCTAGAAGCCAAGGACAAACCTTGGATTAGACCTGCATTATTCACATCTGCCATAGTGCCATCAGGAGGCTGACTTTTGTAAAACATTTTTTTTGTTAGCTACTCCTCCAGATTCTGTCCAAACTCCAGCAAATTGTTTCACAGTATCTCTATAGTCCTGTGCTCAAGACTGTTCTGTCCGATATTTCATATTCTATATTCCATCCTAATTGGCTAACATTGGCTTTCAAAGTTTGCAGGATTGGCCCGTTTTGAACAAAAAGCCTCAAATCATGAACGCAGCGTGCAAGACAGAGTTCAAAGTTGAGTGAAACTTGCGCTATATGGATAGAAATGGGTCAACAATACAAATTACGCTAGTTTTGTGGATTAATTTATTTTTAATGCAAGGCCTGCAGACCCCCACCAACTGACCGGAACTATCTACTTAATATTAACCAAAACAAGACCAGAACTCCCACCACGGGACTCGGGCAATCAATTAATACCTTTGCAACCACTATATTTATGGCAAGTATTTATGAATGGAAAGTATTTCCTACTTCCTACAGCTTTATGTCCAAAAATCTGAACTAACCCTTTAACTCAAGTATAATTTTTCATCTCACACAATTTTGACTCAAGTAGCCGAAGAGTCGTGCTTTGTCCACCAATGCTTTAAAGCGCTATAAATGACTTGATTGTGTGGTGATTATTATTTGTTATTTTTGTCCTAAAGCAACATGGGCAAAGTTATTGCTGCTAACCATTTAGTGTTTATAAAACTCAGTGACTGCAGCGAGCAGGCTGTGTGGTGCGGAGTGCGGACGCATGATTTCAATGAAAAACGTTGTTCCTAACTTCTCCCTTCTTGTGTCAAATGACGATGACACTTGTGTTAGTTCCACTAACATTCTTGTCATTCTTGTCATATCTCCTGGTGTTGCGTTGAATTGTGCCTCAGTATTAATGTATTATTCATGCAGGGCTCAATAACTGAAGTTGAAAAGCTTAACTTACTGTACATGGAAACATCAGCAGCATTTGGCATGCAATAAACCGACATCGCATGCACACACGTCACACACACACACACACACACACACACACACACACACTTACACACACTTTTTCAAGCTCAGTTCACGGATGTCAAACAATGCGAACTAGAATGTGCTGGAAACAAGCTTCAGAGATACAGTATCTCTTAACAGGCTATCATTGGTGTTTTTCTATCCCTCTTTTGACTGATTCATATGTTAACAATTTCTTCAGATAAAGCATGTTGGCCTGGGGTCTCCTCTCTAACACACACACACGTGCGCACGCACCAACGCCCACCCAAAACAAACACACTCCACCTTGAAACGCCACACCCACTTTAACAACTGAGTCCTGGTCAGTGTGGGGGAGGGGCTGGGGGTGGTCCCTCATAACCCCCAGAATGTTATTATAGTCACTGGTGGGAAGCAACTAAGTACTTTTACTCAAGTAGTAAAAATGTGAGGGACCTTTATCCTTCTCCAGTCTCCACTACACCTCGGAGGCAAATATTGTACTTTTTACTCCACTACAACTATTTGCAAACTTAAATTATTAATAGTTGAATTTAGATTATGATTGCAAAACATACTGGTGGTATAGCTCATGTGTGTATTTAGACAGCGGGCAAAAGAAGGGGAAAAAAATGTGATGGGAATGAAGTGAACTGCAGGGTCTTCAGAGGCCCAGAGGCCCTTTGTCGTTCCTTCCCCTCCACTGGGAAAACTGTCCTCTCTGCACCCAGGAGGACCCTTTGGACAATGTTTTCCCAAACCAAACGTTTTCATTACAAAGATCCTTGGACACGGAACACCTTAACTCTGAGAGTGTACAAATGTAACCAAACAGACCACTGACTTATTTAGCTGGAACCTGGAACCCCCCTCAATGACTACTGGGGGTCCTCGGAGCCCACGTTGAGAACCACTGCTTTATGAGGCCAGATTAGACCCTTTTATGAAGCCAGACTGTACCCTTTAGGGGGCCAGATTGTACCCTTTTAGCTCACGGCACGCATGGCCACGGGGACACCATGAACTGTTATGTAAATGCTTTGCCACCAGCACATCATCATCGGTTTAACTTCTCATGCTCTAGCTTAATTATGTGGTCACTGACGTGCAGAAACCTTGTATCTCCACATTTCACTTTCTGTATTCATAAATTAATGCTGTACTTAATGCTGTAGCAAACCGCTCATCTACAAGCCTGGAACGCGTTGAAAAAGTGGGCTGTGGGTTTTATAAATATTGAACCAACTAAAAGTATTTTCCCATTTCCAGAAAAGTAATGGTTTTGTACATACAAGGTTTCCACCTCAGAGCGACGATGTGAAAATGTAAGGTTTGCCAATGTTTTCCATATAATGATGTGGAAAACTTCTTAAAGATTTTTAGCCCTCATTAAGTCTTCACACATAAACATATGTGAAGGGTGTAAACATCATCCCACATCACAGTTTTCTCTGAGATTTTCTGGAGTATAATTTGACCAGAGCAGCAGCGTTTCTTCCAAGAATCCTCTATCAGTGCAGATGTAACATGTCACACCTCACAGTGACACATGCCGGCTGAACAGTTAAGGCATACCATGCAACTTTGCCCTGTGTGTTTTTTTTGAGTGGTGCAACCACTCCAACGAACAGCAATGTCCGTTTGTGTGTGACTATGTGTGTGACCAGTACCAATGAGTAACAAAAGTGGCGCTGTTGTGCCAGAAACGGAGAGAGAGAGATAGTGCTGCATGTTGCCTGCTAATGAGAGAGAGAGGGGGGGGGGGATTTGCACCACTCAGTTCACACGGGTGTGATTTTTTACCAATCATTTACCTTTTATACCAGCGAGGACATTTTTGGGCTACAAACAAAGTTAAAACAAAAAACAGTGAGAGGACATGGTAAATACCAGCACACTATTCCAGTGATGATGACTGCTGGTATAGGGAAATGGTGGTTAAAACAAATATTTATTGTTTTGTTAAGTAAACACAGGGCAATCTTACATACTATAGTACCTTTTCATGATAACGTTTATTTGTTTTCATTGGCTGTCTCTGTGTTTGCACCCATTGCTTTTGTCTGGGGCAGAGGTAGAGCAGCGGCGTGTGAATCGGACGTTCCTGGTTCAATACCCCGTCTGGGTTAAAGTCTGCTCCTGATGAGCTGCTTGGTGCCTTCCCTTGCATCGTTGCCTCTGCCGTCAGTGTATGAATGTGTGTGAACTGTGAATGTAAACGGAGAAAGTCACTATATAAATGCATTATGCCAGCATGACTCTGGAGTGGTGTAGAAAGACTGGTACTTGCCTGCGGGGCTTTAGAAACAACAGTACTGGGGTGGTGGAATACGCTTGCTTTGGCAATGTAAATGTGTGTTTTCTCATGCCAAAGCCCCATTGAATTGAATACAGCAGGTAAAGTACTTTTGGCTCTATGCTAATGAAAGGCATTGATGTTCGTCTAATCTGACCTCTATCTGTGTCCCTGCTGCTCACCAGTGGTTCCCTGTTGGTTTGAAGGAAGGACCATGTGCATTGACTTCTGTCTGTCTTTGGCTGATAGGATGAAGGTCTGGGCGATATGACTTCAAATCAATATCACCATTATGTCAAACGTTTGCCTCGATTACGATGAATGACTTTTTTTATAGTGAAAATGGCTGATCTAGATTAGGAGATGGACATAGAGAGGGTATGCGTGTGACATCATCCTACCCGGAAGTTATGCGAGAACGCCTACTGAGTGGCAAAACTACTTTTTGGCCTTGACAGCCCAAACATCCAAACGGAGAAGTCCTGTCTGATTGCATTAAATGACGTTAAACTCACTTTGCCACTCACTTTATGCACGCGCTCATTGCGCTGCATAACCTCTATTGGGAACGCATGGCGTCCAGTTATGCAATGCCGGTTGTATCTGAGCAGTGAGCACCCGTTGCCCATTGTATCTGTTTTACACATTCACATGAGAACACCTGTTGTAGACCTGTTGTCGTAGTAGTTGTAGTACTTAATACAGTATTCATTATGAGGTCATATTGATATGGATATTATTTGCGTATGTGGACGTGCATCAGACCAGGCGATACACACATGCACCGAGTTTGAAGTTGATCCGTCTGATGGTTCTTGAGATATGAGAAGGACAGCTACACCGGTACACCCTGCCAGGGCTTAAAGTTCTCAGTCCTGGGGACTGATTTCAGTCATGAGGATCTCATAGGGGTCATTTAATGAGATCAGTGCAGATTTGCAAAACAACATTTTCAGTCTTGGGATTGTTTTTGGCTTTAAGCCCTGCACCCACCCTGCACATGCACACGTGAGAGATTTCACACATTTATAGTTGGATATTATGTAATGTGTCCCCTGTCCAATATGAAATCTCAGATGATAAACAAATGTACTCTCAATTTCCCCTCTCTTGTTTTGAAAGAAACAACAAGGGAAAAGAATACATGCGCACACAGTGAGAGATAGAGCCAGGGGTCTAGTAGACCTAAATGAAAACCAGACATGTTGCATTTCTGGAATGTTTTTCCTTGTGAATCTGCTGATACGCACATCTGATATTTCAGTTTCAGTGATATGAAAGTCTAGATTGTGTTTTGTGGCCCCTGGCTTTTTGGACATCGTGTATTAGGACAGGAAATAAAGAAATGTATACGATATCTAAACAAAGCTGTAGTACGTTGTTGCTGTCGGCCAGAAGCCTCATATCTCCATATGTCAACTTTTGGTGTTTTTTGTAAATGAATGCCCTACTTCGTCGTATGATAGTTTCACACAAAGGTAGCAAAAATAGCAGATCTACAAGCTCACGACAATTAAAGTGTGTAAGTTTTATTTTAAACCAATGGAAAGTATGAACAAGATCTTGTGACTAAATATTACCTGGATCCATTGGAACATTAGTGAAGTATTAGTGAACAAAAAAAAACTATTTTCACTGGTTAGGGTCCTGGGCAAACTTTCTCTTTTGGGTCTTCTTTAGCTAAAAAGTGGTCTAGTTTGCACCCTTGCATGCTAAGCTGTCTGTCATTTCCATTAAGCCCCCAGCAGCATGTCCAGAAGGAGGCGACTGTTGACATGTTTATTACATATTTATTACATGTCTTATTGTCTCTAACAAAGACACAGCCTGAGTCTCCCATCTGTACAAAAACACTGGAGGCCCTGCACTTTGTTCCTTTTGAAGTAGACACCAGTTTGAGTGCAAACAAACACCCCTCCACACACACAACCCCACACAGCTCCAACACAGTGTCACGTTTCCCCTCGGGATAATATAATAGGTAATGTGAAGAGTTCTGTGGTTGCTGTTTTTATTTATAGCTGGGTTCATTGAAATTAATTTGGTAACTTCATCACATTGTACCTAATATTGGTGGAGTGCTCAGGTATTTTAGTGAGTAAGCAATGCCACAATGTAGAAATACTCAAGGTCAAATTCAAAATGCCAAAACCTTTTCAGAAATGGCAGATACAAGCTCACAACACATCGCAGTATTTGTACTTGCATGACATTGCTTACATACAGTACAACATTTTTGAGTGGTGCCCGTGCAACCACTCCAAGGAACAGCAATGTGACTGTCCGTGTTCATGTTTGTGTGTGACTATGAGTACCAATTAGTACCAAAAGTGGCGCTGTTGTGCCAGAAACAGAGAGAGAGATAGTGCTGCACTGTTGCCTGGGGGATTTGCACCACTCAGTTCACACGGGTGTGATTTCTTTTCTACCACTGGTAACAACTAGGGTTGTGATCCTGAACTGGATCCAACATTGAGGAAGCAGAATAACATTTGGAACTGTTTCCGGAACCAGTTTTGTCACACTGCCAAGAGCTGGTATGTGGACTTCCATTACAATACTAGTGGTTCTCAAACTTTAATTTCAAGGACCACCATAACTTTTGAGAGGGTACAAATGGAACAGATGGATTTGGTTTCATTTGTACACTCTCAGGGTTACAGACTTCTACTGGTCCATTTGGAACCACCTAGGAATCGTTAAATGGGTCCATTAAGGGATTGGACCGTTTAAAAGGGAATCGTTAAGGAACCGGAATCGTTAAAATCCTAGAAGATCCCAACCCTATAGTAACGACGTCACATTGTATCTGAACACGTTGATGAACTTGCAGTGAACAGTTGTGTTGGAGGTGAAGCGAGGGCCACAGTAACCCGAACACAGTCATCTGATACGACCCCCACCTCTTAATCCCTCTCGCCCTGCTTGTCTTGTCGCGTAAAGAAATGAGTCCTCAAAACGCGTTAAGCTTGTAGGGATTAATTGTGCTGCCACAACGCCCATGTATAATTCATGAGAAGAATTTAGCCCACTTGTGGCGGGCCAAGACTTGGGGTTTCAACGGCGTAATTAGACTAACGGTGATGCTGGCGTGCAGTGATTCCCACCTCATGAAGGCCACCATTGTTGCGATTACGTGTCGGTTCTCAGATGTCGCGTTGTTTACTGCACAGAGTAGACTGGAGATGAGTGGGATGTTGGCACACATCACGACCGTTGACTATTTCTAGGAATTAGAAAGTCATGACGGTAACCATATATTACAATTGTTTTGAGTCTTTACTTGAGACTGTTTTATTTATTTTTTATTATATTATTTATTTTTGTTTTATGAATTTAACTCCAGTTCATTGCAAAGACAAATATTGTACTTTCGACTCCACTATAGTTCTAGGAAGGGAGTCCCCTGGGAGGCTGGGACCCAGACGTACATAACTCTATAAAAAAAAAAACTGTCGGGCAGAATCCTTGTACCTCGGACCTCCATATTTAAACTTTTCATATTCTTTTGTAAATGAATGCCATACTTCGTGATACTACAGTGCCGCATATAGGTCGCAAAAATAGCCGATCTACAAGCTCACAACGCCTTGCAATGCAATGTGTTGTGAGCTTGTAGATCTGAAATGTTTGCAATGTTGTTGAAGTGAAAGTGGTTAAATGTGTCTGGGTTTTATAAATATCGAACCAATGAAAAGTAAGAGCTTGCAACTATATATAATAGCTACATTGGATCCATTGGAACGTAGGAGGTTCTTTTTTCCATTTCCTGAAAAGTAACAGTTTGGGGCATATGAGGGTTCCTCCCGATGGCGACGATTTGAAACAATGTTTGGCTCTAATCATGAGGATTTTCCAGTTGATAAATGCACATCTTTATTCCAAAATGAGCCATTGGGTTAATAGCCCTGTGTGCTGCTCCCTGACCCGTGAAAAACAATACCGGATTAGTGCCATCTTTTTGTCCACTGAGGTTTGTTCCGTCTTTTTCAATTTGTCGCTGTCGGGTGGAAACCCTGTATGTCCAAAAATTAAGCTTTTCAGAAAATGGAAAAAATAACCTATGGATCCATTGTCATTATTATTTAGGCTTAACATAATTTTACTCCATTTTCTCCCAATTTAGTTGTCATGCCAATTCATTCTTCTCAGTTGCTTGGCACCGCTGTTGTAGCCTACTGGCTCATCTGTCAGTGAGGAGCCCCCACCGGGAGGACACAGCAATTCCATCCTACACACTCACGGTAACAGGATATGCCTCAGCCTGTAGGAGTAAGTGTAGTGACAAATCTCCCTCCCCTGAACACTGTTCAGTGTTCATATGTCGGAACCTTCCCTAAAACATCCGAGACAACACTCCACACGTCCCAGACTCTTCTCCCTCCCCAAATGCAGTCAGAACTGCAGATTCACTCCCAATTTTCTGCCGTAATCTGTAGACTCACCATGTCCGACTCCAGTCACTTCATCTTCAGACTCCTTAGCCTGTCGCACTTGACCTTCACGAACATGCAGTCTCATGCAAAGGTTAAAATGTCATTTAGATAGCATGTTATTTAGATAGATGCTATACGTTCTAGATCTGTTTACCTGTCATCCAATAGTTTCAATGTGCAGAATATAATGTTTTTGATATTATATTATTTAGACTGATGCTGAGGCACTAGCTGTCTCTGCCTCTGCATTTGATTTATGTGTTTACCAAATTACCTTGCTTACTGTAATCTCTCTAGATAAAGACTATCGGCCAAGCCGTTATGAGTGCCCCTAGACTCCACGATGGTGGACAACTTAGTACTCATTATTGACGCTCTGTGAGCTTTCCAAGAAACGATTCCCCACTGTTCGTCACCAGCCTTGAATAATTCGAGGCAAAGGCGGCGACCCCGTCTCTCTTTATAAGCACTCATCTCCTCTCCTAGTAGTTGAGCTTCACTCACTCTTATCTGTTTGAAATGACATTTTGATCCTGACTGCATTAGTACGTACACCACAGGAAAAAGCATCCACCCATGAATCTTCAACCGCTTATCCGTAGTCTGGTCACGGGGGCAACGGCTCCACCAGAGTGCTCCAGACTTCCCTCTCCAGAGCAACATTAGTGACTTCCTCCTGGGGGATCCCGAGACGTTCCAAGGCCAGTGAGTCGATGTGTCTACAACTGTGCCTTGGTCTGCCCCGGGGTCTCCTCCCAGTGGGACGTGCCTCGAGGACCTCCCTAGGGAGATGCCCGAGAGGCATCCTAACCAGAAGCCCGAACCACCTAAGCTGGCTCCTTTCCAGGCGAAGAAGCAGCGATGCTGAACACACTCTATGTTGCTCTATGGGGCGCAGTGATACTGAACACACACAAAAATTGTTCCATGTGACAGAGAGGTCAAATTTGAACGAAAATTGCACTATATAGTACAAATAGGTCAACAATACAAATGGTGCTATAGTTTTGTAGATTGATTTATTTTTAATGCGTGGCCCCCAGTGCCCCTCGGAACTACTTGATATTCCCCAAAACCAGACCAGAACTCCCACCACGGGACTCAAAAGGCAATCAATTAATACCTTCCAACCACTATATTAATGGTATATTTGTAAGTATTTCATATAGCTTTATGTCCAAAAATCCGAACTAACCCTTTATTAACCTGTGGGCCACTTTAAGTGAAGGTGGGGGCCGCACGCCCCCCAGGCCACCAGTTGCCCATGTATGATTTAGACGTATATACCTTTTGTAACATTTCGCTTATAATGACATCTCTAAAATAGGAACACCAGGTTGAAAGTTTGCTGTTTTATAAATATTGAACAAATGGAAAGTATTAACAAGATCTTAAGATTAAATGACAATTAATATACATACATTTGGATCCATTGGGACAGGCTTTTTTTCTCCTTTAAAAAAAAGAAAGGAACAGTTTTGGACATACAAGGTTTTCACCCGACAGCGACAATATGATAATGCAACCCAATTGGAGCACATGGTTTACCCTTCATATTTGCATATATAAAGAAACGTTGACAAATGGATGATTGAATCCTGAGATAGTGACGTTATGTTTTCCAATGTGGATCTCTGTGTAGTGACTGAACAGATTGACGAACTGAATGAACCCATTAAGAGGCTGATTCCACAAAATGTCTTCTAAATCCTAACAGTTTTCTGAAAGCTTATGTTGTTATATCAGTGGTGCTCAAACCTTTTCATTTCTAGAAACCCCAAAATGTATTTGGTTAAAATGTATTTGGCCCCCATCTCAAAATATTTTGTTCTAGGGATGAGTTAAAAATCTTCACTTTAAAAGTGTGTGTGTGTGTGTGTGTGTGTGTGTGTGTGTGTGTGTGTGTGTGTGTGTGTGTGTGTGTGTGTGTGTGTGTGTGTGTGTGTGTGTGTGTGTGTGTGTGTGTGTGTGTGTGTGTGTGTGTGTGTGTGTGTGTGTGTGTGTGTGTGTGTGTGTGTGTGTGTGTGTGTGTGTGTGTGTGTGTGTGTGTGTGTGTGTGTGTGTGTGTGTGTGTGCACAAAGTGCCCTTTTTTCACTTGAGCACCTGCCCCTCTAAATGTCTGCACGCCACTGTGTGTGCACGCGTATCACGCGTTTGTGGGGTTGTAGATGTGATATATTTGACATTTTTCACCTATATAAAGACATGACGCCCAACGTAGGGAGGCCAGGTTGAAAGTGTTTAACCCATTTTGACCTGAGATCAGATTCTATAATGTCTTCTACATCCTGACAGTTTTCTGAAAAAGCTATGTTTCTATGTCAGTCGTTCTTCGATTTTTCAAAAATAGCAGACCTACAAGCTCGTAGCGCGCCACTCGGTGGCGCGCTATGAGCTTGTAGATCTGCTATTTTTCAATAGCTAAAGCATAACATAATCCTAACACCAAAAGGTGTTCCCGCCCAAAATAGGTTAAAGCAATTCAAATGATTCAAAGATGCTGATATACAGTATTCATTTGAGTGCAGAAGCGAGGGACACAACACGGCAGGATCCATTCCAGCCACTGCTGATCAATGCTTACAGGATGCTATGAATAATGAATAAGAGCTCACTAGCTTCATATCATCTCTGTGGTATATCACACACCTGCACATCAATAATGCACTCATGACGGGTCCCCTGGGAGCCAACTATCATCCAAAGAGTTGAGGAATAACACGTCACTTGTGGTGATGTCTCTGGGAACTGTCTTTTGATGATTTCCCCAAGCAATTTTTTTTTCTTTTTTTCCTTCTTGTTGCTGTTTTAGTGTGGCGTGATGTGACTCCTAGAGGCTGGGCTACAATGTTTCCCAAACATAGGGTGTTTTATAGATCGCGAGTACATATCCCGTATAACCTCCCTAAAATAGTTAAACAATTTTCCCACAAACTTTTAAAAATGGTGAAAATGGCGATTTGATACACGTTGATTTGATTTAACCCATTCTGGGCGGGAACCCCTTTTGGGTTCTGTACAGTACAGTATTTCAAAAATGTAAAATCTTTGATGCTGCTATATAAATATTTGAAGTTTTTCAGAAACCTTAGGTCAGGATTTAGAGGTGTTTTTAGAATCGGCCTCAGGCCTAAATGGGTTAAAACATGATAGCCAATCTACAAGCTCGCAACACGACTCGTTGTGACAGACAGACATATTGATCAAAACGATATATTGGTCTGGCTCTACCACACTGTACACAAAGTTGTCCAATGCATTTACTCATCCTAACGATTAGGATCAGGACTTTGGTGTTTTCTGTCTCTTCTTCCCATCAGTTTTGTGTTGCTCATAGTCTCAATGATTAATTGATGTAGAATGCAGTTACTCTCGTCCAAGTCATAATGGTGATTGTGTGTCAGCCACTTAGCATCATCAAAGCTAACGTTTTGTTAACCTGGAAGTGGAGTATGTTCAATGACTGGGCCCTAGAGTACCACAGACGAAAAACAGTCTTAAGTCCACATTTCATTCTGACCCCTCCACGAAAAGGCCTCGTTGTCCTGACCCCTTATCTATCATTTATACATTATGGATAAATAGTGTGGACTTAGACTGTTTTTCGTCTGTGGCATTCATTGTTAACGACGCATGTTTTCAAACTCACCATTTCCCTCCAGGGAGGCAGTGGTAGAAGAAGTGCTCACATGTACTTAACTAAAAGTAGCAATAACACAATGTAGACATATACACTGTTACAATAAAAGTCCTGTATTCAAAACCTTTCCAAAACACATTATTCCGCAAGTCAGATTTTCTACTTGAAGCTCAAATAGCCAACGTTTACTCGTTAAACCCATTTTGAGCGGGAACCCCTTTTGGTGGTTACATACATTATGTTATAATTTAGCTATTGAAAAATAGCAGATCTACAAGCTCATAGCGCGGCACCGAGTGCCGCGCTATGAGCTTGTAGGTCTGCTATTTTTGAAAAATCGTTAAAATGTGCCTCAAATCTTTCCGAAAATTGTCATGATTTAGAAAACATTTTTTTTAAATTTCGACGTCAGGCCTGAATGGGTTAAGACCTGAGGCTGATTCTTCACATTCCGTCTAAAACAGTTGTTCTCATATCCTGACATGGCCTGACTAATATCACTGCGTAGATATTAGTCTGGAACTTCCGCGTGGAAGATGTATTTTTAAAGAGCGGTTACAAACAGATTAACGTCACAGCAAAGAAGTCTCACTTTGAAATTCACCCACAACTCTGGGGTGAGCGAAATGTAATTCAAACTGAGGAGTGCCAGACCAATCTGCCCAGGGAATTTGTTTTCCCTGTCGTCTGGTTTCCAGGCTATAGTTCTCACACTTTTTTTTCACAAGTTTAAAAAAGAATCACACCCGTGTGAACTGAGTGGTGCAAGGTCTTATATAGCCTGATCAGCTGTGGTCTGACGTAATGTCAGTGACCATAGTAACCATGCTCATTTCTTTGGGCCCCACGTACAGGTACACGGGTACACGTACAGGTACACGTACAGGTACACGGGTACAGACAAAGCTGGTTGTTGGAGTGGTTTGCACCACTCAAAAATGTACAAAAAAAAGAAATGGCAATCAATGAGCTTGTATATCTGCTATTTTTGAATAGCCAATGCAAAAAAAGAAAAGATAAGACAAAGATGCTTTCCCGATCTTAGTGTTATTATTATTTGTAATATTAATCTAAATATGTAAATTAACTAATTAAGCTTTCAGCTAATTCTAGTGGAGTAAAACGTACAATACTTGTCTCTGAGATGTAGTGGAGTAGAAGTATTAAGTATAGAAAAATGGTCATACTCAAGTACAGTGCTTGAGTAAATGTATTGAGTTGTTTTCCAACACTGGCCTCCAGGCATAGAGAGTACCATATGTTGTGTGTTAGAGACCAGAAGCTGCTTGTGTCGTGTCCAGACATCCAGACGGTTCACTTGTGGACAGAGCAGTGGACCCTGCAGGGTACAAAATGATATTGGAGCAGAGGAATATGATTTTTTTTTTTCTGTGGTTTTGAGTGTGTTTTTCTTTCATATCTCAGTAACTTGGAAAGAAAAAGCAAGATATTTTTGTTTTTGTGCTGGCTTCTACTCAAGTTTTGTTAACCACATTAAGGGCCGATTCATACTCCTATTTTACCGCTGTTTCGGCGCTGTAGTGCCGAAATGATTTCGGCTCGTCAGAGATTTTCAGTAGCACCGAAGAGCCGACTTTAGGACGGTACCCGTCCCCCCGAACCTCAAATTAATCTACAAATGAATCTACAGAGCCGAACCGACTTTTATTTGGCTCTAAAATAGGAGTACGGCCCTAAGCCTGACATGGATAGATCCCATCTTGAAATGTGAAGATAAAAATCAAATGATTGTTAAAAAAATGCTTTTTATTAGTAGTAAGTAGTTGAAAATAAAGGGTGTACAAGCTTACAACGCGTTTCAATAGGTTATGTTGTGAGCCTGTAGATCGACTATTTCCAAAGGATAGCGGAGAACTCGCCAGTTTACCAAGTCGCCGCGGCGAAAATTCTTCATCAATGTCTTCATCGTTATGCTAACATGCTGTCTTCATCAGTGTATTTCTAAAGTGATCAAATTATTTTGTGCAATTAAATGGTCAGCTAGATGATTATAAAAAGTTGAGTATGTGAATACCAATGATAAGTAGGCCTACCATTTCAGGATATTGTTTACTAATTAATTACATTGTTTCGGTACTTTGGTGTTTAAACTTTTAGCATTCCTACTTTCTCTAGTGTTAACTCTAAACAACTATCCTCTCTCTCTCTCAATTCAATGCAATTTAAATGAAGGTGAAGTAAAACTAAAATGCACTAAATCGTGGCGAGTTGGTAAACTGCTTCTCCGTATACCTTTCCAAATAGAAGTATAAACTAGGGCTTAAGCGGTTAATTGTTCTGATTATTTTGTTGTTTTAATTCGCTCTTCATTAATCAACATTTCAGTCCCACTTTCAAATGGAATTTCCTTTAGAAAATACAATGGCGTCACGTCTGCTAAACGTGCTTTATTGATGGAAGGACAGGGCAGCTTGTTGAGTTATGATGTGGTGTACACTATAGAAAGTGTAAGTGTCTAGCAGAGGATATCCTGCTGATTGTATTCTGATGGTGTTATTATTGCCAAACGTAACGTAAGTCAGTTCATAAGAAAACATTGACCCATTTACCTACTTGCCTGTAGGAATAATCAGGTCTGCCATATCTTAATGGCTTTTCACTTCCTGCACTAAAGTGCTGGTGACTCGTTAACTTCTTGCCTGTGCCCGCTGCAAGCTTCCATGGAAAGTTTCACAACTTGAAACTATAGAGCAGGGGTGGGCAACTTTGACGATGGAGAGGGCCACTATATTTCCACACAATCCCTAGGGCCAGATATTACTGTCGTAGCAAAAATAGCCGATCTACAAGCTCAAAACGCGTCGCGCTGCGACGCGTTTTGAGCTTGTAGATCGGCTATTTTTGCTATATTCGAATTGAAATCTTGAATTATTTTTTTCTATTTTTGAATTGGAATCCTGAATCCTGAATTTCAAATACCTTTAATTATATGTGTGTTGAACATTGAGCTACTAATTTAGACTGAAGTAATTAAAGCGGGTCATGTTTGCATGTTGGATTGTAACAGCTGAAACCAATATTATATCAGTATTCTGACATTAACCTGAGGGCCACATTAAGTGAAGGTGGGGGCCGCATGTGGCCCCCGGGCCGCCAGTTGCCCACCCATGCTATAGAGGGTATGCGCGTGACATGTTATACGGGAACACCTACTGAGTGTCAAGAAACTACTTTCTCAGTTTCTGGTCTCGATAGCCCATTCATCCAAACAGAACAAGTCCTATCTGATTGCATTAAACAATGTTAAACTCACGTTGCCACTTGATTTGCCACTCACTTTATGCATGTGCATATATGCCTGCTATTGCTGTGTTCACACTCACAGTATGGCTGGGTAATTTACTGAAGAGATATCAAAACCGATCAAACCCAATTACCGACTGATAAAATGTAGGATAAAAATGCATCACAACACAATAATAATAATAACTAGAAAAAGTGCCCTTCTGGGCACAGGTCTCCACCAGGAGGATAGGACTGTGTGAGATGTTTAGGAGTAATATAAACATGTTTGCCTTTGATGGCAATTGGATGATTTGAGGCATTTTGTTCCAAAAATGTGTTTAGCAAAAATCAACCTGTTGGTGGCGCTATAACAGGCCAATGTGAAAAGGGTGGGATATATTCCTCAGCCCAGTAAGAAAATGTGTGAAAGATTTCACGTAAATTGCATGCTGCGTTCATGATTTGAGGCTTTTGTTCAAAACGGGGCAATCTTGCAAACTGTGAAAGCCAATTATAGCCAATTATGATGGAATATGAAATATCGGACAGATCCGACTTGAGCACATGACCATAGAGATACTGTGTAACGATTTGTGAGATTTTTGGACAGAATCTGGAGGAGTAATATCAAAAAATGTGTTTTACAAAAGTCGGCCTCCTGGTGGCGCTATAAAAGGCAGATGCGGAAAATGCAGGTCAAAGGTTTGTCCTTGGCCTGTAGGGAGTGTGCATGCAACGTTTCACGCAGATCGGTGCAGTTTTAGGTAAAACATGTGAAAAGCTGCCTCATGGTGGCGCTATAACAGGCCGTTCTGGAAAATGCGGGGCAGAGGTTCATCGTTGGCATCCAGGGAGTGTGTGTGCAAAGTTTGGCATCGACCGGGTTAACGGTGCCGGAGATTAGCTGTACACAGACGGACGGAAGGAAGGACGGACACACGGACGGACGGACACACACACGGACGGAGTGCAAAACATACTCTCTCCCCATGCCTTCGGCCTGGTGGAGACAATAACTTTATTTGTATAGCACCTTTCATGACATGAAATGCTTTACAGAGCAATGAAGAGAGAAAAAAAGAAAAGCAAGGCATAAACATTAAAAAACAAGAGCAGTAATGCAATACAGTGAGGACATGAATAACAAAATAAATTAAAAAATAAATAAATAAATAATATATATAAAAAATAAAAAAAGCACAACACATGAGCTTGTCACAGAATCTACAAAACTGCCAACACAAAACTAATGCTGCGTTCATGCGAGCAGCAACAAAAGCTACAAATCAACCATGCGTAGTCAACACGGCAAAATACTTGTGCCCTGTATTGCCTGTACGTGAGCCTGTATTGTGATGCTTTGTGAGCTTGCAGATCTGCTATACATGTTGTGAGCTTGTAGGTTTGCTATTCTTTACTGCATGCTAGTCAAGACACACTTTCACTTGTGCTGCTGACTCATGGCTTGGCCTTGGTGTCTGGTGATGGCTTAGTGATGTCACTGATTTCACACTGAGAAGGAATTTACTACGAGCAACACATGGTGCTGTCACATGATGCTGCTGTCACCACTGCTGCAGCCAGAAGCTTCACACTTTATTTTTAACACAACAACCCTGAATCACTCTGCTCTCCTGGTGCCCAGAGCAGCCTGCTGGGATGTTGAAACCGGCCTGGTCTGTGTGTCCCCTTCCCTGCGTAGTAGTCTCTCAAGCCAACTATTCTACAAGCTACATAGAGTCTGTAACTTGGCGCCCTGAATGGATGGAAGTACATAAACAAAATTTAAAACATATTTTTGAATTTCCATTTCTGCTGTGCTAGAGTTGTACAAGGACTGTAAAGACAAATTGCTAGGGGGGAGGTGGGACATCTGCTGTAGTGTCTTTGCATTTTCAGCGCTTCCGCTTTTTTGAAAAATGTGTGAGTCAACAGTCTTTCTGGAGAGACCACATTCCCAGGTGACATAGGAGACAGGACTGCATATATGTACTGTAAGACACTGAATGAATGCCTCCCCTTTTTGTACATTTTATGGGGAATCCAATATGTTGAAATCATGTACTGTGACCTGTCCCTAGCTTGTAAGGAAGACTGGAAGCTGACTCACATTTAACCCCTTCCTGCTCTGGTTTCCCAGAGGAGATTTCTTTTTTGGCATGTTTTTTGGGCGGGAAAGCCATGACGGAATTTCTTGACATTTGGCAAAAAACTTGGACTCAGTTGTACTGATTAGAAGTTGGTGGCCAAAGGTCAAGGTCACTGTGACCTCACATGAATTCCTTCAAAGTTTCAATTCACTACATGTACTACTATATGAGCATGGACAGACGCAGACGTGAATGGCAACTGGTTGGCATATAGTTCTGTGGTGCAGTATTTCTGTTTACAGCAATACTTGACTGAAAAATCCTTTCTATATACGTTCAACCATTTATCATGGTTCAATTGAACCAACACACTGGCCGTTGGTATTATTCAGATCATATTACACTCTGAGGCAGATCATATTACACACTCAGAGGCTGATCACATCACACTGCTTCAGTCTCTGTGGGCGTTTGTAATTGATATCAGTGTGAACGAAGGGTTTAGTTTGCTGCCTTGGTGTTGCATGTGTAGTGTGTACGTTACCTTGCTTTAAAAAAAAAAAAGTTTCATGCTCCAGATCACTGTTGCTTATTCCCCGGGCCCCACTGTCCAATCAGATGAATTATGAATTGAAAGGCAAACAAGGAGATTGATCTATGAGACTCTACCCCAGATCAATCTCCTTGAGTTGTCTGTCTCTAGATTCTAGAGACGGACAACTCCTGTGTGATCGGGCAGGATTGACAGACAGGCTGTCTGTGTGATGATTTGCAGACAGTTGCACACTGAAGAGAAATTGGAGAATGGCAGTTCCAGAAAAAAAAGGCAGAGCGCACAGCCTGCGTTTTTCAGCCTGCGAACGGTGTCCTCAGTGGGTAGTTTCTGTCATGTCACTCACATACGGTTGGCAACAACACAACAGCTCCATGCATTGTTCTGGAGAAAGGTGCCGACCCCCATCGGCACCCAGCTGTAGTGTCTTTACACGTCACACACATACTAAATACACTGTATTTACACTGTCACACACATACTGGGTTCCAGAAAAAAAAGGCAGAGCGCACAGCCTGTGTTTTTCAGCCTGCGAACGGTGTCCTCAGTGGGTAGTTTCTGTCATGTCACTCACATACGGTTGGCAACAACACAACAGCTCCATGCATTGTTCTGGAGAAAGGTGCCGACCCCCATCGGCACCCAGCTGTAGTGTCTTTACACGTCACACACATACTAAATACACTGTATTTACACTGTCACACACATACTGGGCTCCATTTTCGTCACCGCTAAACCCCTTATCCCTAAACTTCTTTGCCTTTTCTTTACTATTTTGAAAAACATTTTTGAATAGTTCAACTAGCCAATCTACATTGACATGTTGTGAGCTTGTAGACTGGCCATTTTAACTATTCAAAAATGTTTTGCAAAATAGTAAAACAAGGCAAAGAAGTTTAGGGATAAGGGGTTTAGCGGTGACGAAAATGGAGCCCACTGTCTTCACACTGTCACACACATACTGTCTTCACACTGTCACACACATACTGTCTTTACACTGTCACACACATACTGTCTTCACACTGTCACACACATACTGTCTTCACACTGTCACACACATACTGTCTTTACACTGTCACACACATACTGTCTTTACACTGTCACACACACACATGTCTTTACACTGTCACACACATACTGTCTTCACACTGTCACACACATACTGTCTTTACACTGTCACACACACACATGTCTTTACACTGTCACACACATACTGTCTTCACACTGTAACACACATACTGTCTTTACACTGTAACACACATACTGTCTTTACACTGTCACACACATACTGTCTTCACACTGTAACACACATACTGTCTTTACACTGTAACACACATACTGTCTTTACACTGTCACACACATACTGTCTTTACACTGTCACACACATACTGTCTTTACACTGTCACACACATACTGTCTTTACACTGTCACACACATACTGTATTTACACTGTCACACACATACTGTATTTACACTGTCACACACATACTGTATTTACACTGTCACACACATACTGTATTTACACTGTCACACACATACTGTCTTTACACTGTCACACACATACTGTCTTTACACTGTCACACACATACTGTATTTACACTGTCACACACATACTGTATTTACACTGTCACACACATACTGTATTTACACTGTCACACACATACTGTATTTACACTGTCACACACATACTGTATTTACACTGTCACACACATACTGTCCTCACACTGTCACACACATACTGTATTTACACTGTCACACACATACTGTCTTTACACTGTAACACACATACTGTCTTTACACTGTCACACACATACTGTCTTTACACTGTAACACACATACTGTCTTTACACTGTAACACACATACTGTCTTTACACTGTCACACACATACTGTCTTTACACTGTCACACACATACTGTCTTTACACTGTAACACACATACTGTCTTTACACTGTAACACACATACTGTCTTTACACTGTCACACACATACTGTATTTACACTGTCACACACATACTGTCCTCACACTGTCACACACATACTGTATTTACACTGTCACACACATACTGTCTTTACACTGTAACACACATACTGTCTTTACACTGTCACACACATACTGTCTTTACACTGTAACACACATACTGTCTTTACACTGTCACACACATACTGTCTTTACACTGTCACACACATACTGTCTTTACACTGTCACACACATACTGTCTTTACACTGTCACACACATACTAAATACACTGTATTTACACTGTCACACACATACTAAATACACTGTATTTACACTGTCACACACATACTAAATACACTGTATTTACACTGTCACACACATACTAAATACACTCTCTTTATACTGTCACACACATACTAAATACACTGTATTTACGCTGTCACACACATACTAAATACACTGTATTTACACTGTCACACACATACTAAATACACTGTCTTTATACTGTCACACACATACTAAATACACTGTATTTACGCTGTCACACACATACTAAATACACTGTATTTACGCTGTGACACACATACTAAATACACTGTATTTACGCTGTCACACACATACTAAATACACTGTATTTACACTGTCACACGCATACTAAATACACTGTCTTTATACTGTCACACACATACTAAATACACTGTCTTTATACTGTCACACACATACTAAATACACTGTCTTTATACTGTCACACACATACTAAATACACTGTCTTTATACTGTCACACACATACTAAATACACTGTCTTTATACTGTCACACACATACTAAATACACTGTCTTTATACTGTCACACACATACTAAATACACTGTCTTTATACTGTCACACACATACTAAATACACTGTCTTTATACTGTCACACACATACTAAATACACTGTCTTTATACTGTCACACACATACTAAATACACTGTCTTTATACTGTCACACACATACTAAATACACTGTCTTTATACTGTCACACACATACTAAATACACTGTCTTTATACTGTCACACACATACTAAATACACTGTCTTTATACTGTCACACACATACTAAATACACTGTATTTACACTGTCACACACATACTAAAGTACATTGAAAACCTATTTACATCACTGAAATACACTGTATTACACTGTCACACACATACTGTCTTCACACTGTTACACACATACTAAATAGCACACATACACTGTCACACACATACTAAATACACTGTATTTACACTTTCACACACATACTAAATAGCACACATACACTGTCACACACATACTAAATACACTGTATTTACACTTTCACACACATACTAAATAGCACACATACACTGTCACACACATACTAAATACACTGTATATACACTGTCACACACATACTAAATACACTGTATTTACACTGTCACACACATACTAAATACACTGTATTTACACTGTCACACACATACTAAATGCACTGTATTTACACTGTCACACACATACTAAATAGCACACATACACTGTCGCACACAGCATACTAAATGCACTTGTCTTTTTTACACAGACACAAATACTGACATGTCAGTCACAGCTATGCTGCTAGACGAGGACAGTTATTTGTCACCATGTTAAACAAATATACCTTTCTGTTTAAACCTTTGTTTATTGTTGGGAGCAGCTGCTCTGCATCATCAACTATTTCTATTTTCTTGGGGGGGAAATATCAAATGCCAAACAGCTACCAATTTCTTTTTTTGTTTTGTAAAGTTTGTGTTCGATATTGCATAATGTATGTCCATTTTGATTGCAGTCTCAATTAAACATAATAGCTTAGTTCTCCTGTGCTTTGATTGGCTCATCATGAAGCAAAGGATTGGATGACCGCCCTCATGTCCACCTCTAGTGACATAACTCCTCTCAGCAGGCCTGGCCCAGTGGCCCATTATCTCTTGAAGTGCCTCAGTCCAAGCCAAAGACTAAACAACAGATGAGTCATTTTATAAGATGATATACCAGCCAGCCAGCCAATATACAAACACAAAGCCAATGTACTGTATCTACAATATATGGAGTAGGGCGGCTGCAACTGAAAAACTAGATTATTTTCGTAGCTATTTTTTAATTTCGTCACAAAACATATTCTAATAGATGTTTTTATAATTGACTTATGTATTAGTCTGATTAACCATTTAAATGGTAAATGGTGCATTTATATAGCGCCTTTATCCAAGGCGCTTTACATAGATGTGCATTATTACATTCACCCATTCATACACCGATGCAAGGAAGCCATGCAAGGTACCAACCAGCACATCGGGAGCAATTTGGGGTTCAGTGTCTTGCCCAAGGACACTTCGACATGTAGACAGGAGGAGCCGGGATTCGAACCGCTGACCCATGGATCATTGGACGACCTGCTCTACCTCCTGAGCCACAGCCGCCATATTTGATACTTTGTGTCCCTGGGAGACACATTTCTAAAATGTTTGGAAGTCCACTGAGTTAGCCAGCTGGTCAGCATTCTGGCCAGGACCCTCGCCGCTGAACTTGCTGTGACCCAATCTCAAGTGTGGTCACGCCCCTCCCTCGTCAACGTGGGTCAACATATAAATAGAAAAGGGGAGGTTAAGAGACTAATGAAGCTGTGTCCTCACTGTCCTGCAGCAATATGGCACCAGAGTGACCTTCCATCCATACAAGGAGCTGCAGACCCTGTGTGAGATGAGCAGATGGGTTCTGGGATAGCGGGCACGCGTGGAGGGCCATCTGTACAGTAACACTCCGGTCCACTGTCTGGGATGTTATGATCGTGTTAACACCCGGGATTCGAACCTGGGTCTCCCGCGCTAGCCTAAAGAGGAATCTCCCTTGGAGATGTTAGGGTTTTTGTCTTTGGACTTTTGGTCACTCACTGTGAGTCACTCACCCCTGTTTGACCCGGGGAAAGAACCTACCAGAAAAACAATAAGAAACTTATAAAGCAATGGAATTATGAGTTCTAGCACTAGTTCTCTAAGTCGGGTTCAGGGACAAACGGGGTTCATTGAGAGGGTTCCTAATTGACCCTTACAGATCTGTGCAAATTGAACCGACTGGACCCTTATGGGTCCGTTCGGTGACTGTGGCTCAGGAGGTAGAGCAGGTCGTCCAATGATCCATGGGTCGGCGGTTCGAATCCCGGCTCCTCCTGTCTACATGTCGAAGTGTCCTTGGGCAAGACACTGAACACCAAATTGCTCCCGATGTGCTGGTTTGTACCTTGCATGGCTTCCGCTGCAATCGGTGTATGAATGTGTGTGTGAATGGGTGAATGTAAATGTAATGCACAATCTATGTAAAGCGCCTTGGATAAAGGCGCTATATAAATGCACCATTTACCATTTATTTGTACACACTCAGAGTTATGGGGTCCTGTAAATTAAAACTTTTGAAAACCACTGAGCTGTAGTGATTGTAACTGACTTGCCCTCCTCCGTGCTCCTTTCTCACATTAAACAGAACTCAGTCTGATTCCGTGTAAAGACAATAAACATTCACAGTAACCCGTCATTCTGTGGTCTGGATTCCCCAGATACCTGCTGGGTGTTTCCCAACCTGTTGCAGTTTTTTTATTCTCTCCACATTTGCACACATTTTCATTACCGAGTGTTCCACCCAACTTCCTCTGGCTTGGCAACACAAAGACCTTTTTCAAAGATGCGAGACGTGGGAATATGCCTTTGTTAAACACACGTGTAACTTATGTATGAATTGCTTAAAACCGATATTTTGAAACACTTGAGCATTCTGGCATTGAAGCCAGGTTTTCTGTTTTGACCCATTCATTCTTATGAAGATAATAGCCCCTGGACAGCATATTAGAGACAAACCGAATCGGCGTTATTGTCTTTGGCAGAGTAAGTAGCTGTGGTGGCCCATAGGTCTGGAGGCTATCTCCTGTTTCTGTAGCGTGAGGCAGCTGGATGTGAAAGTACATGCCCCGGCCATGATGTACAAGTACACCCCCTGGACACAACACTAGTAGTCTAGTACAGTACAGTATGTCACAGGGACTTGCCCCCAATCTAACCCTCAATGCTGAGTACAGTATGTCACAGGGACTTGCCCCCAATCTAACCCTCAATGCTGAGTGCCAAGCAGGAAGGCGTTGGGTACCATTATAGTCTTTGGTATGACTCAGCTGTGTATTGAACTCTGACCTCCCAGTCTCAGGGTAGACACTCTAACCACAAGGCCACTGAGCCGGTGTCTTTGACAAGAGTATGGAAGTGGTAAATGGATTTAGATCTGTAGGCTGTAGGGCTGGGCAATGTGAACATAACATTTTTAACCAAATACCTCGATTATTATCTTTAAAAAAAGATATATAATCAAAGAATAGTGAACATATCTAACGAGATGCAATGTGAGCTTATAGATTGGCTATTTCCATTTTCCGCTATTATTCATTAATTTGTTTTACAGTTTTAAAATTTGTCTTAAGTGCCATTGTGCCAATATCATCATGGTAATTTGTTACCCAAAGCCCCATACAATATGTATATCTAGTCTCATGGCACAACACAGATTATATTATTATAATATAATACCTAGCCATACACGGCAGACAGCTCTCTGTATGATTTGATTGAATAGTGTATTTACTGATAGGAGCTATAGAGCAGGCAGCCGCAGAATATATGATTACATTTTGACAGTGTGAATCATGAGACATCTAATTGGTACTTGAACCCCAGCTTTGTTTAGAATAGGATGCCTATTCCCGGGGGGAGACATTAGGAAAAAGATAGTAGATCTTGCGACGAGTTGTGAACTTGTAGATCTGCTATTTTCGGCAAATAGCTTTGGTGTGCAAGGGAAAAAAAGCAGTCCAAAACAATTGCAACTCACGTCAGGACTATAGGGTTTAAGTGGTTATAATGCCAATTTACAACACTACCCCCCCCCCCCCCCCCCCCAAAAAAAAATAGATGTCTAGTGCACTACAGCCCCCCAGAGACGTTCTGTAGCTCGTTAAATGTTAAAAGAATAACTATGCAGTTATATAAGCATCTACCCTGGGAAGGAGATGCAGACGGTGGTGGCGTGACACACGTGCACAAGCACACACACACGCACACGCACACGTGCGCACGCACACACAGTGTTGTCATGCTGAAAGTTCCAGTCTGCGTAGGCAGAGGAAGAAGCACAGTTACTGCATCATGGAGAGAGTCCATATGTGTCTCTGTTTCGGGGTGCAACAGTTAATCCATCCAATCGAGTTAATCATATAGTTTCAAAACATACACAAAAAATGATCCAAAATAGTGAAACTAGCGATGCGGTGCGTTGTGAGCTGGTAGATTTTCGACGACGACGGGCAGATGTTGCGCCACAAACTTAACATGCAGGCGCTGCGAGGCGCACCGTTGCTCGGATCACTGGTCAGGGGTCTGCCATCAGAATAGACAAATCCATGGAGCAGTGCCCTGTAGGCCAGGTGTAGCTAATGAAGGCAGAGCTGTAAAGCTGCGTGCGCTTAATGGTACACCTCCAGTTATGGCTGCGACCAGGGCACGCGGCGCCATACCAGGGACCACATGCGCACCATTGCTAGTGGAATGGGTGCTGCTGGTGCATCGCTGCTCAGCAGCAGTGTTTAACACTTCAAATGTCCATACTTCAGTGACCACTATACTCTTATCAGCTCAACATGATAGGACTAGGTTTGACGGTCCTTTGGCGGACTGAAAATCTAGTAGTATAAAATAACGCTTGTGGTTAATGGAGTTGACAATCATACAGAGAATTGGGGTCCCATATTTAGGCAATTGTATCGAATGTGGCCGAATGCATATCAAACTTGGGGTCCTTGAAATAAAATAGGTTTGAGAACCACTGTCTTATGCCGGCTCCCACTGGTTCCTAATAAAAACAAGGCTTTCTGTGGTGTGGAAAAGCCTGATGATGAGAGGTTAGTGTGACCCGCTGATCCGTAGAGGAGAAGACAGAGACTGTAAATGAGAGTGCTGATGTCGCCGTTACCATGGAGACCAAGCTGAATGACAGTGTGACAGGACACTGAGGACAGCCAGGGAGGCCAGATGACCCTCCCTAGTAGGGAGTCCGTACTCATTGCACCAGAGTCTATCTGTCTGACTGTCTGCCCCTCTGTCTGTCTATCTGTCTGACTGTCTGCCCCTCTGTCTGTCTGACTGTCTATCTGTCTAGAATAGATACATGCAGGGACAAGCAGTTGTGGAAGTACTCTCTTTTTTAAGTAAAAGTTCTGTATTCAGAAAAGTATTAACATCAACACTAAGCAGAATATCTTCTTCAAAATGTGGCATATTTTTCAAAAATTGCAGATTGCATGCAAGCTTGAATAAAAACGTGAGTGACCAACGTCTTAATGTGTTTTGTACGTTTTTATAATAAGAATTAAATCTGTGTAAAGAAACGGATAACTAATGTTTTCAAACAAGTAAAACATACAATATATGCGTGCCTTGTAGATATAGTGGAGTAGAAGTAAAGCTACTTTGTTATACTTTCCACCACTGGGGACAAGCATCCAGCCTCCACGCTAGTTGTGTGTGTGCGTGCGTGCGTGCGTGCGTGCGTGCGCGCGTGCATACCCGTCTATCAGTCTGTCACACTGTCTGCAAGCTACCCAGACGACTGCCATCCTGCCACCCACATAGTCCAACCATGCTGCCCAGTTAGCAAGACATTCAATATGAATACCATCTAGAGCCACACTGCTATTCACTCAGACTTGCAGACGGGATGTGATTAAACCAACAATGTGTGTGTAGGTGTGGACATAGCCATACATTCATACTTAGTTGGCTAGCATTCTATGTCCATTTTGAAACTGTCTCTCTCACACACACACACACACACGCACGCACGCACGCACGCACGCGTGTGTGTGCGCGCGCGCGCTTTAGCGCAGCGCTCAAATCCTGTTCTTTAGAGAAGATGACAACAGGATAATCAAGCAAGGTTTTTACATTACCCATCCACTCAAGTAGGTCAGGCCTCGCCAATAACTGTGCATGCCTTTACTTCTTTGCAGTGGTGTACAGTAAGGAGCCACCTGAAGTAAATGATGTACCTCATTACTGTGCACCACGGTGTGTTTGAAGTGGTGTACCTGTTCTCTGATGTGTTCCAGAGCTGCTGTACGCAGATGATCCTGCTTTAGACTACGTTGAGACGTTTATGATAGTTGGAAGACCTATAGAGAAAATGTCTGGCGCACACAGTCAGAACAGGTGCTCCTTAGCTATATTCTCTCTCTCTCTTTTTTCACTAAGAACTTGAAGCATTTAAATATAAAAAATAACATCTCTGAACTCAGGTCAGCATATCATTTATACATCACATCACATTGTGAGCTTGCAGTTCGGCTATTTTCACTGCTTAATTTATGAAGAGAAAACATGAAAAGTTGAAGTATGGAGATACAAGGTTTTTGCACAACAGCAACGATATTGATGGCACCTTCGCTGCAGACTCGCATTAAAGCCAATAAAATCAAGGCAGCAGCTGCGTTCGCTGTGCGTCCTCAGATAAATTACAGAGTCGTCTTTGAGTCAGCCTCTCTTTCATTTTGCTTCCCCACGTCGCCGCAAAATGGAATCCAAACTCCCATGTCATATCTCTCTCTCCCCCCCTCTCTCTCTATCTCTCTCTGTACGCTGATGACAGCTTAATTAAATGCAGGAGTACAACATGAAAATGGCTTTTATCTCGCAGAGAGCAAATTAGATGTGTTCTCCGGCCATAACCCTGCGTGGTTTTACCCTATGATACCGTATGATGTGTGAGTTCGTTGAGTCTGCTCGTTGATGGTCTGAGTGGTCACTGGTCATATTTGTTGTTTGTTTCCATGGCAGAGTGGTGACAGGGTGAACATCAATATTGTTTTTGTAATGTTTGGCATTTGGACCAGTATTTTGGCAGTAAGAAGCTTAAGAGATGTCTGATGTTGGATTGATCTATGTTCTTTAGATAAGTACTATGTTGTTTCATCAGATAGTATAGGTTTGATGTCTATGCCAGTGCATTTCAAACATTTTGAGGCTAAGGCACTGGGCAAGTGAAAATGTCAAGGCACCCCACACCACCGCATAGTCTAGGCAGGGGTTCGAATCCACCGTGGTGAATCTGGTTTGGCAGATCATCTATACAAATCCAATTTGCTTTGCTTGGGGGAGGGAAGCAGTGATATGTGTCACTGCACATACTCCTACGGGCTGGGACGGAGCCTGTTAGCCGGGAATGTTGAAGTAGTAGTAGGATGGAGGCACTACGTCCTCCCAGTGGGAGCTCCTCACTGGCAGGTGAGCCCGTATAGGTACATTAGCAGTGGCAAACCCACATTTCTAGAGCTGTTCCCGACTCAGGAGTCAAATCGGAGTCAGGAGTTCAACAAATTAACTGCTCCTGACGGACGGTTCCGCCAGTTGGAATCCAACCGGCAACTGCTTCTGGCGTAACGTTCCATCTGATAAGCTTTACTATTGAACCAGATCGCTGATTTCTTTTTTTTTTGCTTGGCCTTTCCTCCTTTAGTGATCCTAGACTGGATTGCGCAACCGCGCTGCCGTTCACATCCCTTTATACAGGCTGACTAAAAGAGCTGAAACTCGAAATCTACGGAGCTCTCCATGGTTTGGATAAAACGCGCGATTTTTGGAGGTCTTTGCTGATTATCTGGTGACGGGAACATTGGTGCTTTCTAGAGCAAGGATGGCTTCATTTTAGCTCGCTAGCATTGACGCTATTTATTTAGCATCTAAGATCGCCGCCCAAACAGGATGTGAATCCAGTGTGTGTCACACTACAAACGGCTCGGCAGTCTGCGTTTGGCTCTGCGTCCACCAGGTGGCAGTAGATGGGTTACTTACGACTCATCAACAATTTGTTTCTAAACAGAAAATAGGTCTTTGTGACCTTATTGGAGGCTACGATTGCAAGTGTTTCAGAAACTTTCAGTGCTGATTTAGAACACATTAAATAGTGAAGTGCAACAGAACCACATGAATAATAATTTTAACATCTAAAAGCAATTCATTCGTTTACTACATGACGGCAGACTGCTTATTTTAATTGACAACAATCTGCTTTGTTGCAGATCCAGTAGTCTCTAGACAAAATAATTAATGATGAGAAAAGGCAGAGATTTTCCTGATAATTGCACAGTCAACTTTTTATCAGAGCTCCAGCTGTGTGGGGACGTCTCTCTTCACCACCGCGCTACTTTAGCCAGCATGAGATAATTAACACCACTCGCCTAATTCTGCGGAGGTCCAACAAGTTCAACACACTTCCAAACAGTGTAGATTGTTTAACAGGAGCATGGTTTTCACATCATAAATATAAACTTTAGCCACAAGTTCATAACGGCGGGCCTCCTGTTATGATTAGTCAACTGGTCTACTTAATTACATTTTACTTAGAATCTAGAAGAGAAAACCAAGGTTATCATTATGATGCCTTGAATGAATGATAACCCACCTTTTGAAGAATCAAATCGCAATTAGAGATGGGATTTATGGCTCTTTGAAGGGAGCTGGATCTCTGGGATCCGTTCCTTTCAAAGAGTCGTTCAAAAGACTGGCTCTTTTGAACGACGTTCCCGATGGGTGGGGGGGTGCTTCTATGTCATATTTTACATAGCATTTACATTTTGCATGTTTTAACAATAATAAAATCTATTTCATTTATACCATGTGTAGTACCTCAACATACCCCTATTTGAGAAACACTACAGCAAAGAACTTTGGCATCGATGTGTCTTTCAAACATTATTCTTGGATCAAACCCTGGCTAATCATTCTTTTCTCCTCTGCACAGGTGTCTCCAATGATGGCCGGGGTTCAGTGACGGTCCATTGGTGGAAGATCACCCTGCCCTCGTCTTAAAAGCACTGTAACAGCCTGTAAGGACTGTAGGGGGAGAACACCCCCCTTCCCCACAGGAGGACAGGAGCCAGAAGATAAACACGTGTGTATTGAAAAAGAGCTTCATGAATTCCACGGAGTCCTGAGCGGAACAGTGTGTGCGTGTTCGTGTATGTCCGTGTGACGGCTTCCCACCGCCATGTGGACGTCTGCTACAGCTGTCCGTTGCTCTCTGGGCGCTGTGCTGCTATTGGCCAGCTGCCTCCTCCAATCACTGACGGCCAGTGAGGATGATGTCACGCCTCGTATCAGCTTCCCTTACAGTAAGTCAGACGATGTGGTGTCGATGTGGTGTCGTGTTGGGGCAGGTCTAGAGTTTGAATGGACAGGTATCAGTCAAGAGAGACATTGAGGAAGGATGGATGGGTAAGGATCAACATATGGAATCAGAACAGGTTCTGACATATATCCATATATGGAGATCTAAGGGTTTGAGGTCAGATGTAGAGTTGCTGGCCAATATTGATGACATCAGGGATCTCCATATATGGGCTTAATTGCGATAGCAGGTCACATTTACTATGACATCAGGGATCTACATCACTGATGTCACGAGACCTGGGCACCATATATGGGGGCTTTCAGTGATACACTGAAAAACGTACGATTTCAGAGTAAATGCGACGTGCAGTCGTAATTAACTGCACAGGTAGTACACTCAAAGTTAAATAACTTAGAGTTAAATAACAGGCCAATGTGAAAATGGTGGGGTATATTCCTCAGCCTAGTAGGAAAGTCTGTGAAAGATTTCACGTAAATTGCACGCTGTGTTCATGATTTGAGGCTTAGTGTTCAAAACGAGCCAATCCTGCCAACTTTGAAAGCCAATGTTAGCCAATTAGGATGGAATATGAAATATCGGACAGATCCGGCTTGAACACATGACTATAGAGATAGTGTGTTATGATTTGCGGGATTTTTGGACAGAATCTGGAGGAGTAATATAAAAAAAATTGACATTGCCGGAGATTAGCTGTACACGGACGGACAGGGACGGACGAATGGACACACACACACGGACGGACGGACGGACGGACGGACGGACGGACGGACTGAGTGCAAAACATACTCTCTCCCCATGCCTTCGGCCCGGTGGAGACACAAAATAATTATCAAATGGGGGTCCGTGACTCGTGGCCTAATGCATATTAAAGGGGATCCTTGAAATGAAATATTCTGAGAAACAGACTTTTTACATTTTGGTGTAAACATTGTTAACTCTAAACATTGTTTACACCAAAATGGTGGATCAAGCGGTGTTCCAGTTGATCCAGTGTAGCTATTTAGTTTATTTAGCCACAAGCTCTTAAGTTAATAGGCTACTATTATTGGTTGAATATTTATGAAAACCCACAGACGCACTTACTGTAACCACTTTTACTTTCACCTTTGAAATGTTTCCAGATTGCAGATCTACTGCGTACATGCACAGAAGCACAGTGCGGCCACTATTCATCAATAAGTTGGGATGAATACATGCAATTTTAACGTTGTACCCTAGGGACTTTTAATGACAGCTTAATATTCTCGATGCTATGTTGTGGTGGCAGCTGCCAAGCTGTCTAATGAAAGAATTTACAGTGTTTAAAAGTGTTTACAGTGTTCTGCCCTGAGGCTGTTGCATAGAAAAACATGGAGTGATATGAGTTTGGCACAACATCTTAACCACTTAGAGCCCATACATTGTTGAGCAGAGTCCTTTTAGACTAGAGCTCTATACTAGTGTATTGTCTGTCTTTGCTGAAAATAATGGATGGACAAGCTCACAACACAACGCATCACCAGCTTGTTGTCCATCTACTATTTGTACTAAGTGTTTTCCACAGAATATGGATGCTGGGGTTTAAGTGGTTGAGGCGGCGCACACACACACACCGCACTTTTATTCTACCTATCAGGGTGGATTCTGCCAATGAATTTCAATGGGAATGGGGCAGTTTGAATTCCATTGGTAGAATAAAACTGCAGTGTGACCGTGCCCTTTAAAACACTTTGGGGTCATTTTAACATCTACCTGTGGTTTTTGTGTAAAAAAATAAAGTTGCTTTATTCAATATTTAGATTTTATCCACATTTTAACCATCACACTTTTATATATAAACCCATTGAACCTCAAACTCCATGTAAACCACGTTAGATTGATTTGATTTTGAAGACAAGCCCCTTGAGATGCAGCATCTAATTTTCGAGGGGGGCCACATCATGACTGATATTTATTTTATTTGTATTGTTCTTTTTGAAAAAGAAACAAAAAAACAAAAAGTAATCAAGTTTAAAGTTAAATGGGCTTATTTAGGAGCACTCAATGCAGACTTATACCTGTGTTGTGGTGCATGTACACCAAATGTCCAAAACATGTCTTTCTTTCACACCCTGAAACCCACAGTAGAGTTGTTGCTGCCTTTTACCACTGAATAACATAATGCTTGCAATGGTTTGTCAAATAACTTTACCCGCTAATTCACTGCCATGGCTGCCAGGGATATAGACCTTTTTACACCTAATGTTGGCACACACACACACGCACGCGCACGCACGCGCGCACACACAGACACACAGCCAGACTACTCTATAACCTTGGGTTAGGCATTATGACTAATTTAGAAACAAGACACTGGTCTTCCTCTACTTGTTTACGATCAACAGGCTAACATCTTTCACTGATGCATTGTGGGAGTTTGATAAACAAGGAGGCAGCTGTTGAGATGTGGCTTTGCAGAGAAACCTGATTTATAGTCAGACTATGTCAACAAAGACATAACCATGGTTTTAGCATACCATGTTGCAATTATTATTATATTATTATTTATTTGGACAGCTTTGTACCATGAAATCATTATGCAAATGTCATCATTTAGGCCAGCACTTTTCCAGGCGCCAGTTCTCCGTGTTGGGAAATGAGTGCACACTAATTACTAAAACAAATTCATAACTCTTTTGTGTAGTTATATATAATTCACACGTTTTTGTTTAATTGTTTATTGTAATAATGATAATGTGTGTTTGTCACACCTGGACTTGTGTCACGGCACACAAGTTTTCCTCCACACATTATCCTTTGAGAACCACTGATTTAGACGACTTGTGTCCATTCCGTAGTACCTGTTTTTGTCTGTTTTACAGTAGGTGAGTGTATTGTATACACAGTGTTTAGTAACTGCAATACTGCATGTATTGTATGTATTTACAGTAGGTGAGCTTGGTATAATCACTACATGTCTGAACTTGGCATTTCTTGCTCAGATTAAAGTGAGTGAAGGATTGTTTTCCTCAGCTTTCAGCCAACACAACACATGGAGTCCATGCATCATGCTCATATCACTTATACCACTGTACACTGTATACCAATCTACACTAATAGCTGGCCAACAAGGGCTTATGTGGGCGGCCAATAAGAGTATGTGGGGGCCAATAAGGGCTTGTGTGGGGGGCAAATAAGGGCTTGTGTGGGTGGCCAATAAGGGCTTATTTGGGGGCCAATAAGGGCTTGTGTGGGGGGCAAATAAGGGCTTGTGTGGGAGGCCAATAAGGGCTTATGTCGGGGGCCAATAAGTGCCATTGGCCCTTCAAGTCGAACATTTGACAAGTAATGATAATTCCACTATCATAATTAATTATACTTTTAATGTGCTGGCTGCCATCAGTCAGTTTTATTTTCAGACTATTGCTTATTTTATTGTCCAATGACCTGAAATGGCACAAGGGACGGACCCCACAAAAAGACCACCCCCAAAAATCGGTGCGCACTACGCGCGCCCACACATGTGCCCTTTTCTGGGGTTTGAGCCCCTGCCCCCTCAGTGCTCTCTGCACGGCCCTGATGGGGTCCTGGGAAAACGTCTAATCTCTCTTTTGAGTCACAGGCTAATACGTTTGGGAACCACTGGTCTATATTCTACAGTAGAGGTTCTCAACCTGGGCGTTGCGGTCCCCAGGGGATTTGTATTGTTATATCTAACAACAGTTTCCAATTTAATGCCAGGCGACAGACACACAAACATGCAAAGTGTGGGGACCTCGAGACCCCTGGAAAACTACATGTCGGTTTATATAGTCAACAAGAACATGAGGGGGGTGGGGACCCCTGAAAATATGCATGTCGGTTTGTATAGTCCACAGAAACATGAGGTGGGCGGGGACCCATTTTTAGTGTGAGAGAGAGGTCCCTTCTTTCTCCATGACCTTTTTCCTGGAAAGACATCTTTCTCTCTCTCTCTCTCTCTCTTCCCCTCTCTCCTCTCCCTAATGAGCAAGTTAATCTACCATGTGTAATGAGTGGAGCTTTTGTGGTCGTTGCAGTGAGGCAGGGCTCTTCACTTCACGTCTGTTTTTCATTATGGCTCTTACTATACGGGCGAGAGAGAAACGGCCCCAAAAGATCATGGTATACGATACAGTGCACGAGGCAGTAGGCAACGTGCACATTGTTCTGTTCTGTCCTACCGTAGATCAGCTCACATCCCAGTCTAGAACGTTTAACATAGAAGTCAGGCTTCCCATATCAGAACCAACACTGACTGCATCAAATGTCTCTCAAAAAATCCTATATCTCAACAAATTAGAATATTTTACGAGACCACTAAAAAAATGTTTTTTTAAACGAAAAATGTCAACCATCTGAAAAGTATATTAATGTATGCAGTCAATACTTGGTCTGGGCTACTTTTGAATAAAGTATTTCGTCAATGTGGCGTGGCATGGAGGTGATCAGCCTTTGTCACTGTTGAGGTGTTATGGAAGCCCAGGTTTGCTTTGATAATTTGTTGACATCGCGCTTATCAGTCAATGCTTGAGGAGTACGCTCAGGCTCTGCATCAGTCTCTTGAGCAGGCCTCCGACTGTGTTGGTCTTTATCTCAATGAGACAAAAACTGAATACGTAAATATATGCAAATCCAACAATAACCACGTTATCAAAACACTTAACTTCTTCCCTAAAGGACTTTCAAACTAGGAAGGGTATGTCCTGGTCAGCTTGCAATGACATGCATAAGATCTGGTCATCCCGGCTTAGTAAGGGGTTCAAAGTAAAATATTTAGGACGACCGTCGAGCCGATTCTACTCTATGCCTCTGAGACATGGACACTTTCAAAGAAATTAGAGAAACGGCTGGATGGCACTTATGAGAGCGCAAAATCTCTCTTGAAAGTGTCACCCATCAACTTCTCTAATATACGGCAACCTTCCCTGTGTTTCTTCACTAGTCCGATCCAGAAGAACACAGTTTTCTGACCACTGCTACAGAGCTGATCATGAGGTTATATCTTCGCTTCTTCTCTGGAAACCAGCCTCAAAGTAGCCTGGGGTCCACCTATGCTTTCTATGGCATATGCAGAATCTAGACGCAGCTGCACGACATGAGACTAATTTATTAGAGCGACAGAGAGAGGAGTGTGTGTGTGTGTGTGTGTGTGTGTGTACGGGTGTGCGTCAATTTAACAAAGGTGCAGACAATCAGAAATCAGGAGAGAGTGATCGACGTTTGCGCTACTCTATGCCGAATTGAAGTGGACTCGGCCCCAGACTTTTTTTTTTCTCCCTGGAAATAAAAACGTCTGGGTTTCCGAGGCTAGCCTCAAAGCAGGCCAGAGGTAGAAAACTTTTGTTCCCTGATGTCATCGCTAGGGACACATGCATCAGTAAACAGGAACTGCGGATGGCAATGAAGGACCGGGAAGTCTGGCGTGGCATTGTGAAATCCATGATCTCGACCGCGGTCGAAAAATTATGATATAAATAACCTTTTATTCGATCAAATAAGTTCCTCTTTGCAGGTTTAAAGCGGCATTATGTAGGTTTTTGTAGTGAATAAAATGGTTGTATATCTCTCCCTGCTCTTCTATTGAGACCTTTAGATCCGGTTAGACATGACCTTTGAGTTTGACACAAATTCCATTTCTCCTCAAAGTGAGCAGGCATCAGTCAGATATAGTCAGGTAAACATTTCAGCATTTTGTGCAGGAGACCCTGGGTTCAACAGAAAATGTACGTAGTGCAACCGTAAGGCTGTAATGAATTTAAAGCTTCTTCAGATATACACAGCTAGTAAAAATACCAAAGGAAGGGTATGGCCTGCAATGATTTGCCAAACAATAACATGGAATTGAAATGCTATGTAGTGTGACACCTCATCATACAGTATCTGTGGTAAGTTTAAAACCAGGTCAACAGGACGGAATGTTTTCAATCTCACTGCATTCACACTAATAAATCAAACACTCCTTGGAGCGAGACCAGCAAACCGAGCGTGCAGAGCGTGGCCAGTGACACACACACACACACACACACACACACACACACACACACACACACACACACACACACACACACACACACACTCTTTCAGGAGACATTGTGCACTTTCTTTCATGCATGCTAATCCACTGACCTTGGCACTATGTAGATTGTAGAGCAGAAAGGTGTGTGTGTGTGTGATGATTGTAGAGCAGAAAGGTGTGTGTGTGTGTGATGAATTTTTGTGAGGACAATTTATTGTCCTGGTCCTCACAATATAAATGTGTGTTTCATGGTTGAAACTGATTATTATTGTTATTATTTTGAGGTTGGGGTCAAATTATGAGTTATTTGAGTTATCAGGCATTTGAGTTATGCCCGATTTACTACTTAAGTTGCACGCTGGTGTCTCACACCGAAATAGCTGATCTACAAGTTCACAACAAGCATTTTGAACTTGTGTGTGTGCGGCAGTTCAAATGCTGGTGAGGTTTTAGCCCCAGTGTATGCTCCGGTACCCACCTACAGACAGGCAAGCACAAGCCTGCAGCTCCTGAAAGAAAAGAAAAAACAAACCCATCTCTGCTGGTTCTTCCAGCTGAGGTGGCACAAGTCACAAGTGCCTCAATATAGCAGCGTAACCGCAGCAACAATGGCACATAATTGCTGCGCCTAAGCACCGTGCGTCTCAGACAAATGGCTTCATCGCCTCCTCCGCGCTTCAGGGAAGGTATATGAAGGTATATGAAGGTATATGAAGGTATATGAAGGTATATGAACACACAGAGAAGGCCTCGCTTCAGGGAACGTATATGAAGGTATATGAACACATAGAGAAAGCCTCGCTTCAGGGAACATGCAGTATAGTATGCACAGACACGGACTGCAGGCGTTGCAGATTTAGATAAATGTAATGCCTGATTAGATGAGAATGGGACTCATTGGGGAGAGTTGATGGTAGCTGAAGACTGCCATGAAGGAATGCGAGTTAACCCATTCAGGCCTGACGTCGAAATTAAAAAAAAAAAGTTTTCTAAATCATGACAATTTTCGGAAAGATTTGAGGCACATTTTAACGATTTTTCAAAAATAGCAGACCTACAAGTTCATAGCGCGCCACTCGGTGGTGCGCTATGAGCTTGTAGATCTGCTATTTTTCAATAGCTATAACAATGTTTAAAACACCAAAAGGGGTTCCCGCCCCAAAATGGGTTAATGGTTAATGTGGTTAAACGCTAACGTGACATGGATGCGTTCCAGGTCTCAATGGATTAATAATAAATAATTAGACCTATTTCATCCCGCGGCGGGAATTCACTTTTCATCGTCACCCAGCTGAGTGCTTCTGAAGTGGGAGAGGGGGTGGGGGTGGGGCTGGAGGGGTAGTAGATAGGGGTTGAGTTTCAAACTCAATTTGAGTGTCTTGCTCAGGGACTCCTTGCCATGGCCGGGAGTCCAACCTTGGACCTTCTCTTTCCCAGGCGGCCTCTCTACCCAGTAGTACCCATTCAGATACAGTATGATGACCACCTAAGTTCAGGGAATAGCCAAAAATGGATCATTGCAAATCGAGCCTGTAGATCCATTTTCACATTGGCTATTTTCGGCATGGGACAATAATTGTACAATATAATAAGTATTTGAGTTAATCGCATGATTCGCATTGCGTAATCATGATCGTCAATGTTTTAATGTTAATACATTTTCAAACATTTTCAAAAACGTGGAAATAGAGCTATTCTTAAACGGTATTTGACTATAATAAAATGATTAAATATGACCTATTTTGAGAGAGTACATTTTAAGTATTGCTATCGGTCATCGTCAGTCGTTTCTTTGTACATTTACGTTTTTCATATCTGCTCTGTGCAACTTTTATTCACAAAGCCTAAGAGACAAACAAATGCAATTTATATGTTCCAATATTCAATGGAAAAACACGATGAAATCATTTTTCGCAATTATTTGTATGACAATGAATTGTCGAGTAAAAGCCCTATGTGTGATACAGGTTGTGTGATGAAAATGTTCGTTGACTGCCTTTTTTCTAAATAAAAACAAAATAAAAACTAAGCTATGATGACTAAGACTAAATATATTGACAATTTCGTCAACAAATAAAAACTAGACTAAAATGTTAGGGAGGGACTAGTGGAGAAGAGATCCAGTAGAGCTATAAAAGACAAGTCATTTTATGTTGGGTTGCACTCGGCCGTGCTGAAAATAGAAGATCTACAAACTCATGGCTCACCGTGACACGTTGTGAGCTTGTAGATATTTCAAGACCTGCCAACATACATTGTAGTCGCTCTCATGACATTTAGTCGACTAAAACTAGACTAGACTAAAATATGACTAAAACAAAATAAAATTCTTTCCAAAAGACTGACTAAACAGTGTCGGAACTAGGAACCCTGGCAGAGCCAGCAGCCAGACCTGTGTCATTATCATGCTCCAGTCCTTATTTATCCTCCTCACGCTTTGTGCTGACTTGAGTTCACAGTAAAGCACCTGTCTAGAGGCACACACACACACACACACACACACACACACACACACACACACACACACGGGTGAAAGAACAGTGTTTGTATGCTTTGTAGACTTTGAATCGAATCCAATGTGAGAGCATACAGAGAGCAGTGAGGCTCTGCCTCTGCACATGCACTGAAGATGTGCAAATTGTGCACGCACATACACATACACAGTGACAGTACATACATTACACATACATTGTACTGTACTATGCCTATACTATAATTTGTTTTTATGACTTGCACTTTCTACCGTTTGTCTTTGCCATTTAGATCCCTGGCAAAAAATAGCAGACCTACAAGCTCATGCCGCGTCGCCCCTAAACCTCAGCCCCTAAACCTAACTGCTAAATGTGTAATGCTAACCCTATCACCAACCTGAATCTTTTCCTAATTGTAAACACATAAAACACCATAAAGCAACAATTTATCTCCTCAGTGTCTATTTCTCAAATTCTACTATAATTGTGTGGACATTTTTGGTCCTCACAAGTATAGTAACGCGCACGCAAGCGTGCGCACAAACAGAGTAAATGATGGTAAGGCAGATGGATGCATTGCCAGGTGGTTCAGCATGACTCCAGCCATCAGAAAATCCCTGTGCAAGCCCTGTGTAAGAGGAGTGGATTTAGACATGGTTGTGTGGACAAACACACACACACACACACACACACACACACACACACACACACACACACACACACACACACACACACACACACACACACACACACATCTTAGGTTAAGTCCACCTGGCAGCACCATGTGATCCAGCCAGTCCTGGCGTGATGTGTGGTTGAGTGATCTAGATATCCAACTGAATAAAATAAACACTTGGAAATACTGGAATTCCCTTAGTCGTCGTAATTCGGCTACTGTACCACCAATGTCAACAAATCGACAATAGTCTTTTCTTGTAGAATAATTTTTAAAAAGAATAAGCTATATTCCAGTTTCTTTCCACCGTCATAGTTTTTTTTATGATTTGTACTTTATTAAATTTCTTTTGTATATGAAACTGACATAGACATAGACAAAACACAACAAAATAAATGCATAACAAAACAAACGCATAACAAAACAAAACAAAATAACAGAGATGCACAGAAATATCCCGCAGTCCACCCCAGCTCCAATTCCAGACATATTCCTTCAGTGTATTTTTCTAAAGTTGCAGCCCGTTCAGAGTTTCCACCGTCGTAGTTAATTTTTCAAAAAATATACATTTGAAAAAAAAATATCAAAAGTGTAATGTTTGGAGGGTGACCGACGGACAGACAGAAGCACTCTAGTTCAGTGCACTGAACGGGTGGGCGGGCGCCGCCAACCCAAGTGCATGCTGGGATGTCACTGTAAGAGCTGATAATTACAGACCAGCACAGCACGGCTGTCTCTGCTCATAGTGCCATGGGTCGCTCTGAGTGTCTGCCGTGCACACACACACACACACACACACACACACACACACACACACACACACACACACTATTCAAAACATGAGGTAAGTACATCAAATACAGTACAATGAAGGCTTTTAGGAGACACTCAGAGAGTGTGTGTGTGTGTGTGTGTGTGTGTGTGTGTGTGTCAGTCAAAAACAGGATTTACGTACGGTTATACAGTATGTAGTCAAATATTCATGTTGGGGTTAGGATTAGGCATCTATAGGGTTTAGGCCGGGGTAAGGTGAAAATTCGATTTGTGGTGCAAATGAAGCAGCTGTTGCATTGGAGCACTCGGTGTGCGAGCCTTTTCTTATTCTGTAAGGTGAAAAATGGCACACACACAAATGGTACAAATTGCTTTTGAAAACCCCAAGGGGATATACTGTAAAATACAAACGTGTGTGTGTGTGTGTGTGTGTGTGTCTGTGTCAGGTTGTGCTTGTGTGTACATGTGTCATCATTAACTCCTCTCTGCTGCATAATCCCAACACAGCAAACACTGACATATAGACTGTCAATCATCATCGCTTCTTATCTGCAAGGTGCAGCTGTCACATGCACACACACACACACACACACACACACACACACACACACACACACACACACACACACACACACACACACACACACACACACACACACAGCTCCATCAGGCTATACTTATTGTCGCTGTCGGACAGAAACCTTGTATGCTCGTAACTGTTACTATTCAGGAAATGTAAAAAATAATCTTTGTTCCAGTGTAGATATTATTTAGTCACAAGCTCTTGTTAATACTCGTCGGGCACACACACACATGCACACGCGCACGCACTTGCCTGTACAAATTTAAACAGAGTAAAGGCCTCTTATCTCCATATTTTAACATTTTGTGTTTTTTCATTGAATTAATGTCCTACTTCATCATCCTACAGCATCACACAAAAGCATCAAAAGTAGCACATCCACTTGTGGTGTGTTTCAAGCTTGTATAGAGTTGCTAATGTTGCTGTTTTTGAATTTAAATCCTGAAAAGTTTGTTTCAACACCAGAAAGAACTGAACAGTGAACACTGCACGTTATCACGGTCGTGCAACGGGGTATTATAAATGAATAGAACGAATAGATCGGGTCTCGTAACATCATACCCCTCACTCACTCACAACATCATACCCCTCACTCAGGTGACCCAACATCATACCCCTCACTCAGGTGACCCAACATCATACCCCTCACTCACTCACAACATCATACCCCTCACTCAGGTGACCCAACATCATACCCCTCACTGAGGTGACCCAACATCATACCCCTCACTGAGGTGACCCAACATCATACCCCTCACTGAGGTGACCCAACATCATACCCCTCACTCAGGTGACCCAACATCATACCCCTCACTCACAACATCATACCCCTCACTCAGGTGACCCAACATCATACCCCTCACTCAGGTGACCCAACATCATACCCCTCACTGAGGTGACCCAACATCATACCCCTCACTGAGGTGACCCAACATCATACCCCTCACTCAGGTGACCCAACATCATACCCCTCACTCAGGTGACCCAACATCATACCCCTCACTGAGGTGACCCAACATCATACCCCTCACTCAGGTGACCCAACATCATACCCCTCACTGAGGTGACCCAACATCATACCCCTCACTCAGGTGACCCAACATCATACCCCTCACTCAGGTGACCCAACATCATACCCCTCACTGAGGTGACCCAACATCATACCCCTCACTCAGGTGACCCAACATCATACCCCTCACTCAGCATCATACCCCTCACTCAACATCATACCCCTCACTCAGGTGACCAACATCATACCCCTCACTCAGCATCATACCCCTCACTCAGGTGACCAACATCATACCCCTCACTCAGGTGACCCACCCGGGGTGATCAACATCATACCCCTCACTCAGGTGACCCACCCAACATCATACCCCTCACTCAGGTGACCCACCCAACATCATACCCCTCACTCAGGTGACCCACCCGGCGTGATCAAGTCCTTACTAAGTCCCAGCTACCCTCAACCAGTCCCATTAGGGAAAGAGGCGCGTGGAATATATATACTACCAGTAAGATGCCCTGAGGGCGAGAAACGACTTGGGCGAGGTCGCATGCATGCATCCGCCTGGGTGATGGCAGACTGCTGGGCGAGCGCTGGTGCCTTGGCATGGGGGGGGGGTCAGATCAACATATGGAATGAATTCTGTATTGGCCATATATGGAGCGTGTCTTGAGTGTACAGGGTTTGATGAGGTCAGATCAACATTATGGAATGTCAGAACAGGTCAGCTCCCTATATGGAGATCTAAGGGGGGGGCAGTGTCTTGAGTGTACAGGGCTTGATGAGGTCAGATCAACATATGGAATCCAGATATGGAGATCTAAGGGTGGCAGCGGGGCAGTGTCTTGAGTGTACAGTGTTTGATGAGGGCCCAGGTAGGGCCGGGCCTGTTGAGAACTGTAGTTTTCGCTGAGAAATCCACTCTGACGAGCTGCCAACTTGCACGCGCGCAACTTATCTCTCACCACTACAATGGGCTCTAAATATTTTAAGTTTCCTCTGTTAAGTCATCCATATGTCGGTGTTGTCCCTCGGAACCACCGTTTTTACATAAACATACTTACGTGACGTCATCAGCCAATCAATGTATGGCTATCCACGGTTTGTTGAGGTCAGTGTCATGATCTTCATATATGGAGACAGCTTTGCAGGTTTTGCAGGTTTTCCTAGTAACTATATGGCTATATGGGTATATAAATGAAGCCCGCTTTAAGTGAATGTAAAAAGCCCTAGGCGTTTGTTGATGGCTCATTTATTTTTCCTCTACACCAAATCCCTCCACTGGAAAAAGCCATTCTACAAGGTCACCTTGTAGTTGGGATATTTTTGCTAAATGTTTGCCCCAGAATAGGGAGGCTAGGGTTCATATGGTTAAGTCTGAGTTATTGTATGACAGAGTATACAATTTTGTTAAACCTTTATAGTATAATCTGTAACCCTAAATGACCCTTGCATGTGAAACTGTGAGCCTTGGAGCGTGTCTGTGTGTGTTGTTGGGTGTGTGTGTGTGTGTGTGTGTGCTTGTACTGGACAGAGTTTGGATCAATGTTCTTCTTGTGTTTGTATGATTCAGTGATTTGAAGTTAATATCAGCTGTGCTGCCTGTGCAATCTCTCCTCTCCTCTCTGTCCCCTTTTTTATCCCACGATTTTTGTAACCCATTTCTTCACCCAGTGTGAATTCTCTAATGTAATCCTGGGCGCTACACTCCTCTCTGTCCCGAGTGCCCCCATGTCTTGTGACTTGGCTTGTCCTGCATTCAGTTAATCTGGGGCCTTTTAAAGCCTGGGAGGCTCAGCCCTCCCTCCCTCCCTCCCTGGCTCACTCTTCGACTCAACAATTACACGACGCAGACCCCCCCCCCCCCCCCCCCCCCCCACCCTAAAACATGACGCCTGCCAAACTAGACTGGCATGCATGTTGGCGTGTGTGTAAGTTGGCACCCTTGTTGGTTTTCAAACTCATTCATGTCAAGGATCCCCAAAGTTAATGAATGTATTTGGCCACTGACCCTCATCTGAAAATATTTTGTGGCAGAGCAGGGACACCTGGCACAGGGACGTATAGTTAAAGTGGTTAAACTTATTTTAACGCTATATTTTAATAACACATTTTGCTGGGGACCTCCTGGAACCCCCTCAACGACCCGTGGAAGTCCCCGAACCCCACTTTGAGAAGCTCTGCTCTAATGATGTCTCGCTCATACATACTGTGGTGTGTATGCACGTGCACGTCACAGTACGCTACGTGCACGTCACAGTGGCGGCACTTCAGGATGACTCTGATTAATGCCACTTCGGCGTCTCAGCAGTATTCTGTTTCATTTATTTAACCCTTTTTGACCTGAGATCAGATTTTAAAAATGTTTTCTACATCCTGACAGTTTTCTGAAAAAGCTATGTTTCTATGTCAGTCGTTCTTCGATTTTTCAAAAATAGCAGACCTACGAGCTCGTAGATCTGCTATTTTTCAATAGCTAAAGCATAACATAATGCTAACACCAAAAGGGGTTCCCGCCCAAAATGGGTTAACATGCATATTTGTTAACATATCGTCTCTGTCGGTTGGAAACCTCAGATGTTACTTTTCGCTCCACGTTTCAAGCCACTTTTGATACTTTAAACACAACGTTTAAATATGGAGATGGGAGGTTTCTGACTGACAGCAGCGATATTATTCTGTGCCAATTGCTCTGCGTCGCTCTAAAACATTTTTCATGGGGGAGAGAGAGACGTTTTGCGCGTGTTCAGGGCTTTGCCTGATTTCCCAAAACGTCAAAACAAACTGCTTTGCGCTCAACGTGCGGCTGGTCTCATGTTTCTTATTTCCTAGTTGCTTTGTTTTACAACCTCTGATCTTCACAGCTGTGTTGGTGTCACAGAGAACCACCTGAACAGCATCTTTTAAATCCCTCTAATTGGTTGCTGAGTGGGTATCATTTGCCGTTGACTTTACTTCATTGTTAATACAACTATAACATGAATGTTATAGTTATAATGTACAGACCTTAGTTAACCCCACAGGGGAAATTGAGTTTCAGCTCCTTCAGTGTCTTGCTCAGGGACACTTTGAGACGTAGACGGGGGGCAGGAACCGGTGACCTTCTGATATCAGACTGCCCCTCTCTCTCCACTAAGCGACGGCTGCCCCAGGTGGCAAAAAATTGCAGGTATACAAGCTCACAAATGCGACGTATCACGACACGTTGTAAGCTTGTAGACGGTGTCTGTTTTGAGTATTTGAGAATGTACAAATGTTTCTCAGAGTTGTGTTACCACTCCTTGTTTTATAATGTGCTAAGTTTAGAACGAGGTGGTGCAGTTGTCAGGTTTTTCTTCAAAGCATTGCAGTGTTTCGTTTGTTTTTGTCTGAATTGTGTTTCATATAAACCACAGTCTGGGATCTAAAGTGGGCCATGGATGTGTTTTCTGTGCATGTACATAACAAATGGACTATGGATGGATTCCAGGGCAAAACACTGTCACCTAGATCAGCTCCCAGAGCCTGTGTGTGTGTGTGTGTGTGTGTGTGTGTGTGTGTGTGTGTGTGTGTGTGTGTGTGTGTGTGTGTGTGTGTGTGTGTGTGTGTGTGTGTGTGTGTGTGTGTGTGTGTGTGTGTGTGTGTGTGTGTGTGTGTGTGTGTGTGTGTGTGTGTGTGTGTGTGTGTGTGTGTGTGTGTGTGTGTGTGTGTGTGTGTGTGTGTGTATGCGTGTGCGTGCTAAATGGGTATTTCATTTAATCACTTTAAGTAAGTGGTTAACTTACCACTGTAAGTGGTTATGGTGAAATAAACCATTAGGGGCGAAGGGACTATGACATCACCGTTTCAGCAAATTAGGCGGCATTTGCTCTACACACACAGACGAGAAAGTCGCGTCTCCAAAGTGCCCCAAAATGCCGTCTCCGTGTGGCAAAAAGGGCAGATCGGCTAAATACTTGCCCAGGTAACTCAAAATACGTCCTCGTCTGGATGCCCCCTGAAACACTTCTGGGGTTATTTTAATGTCTATCCTGGCTTTTGTGTGCACCCCAATGTTTAAGTTGCTTAATTCAATTATTTAGATCAATTTTATCAGACACACCCCCCTCCTATAAGCCCAGTCCAATTCAAACCATATTAGATTTATTGAAAACACCCGTCCTTGGCTCTGGTGACTGATCTGTAATGTAATTGTATCAGGGAGTCCTGTAAGCCCATGTGGGAATTAACTAATCAAAAATGAAGGTGTCCCAATTCATTAGGACAATATTACTGACTTATGGCCTGTCTGTCTGATCAAATTAATATCAAATATCTACATACTGTCTTGGGTGCACACAAATGCCAGAGTAGACGTTAAAATGACCCACTCGTATGAAAGAGTATCCTTCTCTATGAAAGGTAGAATAGATCAGTTCCACCTGAAGTGGGATAGTTTCCTTCTTTATGATAATACTTCGTAATGACAGACTACTGGCCCCCCTTATAGATCCTTGCCTGCTCACATGTCTTCATCATGTATATAACAGCCTACCTCTCTCTCTCTCCCTTTTTTCCATTCCGTTTATTTTTTATTGCACTTTGATTATGAGTTGTTACATAGAACTGCTCTTTTTTTGGTTGTTACTGTCAATTTGTATTGAACTGTTCCTTTTTTGTTGTTTTGTTGTTACTGTCGATTTGTATTGTTGGTGTTGTGTTGTGGGGGAAAAAATAAGAAAATCCAATAAAATACTAATCACAAAATAAATGACCCCCAAAGTGCTTTAAAGTGAAATACCCCTTTAACATCAGTAAGCAGGTAAACCTTACTTTACCTTAAGTGTACCTTTCAATAGTGCTACAATACAATACAAAATAGGAATAGGAAGCCATGAAGTTAAAACAAAGCAACATAATATCAATAAAACATTAAACTTACATAAATAGACAAGAAACATTATAAAATGGTAGCGAAGTTGCCATATTGATAGGTGTGATATATATATGAGGCTTTTAGCAGCAGTTTGACTTTGTTTTAGCTGTGGCTTGGCTTGACTTTAGCCTCAGCTTGGGGGACAGCAGCAGATTAAATGAGGAGTTGATGAATAGATCTCAGGCCTGGACTGTAATTGCTGCAGCTCCAATTAGAAGCCCAGCATTATGCGCAGAAAAAACATGCACATGCGCGCCCGCGCACACGCACTCGTTTTGAAAATACTGCTAGTTGCCCTCGAACAGTGTTTCTCAAACCTTTTCATATCATGTACGTGCCATGTACATTTCATTAAATGTGCCAGAAGGATTGAATGTGCGGTAAATAGTGTATCTACAAACGTTATGTTCATTTTGTATTATAGTTTGGCCATGGACAACCACACAATGTTTATATATATATAGCATAACATTTTTCAAATCAAGATCTTTTGAAAATAGCAGATCTACAAGCTCACAGTGTGTGTGTGTCCCTCCCCTCAAGGAGCCCACTTTGAGTAGCAGTGGTTTATAGTGAAGCCCCCCGGGGGGGATGTGTGTTGACAGTCCTGTTGAGAACACAGACAGAGAGCTTTTGTCCGCCAATGACAACCTCCACTGGGACAAAGTGTAGCTCTCTTTATAAGCTGAATTAAACCTGAACCTCTCCACAGCATTTAAGGTGATTTCGGCAGACATAATTTGCCTCAAAACGAAACCGCACTGACATTTCACCCTCCATACAGGAAAAACGTTCTCTCTCTCTCTCTCTCTCTCTCTCCTTCTCCGTTTGTTTTTTCTATGATGACCTCAGAATGACAATAGGAAGTTTTGTATCCAGTCTCTCCTCGGCCTGTGATTTTAATGACAGACCTCGTCTTCATGGCCTCCAGATGTCACAACGATTTACACACACACACACACACACACACACACACACACACACACACACACACACACACACACACACACACACTGTACACACACACACACACACACACACACACACACACACACACTGTACACACACACACACACACACACACACACACACACACACACTGTACACACACACACCGAGGGAAAGAGAGAGATGAAACAGTCTTAAACTAGTGGTGAAAGAAGTACTCAGATGTTGGACTTAAGTAAAAGTATCAATTCCACAGTGTAGTTCCCAGTAAAGGTCTTACCTTCTAAATCTTTCTTATAAATACATCAAACTTAAAGACATTGATTCAAATTATTAGTCCTTAAGGTGGTCGTATTCCAATCCTTCTCCTGTCAGCAGCTCACAAATCTTGCTGCTGTGTATTATCAAGAAACTTTAATTGCAAAATGTAAAAGTACCTGGACACTTTACTTAAGTACAGTGGTTCAATGGTTCTCAAAGTTTGGGCCAGGGGTTCCAGGAGGTCCCATTTTAACCACCTTCTCCATTTTCATGTTGGTTATTCAAAAATAGCAGATATAAAATATCATACACAACACAAATTGTCTTTTCTGGGGGGTCCCTGGCACAAAACCTTTTCAGGTGGGTGTAAACACAGTTTGGGGGTCCTTGCCATGAAAAGGTTTCAGAGCCACTGCTGTAGTTGAGTAGATGTACTCAGTTACTTAACACCACTGCAGTCCTAAGATGTGATTTTGGACTAGATAGTGTTGTGTACTGCAGTGCAGCTGTCCTGGCCTCCTATAAGGGGGAGATAACATCAGCCTAAGTACCTCTAGTGTTCCATGATGCGTTTCGTTGCTGTTGGGCATAAACCTCGTATCTCCATATTTCAACTTTTTATGTTTTAAAATGTCGCCAACGCCCAACTTCATCGATGAACAAGAGTGTTGTGTGGTGAAAATAGCCGAACACGTTGGGATTTAGATTTTGGACATACAAGGTTTCCACCTGACAGCGACCATTTGTTTGTGAGCATGTTGAAGAGTTTAAGTCCTGAGTTGTAAACATTTACTGCTCTTTATTGGCTCCATTTATATTACGATCCAATCCACCACCTGGAGCGCCCATGGTAAACCTATCGTCTCTTTACAATCACGTCTTGGAATTTGAATTAAATTTGGTGACCCGGGGCAGTAGACACATTTACTTTTACTTGACTTGTATTCATGACTGTTACTTCAATTATATGAAAACCTTAGGTACTCCTTAGGCAGATTTTGATTATTATTATTACAAAACATACCTTAACCAATTCATCCCTGTGTTATACTTGGGCTCAATATTTAAGATTTTGACAACTTGACTTGTGAAATAGGCCATTTTGCAAGTATTAAGGAACGTGGACATCATTAAGAACTGAAGTTCGATGGAGAAGTGGTGCCATGTTATATTCCGTTCCTCAAGCTGTTACTCAAGTCAAATTGTGAATGCAGGACTTTTACTATGGTCTTTCATATGTCAAAGTCAAACAATATTATTTTTCACGATTCAAATTCGAAAGTATAAAAAGTATAAAAAGTAGCAGATGTTCTGTAAAGCTCCTAACGCTCCTAACGCTCCTAACGCAGCACAAAGCAAGCTTGTGGATCTGCTACTTTTGATGCTTTTATGCCGTATGATCAACATGATCATTTACGAAAAAAACACAAAGTTCGAATATGGACAGCAACGTTATACCAGAGTATTTCTGCATTTTAGCATTACTCCTTTTTTCTTAATAAAATAAATACTTTAATGCGAATTTCTTCCTCCACTGAAAGACAGTAAAGTAAGCCAATATTGGTGTTTACGACCACAGATACAAGCCAGGAATGTTATTTGGACAGCGAATGGAGTGTGTGTCCCATGGCATGTAGATTGGTAAGCACGTAGACGCACTGTGTTTTAATATGTTTGGAATAGCAGCGAGTAGATAAACATTTACAGAGATGTAAAAATGCAAAGGGCATAGTGTGTGTGTGTGTGTGTGTGTGTGTGTGTGTGTGTGTGTGTGTGTGTGTGTGTGTGTGTGTGTGTGTGTGTGTGTGTGTGTGTGTGTGTGTGTGTGTGTGTGTGTGTGTGTGTGTGTGTGTGTATACACGCATACTGTAAGTGGCTGCAGTTTTTTAGCTTATTTTCATCTCTAGTCAGCATGTAGACCTCAATTCGATGTAGTGCTGCAATTTTTGTTTTCAGTAAATCCACAAACTAAGCATTATTGTATACTTCATCACACAACAAATTTGTGCAAAAACTGTAAAAAAAAAAAAAAAAAAGCTGTTAGCTTGCAGATCGAAGTTCACCATTTCTGAATTTCTTTAAATGTTTTGAAACCTTTCGCCTAAAATAGTCAATTAGGGCTTAATATTTTTATTGATCATTTTTTATAATAATTTAGATTGATTAGTTTGATTAACTCTTACCTCTAACCTACTCTCACCACTAGAAAGATCGCATGAACAATCACTTGTCTGCACCAGCCTCCATAATAGTGGGGAAAACTTCTATTTTCAGCAAAGATATGTAATGTAATGTAAAAGCCACTAGTATAGAGCCCTGAGGGACTCCGGTCAACCAAGTACAGGGTTTAAGTGATTAACACAGGACTCCAGTTCATCTTCACCATGGATGGATGGATGCTGATGCCACTGTAGACAGGTTTCTGGATTATTTATAAAGCTATGTAAAGTGCTAATAGGAAAACTAGATGTATAATAAATCCCATCTCATCAAGCAGGGCTGTTGAAGCGATTGGGAGTAGAGGTGCAAGGGTTTGACTTATAGCCAGTAGCACCAGCCAGGACAGGAAAGTGTTTACATGGCTCGGTGACATGGAAATGATGCTACTAGCTAGTGGCTGCCTTAGTGCATGATACAGGGGCATGACTTGATTCAACAATTTTATCCTATGTCACTCATACTGCACCAACAATCTTAAAAATGTTATCATTAAATAGACTTAACAACTTAAGCCTTATATAGAGCGTATGCGCATGCATAAAGTGGGTGGCACATCGAGTGGCAAAGTGAATTTAATGTAGTTTAAAGGACCACTTCACCACTTTTCAAGTTATCTTCATATAATCGGTCCTCACTAATGTTCATGATAAAATGGCACCATTTTTTCCTGCTCAGTCTGTGTCTCATAGAACAGCGAATGTGGGCAATTCAGAAACCAGTGACATCATCATTAGGAAGATTTTTTTAAACAATATTTAGATTTGTATTATCGTGAGAACGATGGCTTCCATTTTCGCATTGCAACTTGTCAGGAATAGGAAGCCTGCAGTTTCTATTAGCTTGGATTCCCCATCGATGATGTCACTGGTGGATGGGTTTCTGAACTGCCCACTGCCCTCCTATGAGACACAGACCGAGTAGAATTTTTTTTTGCATTTTATCATGAACATTAGTGAGGACCAATTATATGAAGATTGGTTGAAAAGTGGTGAAGTGGTCCTTCAATGCAATCAGATAGGACTTTTCTGTTTGGATGTATGGGCTGTCAAGGCCAGAAAGTAGTTTTTGGCCACTCAGTAGGCGTTCCCGCATTACTTCCAGGTATGATGATGATGTCACGCACATACCTTCTATACTACTTCATATGACAAATTGTAACAATGGACAATCTACAAGCTTGTTAATCTGCAATAATAATAATAATAATAATGATAATATAACTATCAGCTCTATTTAGTATGTATCACCGGTGTCATTTTTCACTTCACTTTGCAGTTGTTCTGTCCCCTGTACCATGTTTATCTGTTCCTGTATTGTACTGTATTGTATTGTATTGTGTTTTTGTATGGATATAGTGTTGGGTGCTTGCACATATGCACACATGGCATCAACGCATGGTGTTGTGTGCTGGCACACTATACACTCTCTTTCTTTTATCTGTATTGTATTGTATTGTGTTTTAGTATGGATATAGTGTTGGGTGCTTGCACACATGGCATCAAAGCATGGTGTTGTGTGCTGGCACGTCTTTCTTTTATCTTTCATTTTTTAAGAGCCTGCTCAGGGACTACAGATGAAATGTAGCTTTGGCTAACTGGCCCATTTACATTGAGGTGAAAACTGACATGTTGATTAATGATCTTTGTCCCTGTCAAATAAATAAATGATGATGATGATAATACAATAAATAAGGTTGAATGGTGAACATTCTGTGAAAATAGCCACTCTGCAAGGCTACAAGCTCACAAGTGACACATTTTGAGCTTGTAGATCAGCTATTTCCTGCAAAGGAGATGGCCCTGTATTGACCCCTGGGGGACTCTGGCCAACAAGGATACATTTTAATACATTTTCATATCTGGATTTGTAGCAGCTACTAATGTACAATTTACAATTTACAATTTACAATTTAGGCATTTAGCAGACGCTCTTAATCCAGAGCGACTTACATTAGGCAAGAACAAAAGTATGGGAATACATCACATATATAAAATGCATTTATCAAGAAACATGCGTAAGCTAAGAACGTAACTAGAACATATCTATATAATGACACTATACATATTAAATATACATATATACTATACTATGCTATACATATGTACTATGATGTGCTATGACTACATACAATGCAATTATTGTGCTGTCTACATGACATGCTATAAGTCTGTTTCAAATGCTATCTAAGTCTAAAAAGTGCTATCTAAGGGGGTAGGATAAGTGCTATGGGCCATGATGGAGTCTGAAAAGGTGGGTCTTCAGACTACGGCGGAAGATTGGGAGTGATGCTGCAGTTCTGATTGCAACGGGGAGTGCATTCCACAGTTTTGGGGCCAGAAGGGAGAAGAGTTTGGGACGTGTGTAATTACAGGAAATAATGTAATAACTCGCAATAACCTTATAGCCTTAAGTTATAATTTTTTCATTTGTTAATGCAAAAATAGTTTATCATTTTATAATAAATTACCAGAATTTCGGAACATAATTTGTTTTGCATAATGCAATAATATTGGCCATTATTATTTTTGGGTGTGCGTGTGTGTGTGTGTGTGTGTGTGTGTGTGTGTGTGTGTGTGTGTGTGTGCGCGTAGATTTACAGTGTGCACACTTGTAGCTTGGAGCAAGTGTTCCGTTCCACTTCCATTCTGTTCTTTAACATCTTGTTCTGATGTAATATTAGAGCAGCACTCTGTAACCTTCTACCAGGGATTGGAACCCTGGTTCCCTGCTCATGTGCTGAATGCATTACCACTGAGCCAAAAGATAGAATGCCTACTTGCTCAGGGGAGAACATTATTTTCTTTTACCTTCCGGCAGTACCACTTGTTAACCAGTGGTGGTCCTACTCCTACCGTACCACAGGGTCCAAATGTCTCAATAGAAGACCTAATACAAACGCCACAGTTGTGTTAGTTACTGTATATTGTATTAACATACTCTACCATACAGGTTGGACAGAATAACATTTTATTCACCAAAGGAAAAGTGACGTGTGGTGTGGTTTTAACCCATTTTGGGCGGGAACCCATTTTGGTGGTTTTAAACATTGTTATAATTTAGCTATTGAAAAATAGCAGATCTACAAGCTCATAGTGCGCCACCGAGTGGCGCGCTACGAGCTTGTAGGTCTGCTATTTTTGAAAAAAAAATCTTTGAATATAATCTTTGAATCAATGTTTTAAACCCAAATCTTTGCTTCTGGGGGGTCCCTGGAACAACATATTTTCAGATGGGGGTCGGCGGTCAATTACATATATTTTTGGGGGTCCTTGACATGAAAATGTTTGAGAACCACTGACATAGAAACATAGGGTTAAACACCATGTGTTTGTGTTGCAGATGCGAGGGACAGGACAGCGAAGAGGTTCTCGGTGAGAGGAGTGTTGAACTACACGTCTCTGCTGCTCAGTCAGGACGACGACATGCTGTATGTGGGCGCCCGGGAGGCACTGTTCGCCCTCAGTCTGTCTGACATCAGCAAGACCAAGCTGCAGAAGAACGTGAGTGCCGTGCTCCACTTAAGTGCTCTCTCGTATGATGGTGCCGTGCGCCGGAAACGGCAGACCTTCAAACACTTTGACTGCCAAGGTTAAGTTAATTCATAGTCCTTTTCAACTCCAAGCTTTTCAGCCACAATGTCTTATTTTGAAGACCCCAAAAGCTGATCCGCTGAACCGGCAGTAATAAGCAGTAATTTCCAGGGGTGGCCGCTAGTTACTTCTCTTTCGTCAGACATGCTAATATAATAAGCGCGAGGTCGCAGGGATTTTTTATTGAGCTCCTAAAACATTGACTGTATATAAAATAAATACAGTATGTGGACGTCACAGAACCTGGTGGTATGTTACCACTTGTCCACTGCATGCTACCTACTCGAATACTAACCGTCTTCAACAAATCTTCAACTTTACCTTATTATATTAGTTACCTTGTTGTGCATCAACTAGAGTTCATGCTTACTCTGCTTATTCCGATCTCTGCACTTGTCAGAGTCGCTCTGGACTCAATGCTGAAATTGTACTGAGTTTGACTCTTTCATCTTCAGCTTACATGGGGGACTCCTGCTGGGAAGAGAGAGGAGTGCAGCTTCAAAGGAAAGAACCTACAGGTAGGAGATTCTGTAATGTTTATTATCAGAAACAAAAACAACAGTGAATGTCAAAGAGTAACTTTGAGACTTTGAGCTACGTTTGTGACTTTGGCGCCATCTAACATGCAATGTATGTCGATCGTCACAGATTATTTCCTGAAATTCATCAGTAAACAATAAACATGTACACACTGTCTATGTGAGTGAGTTGAGTGAGGGAGGTGAGTTAGTGAATGAAGTGTTGAGTGAGGGAGGTGAGGTGGGTAGTGAGTGAGTTGAGTGAGGGAGGTGAGGTGAGGTAGTGAGTTGAGGGAGGTGAGGTGAGGTGAGGTGAGGTAGTGAGTGAGTGAGTGAGTGAGTGAGGTGAGGTGAGGTGAGGTAGTGAGTGAGTGAGGTGAGGTAGTGAGTGAGTGAGTGAGTTGAGTGAGGGAGGTGAGGTGACTGAGTGAGTGAGGTGAATGACTGAGTTAAGGCTCATTCATAGTCTGGATTTTCGGTGGTGAGGTGACCACCGCTCCGGTGGTGAGGTGACCACCGGAGCTGAAATAACATTGAGCGGTGGTGAGTAAAAACAGAGAGAAGGGCTGGGGCGGTGGCGGTGGTTTGCTCTTCACCGCGGCTCGTGACGTCATGTTGTAGTTCGGTGGTCACCTCACCACCGAAAATCCAGACTATGAATGAGCCTTTAGTGAGTGCAATTTGTGACTGTCTTCCCATGGCAGTCTTCAGCGCTTTGTGGAAAATGCATCTAAAAAAACATGCTAGGCTGATCCAGCTACTTATGTAATGGGTGTGGTTAAAGTTAGGTTTGCCAATGAGCAAGCACTGACTCTACTATTGTCACTACTTGCATTTTATTATTCATTTTATTAGATGCAGCTGTTTATCCTACTTTGCCTGGCCTGCAATGCACTTCTCTAGGAATATTCGTCCTCATTTACAGAGTTAAAGGAAATGACCAAATTCAGTCACTATGAGATCGTCTTCATGCTATTTGAGTAGCCTAGTCTATATCATCACTGTCAGGTCGAAACCTTGTATGTCTGAAATTGTTCCTTTTTTTTTAAATTATGAAAACAAGTGTATGTAAAATTGCTGATCTAAGCTAACAAGTCGCATCGCAGCGTGTTGTAAGCTTGTAAATCTGCTATTTTCACTACTTTTGTGTGACACTTGGGTGTGATGAAGTAAGGCATTCATTCACATTATTTTGAAACATGGAGATATGAGGTTTCAGCTATAACGCATAGCCAATCTATGTCATAGCCAATCTATGTCATAGCCAATCTATGTCATAGCCAATCTATGTCATAGCCAATCTATGTCATAGCCAATCTATGTCATAGCCAATCTATGTCATAGCCAATCTATGTCATAGCCAATCTAACTCTTTCTTGTGCAATGAAGTGTGTAGGGCTTAAGTGGCTAAGACCTGTGACAGATCTATTCCACTGGCATTTCCCCATTAATACTTCTGTGTTGACAAACCTTTGAACAAGTGAAAACCAGATTCATTGCGTGTATACTTTCCAGGGGAATTGCACTTTTATTTTTGTTTGTGCAACAGTGACTTTCTTCCCCCTGATTGACTGTTACGTTGTTGTTATGCCAGCGGTGTATCCAAAGGCAACAAAAGCTGCTAACTGTACCTTACAGTCACAGTGCAACAAAGACAAAGCACACTCTGCATTTGTTGTCGTGTGATGCTCCAAGTTCCATATTTGATCGGACAAGTTATACCGTGTAACTTTCAATTAAAAACAAAACAAAAAACCTCTTTAAACACTTAAATGACGCAGGCGCCATAAAGTTACAGAACATTTATTTATTCATGTATTTTAAAGTTAATACATATCGTTTCTAGCAGTGCTAGATATATATAATATCGTCAGTGATAGGACCCTGCAGCATTCAGAGTTGTTGCCAGAAAGACTACTGAAATGAACGTTACACAGAATGACTGTGGAGTCCTGGGCTTTATTGATCTAAAACCGTGGTTCTCAAAGTGTGGTATATACTGTATAAAATCCTTTGTCCCTAATGGCACCAATCTTTTCAGTTTGGGATCCACAGCTACAGTAAATGCATATTCATTTGGGGGACCTTGACCTGAAAAAGAACCACTGGTCAAAAATACTGTATTTCATGAGACATTGATCTCGAGGAGGAGATGAACAGTACAGTACAGTTTCTTTCACTTCTATTGTTCTCAGTTGTGACGAATTTCTCATACAGAACTCTCATTCACTTGCTTTCTTTGCAGACGGATTGCTTCAATTACATCAAGATTCTTCTGCGGTTAAACAGCACTCATCTTTATGTGTGTGGAACCTATGCTTTCAGCCCCATCTGTGCCTACATAGTAAGTCGTCAATATTTTTTATCTTTTGATCTTGTAACTATTAACCCACGAAAACATGTCCTATCTTGGGGGATGCAACAGTAAATCAAACTATTTTTTTTCAACAATGTATTTATTTTCCTTTTTTGCACACAAATGACAATACAAATATACAAAAAAAACAAACAATGAACATTACAAGACAATTACTGATATAAAGAAAGCAAAACAACAATAACCAAAAAACAAAACAAAACAAAAAACAACAACAACAGCACTACTCTTGTTTGTCCTTAAGAATGTATGCAATCTTTTCCAAAGGTAAACATAAAGACAATTCCCTGAACCACTGTGTAATACTTGGTTTGTCTGGCCTCTTCCAGGTCAATGCTATCACTCTCTTAGCTTGTAAAAGGCATATATCTATAAACATTTGTTCATTACGCTTTATCTTGTGTCCCTCTGGATATAGACCGAGCAGGAAGAACTTTGGTTCTGGTACAATATTTATTGACAAAATCTTCTGTATTTCCTGCCCGACCTTCCCCCAAAACTCCATCAATTTTGGACAGGACCATAGACAGTGGAACAATGTGCCTCTATCTTCACAGCATCTGGTGCATACATCTGGAATATTACAATTATACTTATTAAGTTTAACTGGTGTGATGTACACTCTCATAAGCCAATTGTATCAAACTAGTCTATTTAACCTAAAACAATTAATACTTTTGTAAAATAATCTAGTAATGATCCATCTCGATTTTGGGCGTGCCAGTATAGGTGAAAAGTAAAAACAAAAAAAAGTATATAGTGAAAATAGCCCATCTATAGACTCACAAGGCATTGTAATTCAACACATTGTGAGAACAAACTCACAAATCTGTGTGACTGCAGTCTATGCTACTGTGTTATATATTCGCCTGACCGAATACTGTGTTGTTCTCAGTGAGAAGCAGCAGATCCTGGGTGTGTTTGGTCTAATGGAAGCTCATCCTTTAGGAGTGTTGGTAGTGCAGCCAGCATCCAAACGGAGTGACACTGTGATAGCAGGGCGAGTGCACTTGGAGAGAGATGCCGGGAATGAAGCTCTCCCTAATGACGTCACGTCCAAAGAATAATATCTCTCTACTGGGAAGGAGACAGGCCTGGCAGCACTCTGGGTCCTGAACTGAGATTCCAGGCATTTCTTAGCTCACTGTTTCTCAATATCAAGTTCGGGGTCCAAATGGACCCTTATGGGTCTGTCTGTAACTCTGAGAGTGTTGTGCAGTTAAATGAACACTGAAGCTTTTAGAGTGGAGATTGGGGGTTCCCTGAGATAAAAAATAAATAAATAAATACTGGTATCAAATCGTATGGTATCAGCCTAATGCGTATTATTCAGTGATTTAAAAAAAAAAAAACATTTAAGGTTGAGAATCGCCTACCGTAACTAAACTATACTAGAACCAAATAGACCCAGACCCATTTGTACGCTCTGAGTTAAAGATCCTTAGGGTTCCATTTGGGACCCCTGGTGGTCAGTGTCTTTGTTTTGTTGCTTGGTGTTGTTTGTCTTCCCACTTATCATGTTTGACGGACTCCAGAACACAAGACTGTCTGTCTCTTCTCTGGACTCCAGAACACAAGACCGTCTGTATCGTCTCTGGACATTCCTACCAGCTACAGTATACATGGAGGATTGCTAAATAATAATAATAAACAGTGTTTTCATGTGCCTTACAAGGCGCCTGAAAGGGCTTCATGGACAAGCTTGCAACAATAAACATAAGACAAGAGGGTTAAACAATAAACTCCAGACATGACTTAAAAAGGGGAGTAAAATAATAATATAATGAGGAAAATACAACCCTGATCATGAAAAGATTGAAAATCAATATAGGCAAATGGTGCACAGCACACCGGTCCTTGTGAGGTGCCAGCCAACGGGCTGAAAATTAAACCTCTTAAATTATGATTTAGATCGAAATGACAGATTTTCTAGCCAGACTAAAGCCAAAGTCTCAACTCCATAATCACTTAAACCCTATAAATTTACAGTAGTTGACCGGGGTCCCCCAGGGACTGTGGTCTCTATACTAGCCAGTCCCCACTCATTTTCACCCCCTACACCATGCAGGGGTTTTCAAATGGTGATCCATGAAGGTATTGCATGTGGTCCCTGGCCATGCATTCGGTAATGTAGGCAATTATAGATTTGTCACAGAGGCACATGTGTGAAACACAGTTCCTTGTGTTTTTGTTGTTGAATTTTGATTGTTTTTTAAGTGTTTTTCCCCCTACACTGACATACCTGAACAATAAGTACAGTGCTAGGTTGGAGCCAGAAAATGACATGACTCTGTCCCTGGCCTGTCCACCACTAGGCACGATTACACAGACTATGCAACCCAAGACAAACAAAACAACAACAACACCACTAGCCTATATGCCCACCCAACCACAGCAGTGGTCCCCAGGTTGATTCTTATTGTCAGGATGGTGCTTTCTGGTTCACAATCGAATCACTGAAAACTCTCTCTAGGTACTGTACAGTAACACTTGCTATGCATTCCATGTTCTACAGCAAATGTCTTCATCCCAGAATAGGAAAGCTAGGGTTGAAGTGGTCAAAGTCAGGTTGTTAAGTAATGTTACAGTATATTGTCGCAGTAGCAGAGGGATTTGACCGCCTCTGACTGCAATTTAATTGGTGATGATTTGGCCTCTGACTCTGTACGTTTTGCAGAACACGTCAACGTTCACTCTGGAGAGAGACGAGACGGGGGAGGTGCTGATGGAGGACGGACGCAGCCGCTGTCCCTTCAACCCAGAGTACAAATCCACCGCCATCATAGTTGGTATGTACTATGTAGTACCTTAAGAGTACAAATCCACCGCCATCATAGTTGGTATGTACTATGTCAGGGGTGGGCAACTGGCGGCCTGGGGGCCACATGAGGCCCTCACCTTCACTTAATGTGGCCCTCAGGTTAATGTCAGAATACTGATATAATATTGGTTTCAGCGGTTACAATTCCACAACATGCAAACATGACCCGCTTTAATTACTTCAGTCTAAATTAGTAGCTCATTGCTCAACACAAGTATAATTAAAGGCATTTGAAATTACATAAAAATGTTAATTTTCAGGATTCCAATAAAAAAATGCGTCGCAGTGCAACGCGTTTTGAGCTTGTAGATCGGCTATTTTTGCGACGACAGTAATGGCCCTAGGGAGTGAGTGTCGAAATATAGTGGCCCTCTCCATGGTCACAGTTGCCCACCCCTGTACTATGTATAGTACCTTAAGAGTACAAATCCACCGCCATCATAGTAGGTATGTAGTACCTTAATACCACATGAGACCTAGGGCACGAATGGCACAACACAACAACTTGTATTCATTAAAACAAGTTCCAGATTGCATCTTTAATGCTTCCCCTGACCATATCCAGCAGTTAGTTAGTCGTGTTACTGCTGAACTCCGTGGCTGTCTGCCGGGACGGGGCCACACAAGAGCATTGAAACAATGTTACTTTCCATGTGTCACTTTGATGTGGCCAGCATGGGTTCACGTAATGAGGAGTTCACGTTTGGTTTGTTGACCACGTTCAGCTCTGTGTCCTCATTAGGACAACTGCTCCTGTACAGCCACTGTTTGAACTCATCTGATTACTTTACAAACCAGTCCACGTACGGCTCAAACACTGACCACTGACCAGTGGTGGAAAGTTAACTGTACTTTTTTTACTCCACTACAGTTGATGTAGTTTATTAATGCAAAAACATACATTAACCCATTTTGACCTGAGATCAGATTCTAAAAATGTCTTCTACATCCTGACAGTTTTCTGAAAAAGCTATGTTTCTATGTCAGTCGTTCTTCGATTTTTCAAAAATAGCAGATCTACAAGCTCGTAGCGCGCCACTCGGTGGCGCGCTATGAGCTTGTAGATCTGCTATTTTTCAATAGCTAAATGATAACATAATGTTTAAAACACCAAAAGGAGTTCCCGCCCAAATGGGTTAACCAATTAAGACCTATTTTAGACGTCTTCTATTCGAAGATAGCTGATCTGCAAGCTCACAATGCATCGCATCGTGGTATTGCTATTAGTTTTACTCAAATCTCAATACTTCTCCCACCGCTGTCAAACACTGAGCGAGATAATACTCGAAGATGGACGATGCAAGTTAAACCCCTGTGAGACCTTAGCATGAGGGTGGTCTCTACTCAACCCATGAACCCACTAACTCCTCTTTAGTGCACTTCAGAGAGACCTAAATAGAACTCATGTTTATTATGCCTTCGCTTAAGATCTGTGTGTGTGTGTGTGTGTGTGTGTGTGTGTGTGTGTGTGTGTGTGTGTGTGTGTGTGTGTGTGTGTGTGTGTGTGTGTGTGTGTGTGTGTGTGTGTGTGTGTGTGTGTGTGTGTGTGTGTGTGTGTGTGTGTGCTCATTTATGTCACTTGTTTTGATTGATTGATTGAATCCTTTATTAGTCAAAACTATAAACAGTACAGAGGTACAGTGAAACACAAAAGGTCCTGGGGACTGGTTTCCATTGTGGTCTTATACCTGTAAGAACTGTGCCCAACGTGGGGCCAAACCCATGAGAGTCTCTGCTCTACCGACTAATACACTGTGCAGCAATATCAGGAACAGTAGTTTGCAGAGAACAATAAAACGTTTTATGTCTGGGTAGGACATAAACATTACGGATTGCACCATTTAATAACCCATTTAGCCGAGTGTAAAAGCCTTCCAAATCCTTTTTCTTTCCAGAAAAACTCAAATATATATTCAGAAATTACAAACATGTATGTTGCTATATAGTATATACTGGACATAGCAAAAACGCCAGGAATTGAAATCTAAATGGGGGGCACCCAAATCCTATTTCAATGACATAATAAACATGATATCGGAGTGTGTTTTGTATATTTTCTTCCCCACGTTGTACCACCACAGTGTCTTCAAGTAAATATGCTTTGTTTGTTACTGTTCACCACTGGCTGTTATATACTCTCTGGTACGTGTTATTGTTTTCTTTGCAGACGGTGAACTGTACAGCGGCACAGTCAGCAACTTTCAGGGCAACGAGCCGGTCATTTATAAGAGCCTGGGACAGAGCACCGCCCTGAAGACGGAGAACTCTCTCAACTGGCTGCAAGGTGAACATACTCCTGTCGTACTGAACTCTGTGACCCGTTTCAGTTCGTTTCTCCCCCTCCTGTGCCTGTCTAGGCATTCACTTCTAGTCATTTTTACTAGTTGACTAGTTGCCTAGTTTACTAGTCGACTAGTTGTTTAACTACCTATTATGTAAAAAATTAAATAAATTACATGGTGACTATAACTATAATCTACCTGATCTTGAGGCCTACAAAATCGGAATTTTTTTTTCTTTCTTATCAACTAGTCAACTAGTACCAACAAGGTCGACTAATGGATTTACTAGTCGACTAGTAAACTAGTCGACTAGTTGCTTAATGCCCTACGCCACACAACATCTACTGTACAAGCTTACAACGCGTCACATTATTTTGTAGAGCTAATTTTCAATATTTAACACATTTGGCGTTGTCAATTTGGGGGTCCGTGGTATGAAAACATTTGGGAACCACGGGTCTCCTCCACAGTGCAGAGATAAGCTCCAATTTTGTGGTGATCATTAGTGATGCCAGCTGGTGCTGTGATGCATGCAGACAGCCTGGCTTTAGATGGCGGGGAGCTCTGGGTCCTATCAGTGGCAGCACATGCACTTCAAAAACAGCCCCGTCCGCAGTGGTGGAAAGCCACTTAAGTACATTTACTCAAGTACTGTAGTACAGTAAGTACAATACTGTGTACAATAGTGCTAGTGCAATGTAATAGTGCAAAGTCATAATAGTTCAGCAATGCATAGTCCAAAGTGCAATGCAAAGACCAAGTCCATTTTCAGTACCCTTTTAGTACTATAGAGGAGGCTCTGGGGTGGGGGGGGGTGGGGGGCAGGTTGTTCATTCAGAGGCTGTTGGTTCTGGACCGGATATATGTATATCTATATCTCCTACCAGAGGGTAGACGTTGGAAAAGATGGTGTGCTGGGTGGAACTGGTCCTGTAGGATGTTATTTGTACGGCGTAGGCAGCGGAAGGTGAAGACTGTGAAGACTGGTCCCAATGATCCTCCCTGCAGCCAATTTCCTTTTTTTATGTATTTAGAGCTACGTTGTGATTGCCGCACCATGCCACCAATCCCTCGACCTCCCTCCCGTATAAGGTCTCATCATTTCCTGTGATGAGGCCAAGTACTTTTGTGTCATCTGCAAATTTAACTAAGGTTAGATGGAGAGGAGGAGCAACAGTTGTGTGTGTAGAGAAGTGGGCTAAGCACGCAACCCTTGGGGGCCCTGGTGCTAAAGGGCAGGGTGGGGGAGATGTGCTTGCCAATTCTGACATGTTGTGTGCGGTTAGTTAGAAAGTCCAAAACCCAATTACATAGGGTAGTTTGCTGTGGAGTTTACTAGGCAGGATAGTGTTGAAAGCCGAACTAAAGTCATAAAGCTAACTCATATCTTTGCTTCTGGGGGGGGGTCCCTGGAACAACAACTTTTCAGATGGGGGTCGGTGGCCAATTACATATATTTTTGGGCGTCCTTGACATGAAATTGTTTGAGAACGACTGACATAGAAACAGGGGTTTTTCAGAAAACTGTTGTATTCCCTCCTCGATGTTGTAAGATGATAAGAGCGCCCCTCACTTCACACGGGTGTGATTTTTTTTATTGTAAATAGTACAAGTAAAATTACCTGAAATGTGTACTTGAGTAAATGTAATGATACTTTCCATCACTGTAATGACATTGGGGGGGGGGGGGGGGGGGGGATGCTGTTCGTATCAAGCTATTCCTTCTCAGCAAAACCTCAGTAAAAGCCGTTAAATTGCCTCCTCTTACATGGCGTGCTCGAAATGCGATGCACAATGTAATAAGAGTCTCTCTCTCTCTCCTGACACCAACGTGTGTATCTGTGTGTCGGTGTGTCTGTGTTTTTTGTACAGACCCGTCCTTTGTGGGATCAGCTTACATCGAGGAGAGCCAGCCAGTAGGAAACTCTGTGGGTGACGATGACAAGATCTACTTCTTCTTCAGCGAGGCTGGGAAGGAGTTTGACTTCTTTGACAACACCATTGTGTCGAGGATCGCTCGCGTGTGTAAGGTAAGAACTGCGGGGGAGGGGGCGCGGTTGCGACGCATAACGGCAAGACAACATTGAAGTACAGTAGAGCTCTGTTTGACTTATCCTCTAATCCAACGATGTATCAAGTTGTCTCACGGCACACTGGTGTGCCGTGAGACAAGTTCAGGTGTGCCTGGGGACTTTGTGACAACCACACATTATTATTGCATTATTTGATATGTAAATGGTGCATTCATGTTCATTCAAGTATTTTACAATGTGCATTACAACCTGCTTATATCGGGAGCAGTAGTCTTCCGATTCCTACCTCCTGAGCCACTGCCACCACAATATATGCAGTTGCCATATACAAAAGTGTATGACTTTTGTATTGCTTTTGCTCATTTCCCAATACAGAATCAAATTCTATTCCCTGAAAAAATAATACTTTAACCACTTTGAATCTGGCGTCCCTATGTTGGGCATTTTCTAACATCATTTTCCTTTCACAAATGATCAAAAACAACCAAAAAAAAGCTTGTCAGCTTGTTGCTATAAATACAGGCCAGCTGTTTTCAACCACAAGGTTCAATCATCTGGGTCTTCGTATCTAAGCAGGAGGTTGAAACATTACTTTCCACATTACTTTTCCTCTTCCCCGACCCCCCCCTCCGTCCGTCCGTCCGTCCGTCCGTCCGTCCGTCTCGGGCGCCTTCCTCCGCAGTGTCATGTGTACATCTCCTTCAATCTCCCTCACAATGTCAGCTGCGTCCGTCCCGTCTGCAGCCATCCTACTGGTTAGACAGTGAGCGCTCTGCAGGCTTCATTGGTATTCTAGGGTGCTTCTAACTGGCTGTAGGAAATGCTTTTCCCCTCGCTGTTATGTGCAGGCAAAGCATGTCAACCCAGCCTCTGAAAACAGCAGATCTAAGAAGCTCATTACGCGTTGCAATGCTACGAGACGTGTCATCTGCATTATTGGCACAAATAGCCTAGCTGAGCCTCAAACAACAGTAAACATGGACTTCTCATGGTTCTCACGATTTAAAGTCAGGTCGTATATGACTGTGTATAGCACAGAGCTACAAGGACCCCACCCTGTTATGTTTAACACATTTTTGTTGACGGCGGACGGAAGGAATCCTGCACCCACCGCTACCTCTGTACCAGGCCATAGCAAAAAGAAAACATGTGTTTGGATTTGGTTGCAAATATTTGGAAAGTTTGACGTGTGCTTGATTTATGTGACCAAAGTCACATACATTTCAGAGCATGACTTGTGAGGCGTTTCATGTATCGGTAGTGACAACGTTGCTGTCGGGTGGAAACCCTGTATGTTCAAATCTGTAGCTTTTCAGGAAATGGGGGAGAAAATATCCTGTGTTTCTGTGTAGTCATTATTTAGTCACAAGCTCTTGTTAACTAGTCATTGGTTCAGTATTTATAAAGACAACAGACACACTTAATCACTTTCACTTTCCAAATGCTTGCTAAAATAGCAAAAATAACTGATCTGCCATCCCACAACGTGTCAACATTGTGAGCTCGCAGATCAACTATTTTCGCTACTTTTGTGCGTCACTGTTGTACAATAAAATTGTTTTTTGGTTTTGGTTTCTGCCAAACAGCGACGATATGTTTGAATTTGGTTGCAAACATTTGAACAGTTTGAGGTGTGCTTGATTTATGTAATGCAAACAACTCACACTTCAGAAGAAGAAGATAACGACAAATAACACACTATTTTAACCAGTAGTAGTGGACAGTATAGTCCACAAATGTACTTGAGAACTGTACTGAAGTACATTTTTGGAATATCTGTACTTTACTTGAGTATATTTTGTATTTTTTGGAAATGTATGTCTTTCACTCCACTACATTTCAAAGACGAATATTGTATCCTTAGACTGAACTACATTTCTACGAAGAAACCCCATGCACTACAAAGGAATGAATATATACGACAATGCATTGATTCCCTTTATAGGAATGTACCTGGTAATACTGGTAATATTAACTCCAGTACAAATTTGACAAAACAACTTTCACTTAGTTGTTGTAATTGAGTAATATTTGACCAGGAGCATCCAATCTTACTTACTTTAAGTAAGATTTAAGTAAGTACTTTGTTCTCACCTCAAATATGTTTCTTTTCATGGTGTTCTAACTACTGTTTTGGGTTAGATTTGCCAAGTAGCTCCACAAGTTGTTTTTGTCTCTCCTCCCTTGCTCTCGCTGTCCCCCTCCCTTCCACTCCCCTCGTCTGTTTATTCAGGTGTGTGTGTGTGGGGGTGGGGGCACATACGGAAGACTGTGAACCGTTCCAGCAATAAGTGGCACATCATGGTTTCCCCCTAGCTTTTCGGGGGCTTGAATTGTTTGCCACTTCTTTTCAGGTCGGAAATTGTGAATAATCTGAACGTGTCATTGTGGGTCTCATGCAGGCTAGTGTGTTCTGGAGCACTGGTTCTCAAAGTGGGATCCAGGGACCACCCTAAGATGGGGCCCTTGATGGGGTTCCAGGGGTTCCGCAGCAAAATGAGGAACGTTTTAAACACTACTGTCGGTAGCACAGGATCGCCTCCTGGGTTTGATTGCAGGTAATTGGGGCGTGTTCTCTCCACCGCGTCATCAGTGCCCATACCTTAGATGGGGTTGGCGAAAAGGGACTTTCTGTGTGGAGTTTGCATGTTCTCCCCGTGTCCCCTAGGGGGAAAACATACATACAACATCAAGGTCTCTAAACCTCCCCCTGGCCAGCCGGGGCGCCTGATGGAGGGGAAAGGAAATGGCTGGAATAACGTGTTCCTTCCACGCGCTACGTCCAGCCGTTGAAAAGAAGCGGCTTGGATTCCTCATGCCAGGGGCGAATAGTTCTGTAGGGGGTGCCCGCTCCCCAGGTTGGCAGAGGGAGTGTAGACAATTATTGACACTGGTTTACAAAAATCGTGGGATGAAGAAAATTATAAAAATTAAATAAACGGTAACTTATGCCACATTTTATTATTATTGGGCATGGAAGTGTGGGGGTGGGGTGGGTTAGAGCAGCAGTTCTCCAACCTTTTGGGCCGTGCACCCCCTGTTACCTCCCGACCTAGCTGACGCCCCCCCACATGGAAATGAAAATTGCATAAGCTATATAGAGACATATTTCCTATACAGTATATCCACATGTATGCACATATATGAACCTGGATATGAGATATACTGTATATGCAGCATAGGCTATATTCTGCATACTTGCCATATATTGGCATAATACGTATGTTAATATATTTAAAATAAAACCATAGCACCACCATTAGCTTTTTCATGCCACGCACCCAGGTGCTCGTGCACCACAAGGGGTGCACGCACCACAGTTTGGGAACCACTGGGTTAGGGCATGGGGGGTGATTGAGTACACAAGTCCAACAGTGCAGCAACAATGGCGACATGCAGACAGCTGAGAGAGCAGGAATGTGCTACTACTACTGTAGCCTGCTAATTGGCTGGGAGGGCCTGCTATTCTCCCATGTGCTTTCACCTCTCCTCTCTGGTCAACAAGATGATTGTTTGGGTTTAATAGTGACCCCCGGAGGACAAAGTCAGAATAGAATAGCTGTGCATTGAATTATCCACTGAAAAGGCAAGGCAATTTATTTGTATAGCACGTTTCAACAAGGAGGCAAGTAAACGTGCTTTACATGCAACCTCAAATATCAAGAAAGCAGTATAAAGGCAGCATAAATAAACCCATTATGAAAGGACATTTGAATAAAAATAAGATGTGAGAAATTACAGTGCAGAAGTGTGATAGAAAGAAATCTCAATAAAAGGAAGCAGAAAACAGAAATGTTTTCCTTTGTGTGTTCCAGATATTGTGGTGCATAAAAACTGAACACTGCTTCTCCACGTTTTCATTCAGATTCTGGAGACAGAATCACTCTGGTGATTCACTGTGTGTGTGTGTGTGTGTGTGCGTGCGTGCGTGCATGCGTGTGTGTGTTGTTTGGGTGCTGTGGGAGGGTGTTAGCACTGAGGTGTGTCCTGGAGGTCCGGGGCGAGGCGCTCTGTGGTTCGGCGAGTCTCATTGTTGGTGTTTAATCCTCCTCTTGTTTTTCATTGTTCCGGACAGTTTTTCATCATAACGGAGGAATGTCCTAAAGTGTTTGCCAGCACTTAACACTGGTGTTTTGTACAATGGTGGAAGATGTTCTCAGATTGTGTTTTGCGAGCTCACAACCTGTTTGTGCTTGTAGTGCACTAGTCTAGTGCACTTATCTACAAAGTGATTTGTAACAAAGTTTTCAAATAAATGTAGTCTAAAAGCATATTTTATGTGAAGACCTGCAGTTTGTGTTTTTTGTTTTTCTGCGTTCTGCCCCTGTAGTTTTACATTTTTAAGGCCACAACAGCCTCTGGTGTTCAGTACAATTGCATGTTACATGAATTAACTTCTCCTGGTTAAAAGAGGTATTTATGTTGGGCAAGTGGTCCAGGCGCCTGCCACATATAGGCTCTGGCCTATGTTCGGGACCCATTCATGACGACCTTTGCTGCATGTCTCTCCCCTTCTCTCCCTCCCACTTAAACATCTGTCTTCACTAATAACAAAAAGCCAAAAACAAATCTTTAAAAAGGGGACAAAAAAAGAGATATTTATGTTACTATTGTGTTCTCAGTTCATAGGTCTGGGCACCATGGACAACGTTTTATATCTAAACTTTGAACTTTAGACATATTGTCTGTGACAGTCATATTTCAGTTTTCTTTAAGCAGAAGTTAAATCAATAATGAGGCTTTTACAGTGCAGATTGGGGTAGATAACAAATCGTATCAAATTAGGGTCTGTGGCCCAATGTATATCAAACTGGTGGTCCTTGAAATGTAATAGATAGAGAAACACTGTGCTACTGTATAATCTTATGCACGTTTTGGACGACTGAACATTTGAAATTCCCCAAACGACCTTCATTCTCGCTGGGGTTCAGATAAACAGGGTTCTGCTGTAAACATGACAGTTCCAGTTGAGATATTTTATCAGGGGTTCAGACATTCCCAGTGACTCCCCGAAGTCCAGAGATACACATGTTTAAGATTTCACAATATTCAGGCATTCAGGCATTCCAACTCCCATTCATTTCCATAGCAGTTTCTTACAATCCGAGATAGATACTTCATTACACCGTAACCACTTAAAGGAGCACTCATTCAACCTTATCTTCATATAATTGATCCTCATTAATGCTCATTAAGTTTTTGCGTGCTCACTCTGTGTCTGATTTAGACAATTGAGAAACCTCTGCCCATGAGCGGTCAATAAAAAAATCGGACCAGTCTGAACTGAGTGGTACTGTACTGTACTGTACTGTACAAGCCCTTCCGCCTGACCCCTCTCTTGGGGTGTGTGTGTGTAAGCCCTTCCGCCTGACCCCTCTCTTGGGGTGTGTGTGTGTGTGTGTGTGTGTGTGTGTGTGTGTGTGTGTGTGTGTGTGTGTGTGTGTGTGTGTGTGTGTGTGTGTGTGTGTGTGTGTGTGTGTGTGTGTGTGTGTGTGTGTGTGTGCGTGTGCGCTAAAAACTCCTTCTCATCATACACCTGAAGCTCAACAGCGCCACTTTGTCACCTGTTGGTACCCCAGACAGACAGACATTGGAGTGGCTGCACCACTTAAAAACATGTGCTGGCTATTTCCTCACTTATATTATATTATTTTGCCGTGCACCTTAAAGACTTTAATCTAATCTGGAGTGTTGCAGGCCTTCTGCTCTGCAGTCATTTCTCTCAGTTGAGAAACCTGCCTACCAATGACATCATCGACGGGGATTCCAAGCTGATAGAAAGTCCTAACGTACTTGAAGTTAAAAGGTTTGAGAATCAGTGTCTGACGTATCATGTTCCTTGTGTCCTCGCAGGGCGATAAGGGAGGAGAGCGCGTGCTGCAGAAGAAGTGGACCACCTTCCTGAAGGCTCAGCTGCTGTGTTCTCTCCCTGATGACGGCTTTCCCTTCAACATCATCCAGGACATGTTTGTTCTGAAGCCCACCGGAGACAGCTGGGAGAACACTGTGTTCTATGGGGTCTTCACCTCCCAGTGGTAAGCATTAGGACTACACCATATTAGGAATACGGGCCATATGCCATAAGATTGTTGAATACCGATAACGATATGTCCCGTGATAAGTAAACAAATACCCAGTGGCGTGCACAGATAGACACTAGGGGGTGCTAGAGCACCCCCTGCCCTTTTGGTAATGTGCCCTTTTGAAAAAAAATAAATAATAATAACTTTTTTTTGTACAGTGGCTTCTAAGCTTCTAATATATTATTTAGGCCCCAAATTCTATAAATCTCACACTATTAAGGCAACCGGCTGGTTCCACGCGCTGCACTAGGTGCCCTTTTTTCACTTGAGCACCTGCCCCTTTAAATGTCTGTGCACGCCACTGCAAATACCTGTACAGTGTGTACAGTTTCAATGTCTTTCTGCCCTACAGTAGTGTGGCTGCTATCATAGAACCCAGACAATGAATAGCCTACTGTATGCATTGCACACACTGGAAAAAGGTTGACAATGAACACAACTTGACAATACATTTTCAAACTGCTCAGCTGGAGAAATAAATCTTCGAATCTAGATAAGCACATTATACTTGGATTGTTGAAATGAGTTAAAACCTGAAGTAAAATCATCTCTCCTGCAATGTGCAGGTATAAAGGAGCAACAGAAATAAAATAACATTTAAGGGAACATAAAAAAAGTGAAAAGATTTAAGGAAGTAGGCAAGGCAAACGTTCTTGAGTTGATGATGCAAAGTTGTCGTTGCATGTGTACCTGAATAAGTGAACCGACACTGATTTTGTGCCTAACTTCTACTAAAAAGAAAAATGAGCTTCGGGCAGTTCAGCAGTGTGTGTTATTGTGTCATAACGGGTATAAATGAGCTTCAGGCAGTTCAGCAGTGTGTGTTATTGTGTCATAACAGGTATAAAGGAGCGTCGGGCAGTTCAGCAGTGTGTGTTATTGTGTCATAACGGGTATAAAGGAGCATCAGGCAGTTCAGCAGTGTGTGTTATTGTGTCATAACGGGTTTAAAGGAGCATCGGGCAGTTCAGCAGTGTGTGTTATTGTGTCATAACAGGTATAAAGGAGCATCAGGCAGTTCAGCAGTGTGTGTTATTGTGTCATAACGGGTATAAAGGAGCGTCGGGCAGTTCAGCAGTGTGTGTTATTGTGTCATAACAGGTATAAAGGAGCATCAGGCAGTTCAGCAGTGTGTGTTATTGTGTCATAACGGGTATAAAGGAGCGTCGGCAGTTCAGCAGTGTGTGTTATTGTGTCATAACAGGTATAAAGGAGCGTCGGCAGTTCAGCAGTGTGTGTTATTGTGTCATAACAGGTATAAAGGAGCATCAGGCAGTTCAGCAGTGTGTGTTATTGTGTCATAACAGGTATAAAGGAGCGTCGGGCAGTTCAGCAGTGTGTGTTATTGTGTCATAACAGGTATAAAGGAGCGTCGGGCAGTTCAGCAGTGTGTGCGTTCACTATGGCCCAGGTGGAGAGAGCGTTCAGCGGACGCTACAGAGAGGTGAACAGAGAGACCCAGCAGTGGTACACCTACAACCACCCTGTACCTGAACCACGACCCGGAGCTGTGAGTCTGTCTGTCTGTCCGTCTTTCTGTCTGTCCCCTCCACTAAATCAACAAATGCAAGCATTTTGTTAAATTGTTAATGTCGGGCAGAAACATCTTATTTCCATATTTTAACTTTCTTTTATCGTTTAGTTAATTCCCTACTTCATACTACGTCACACAAAAGATTAAAACCCTACTTTGCTATTTTTGAATTTGAATACTGAAAAGTAACAGTTTTGGACATACAGTATGAGGTTTCTACCCGACAACTATTTTAGTACACGTGTAGTCGTGTATACTGTAAGTGTTGTTTGACCCGTGGATGAGGATCACATGCCTGCTGTCAACCACTGGCTTATGAAAGCCAACATCACTGATGCAACACATTAAAAATGTTTTGCTTGCATTAACATGCTTTTGTGATAAGAGCCCTACATTCTAGATGTGCTTTTCAAACGTCTAACTGCAGGTCAGATGAGGGGCCAACATGATCTCTTAATGTTTTCTTTGTCTTTTTTGGCCGGGGCACATTAACCAAAATCCAACACAAAGCATAAGAATTTACTACATCTGCCAAGACTATTGTCTTGTCTTTGCAAAAATCAGTTTTGCCAACATATATATATATTTACAATAACTGACAATCCTAATCAAAGTTAGGAATTCTTAGTAGTTTTTACTGTCAACATAAAATGTATTCTGAAAACATAACGTGCCTGATCTACAGTACAAATCTCACAAAGCATCACAGCTAATTTAGAAGAATTTCCCATGCCCACTCCAAATACTGTATCGTTAATGTGTCATGGTTAATGTTTTTAATGCTTACACTTTCTCTTGTATTCAGCGGCAGTGTTTGTCCCATTACTAAAGTAAAGTAAGTTGTAGTGTTTACTTGTATAAATGAAACCAAGATATTGAGTTTCTTCCCCTTTCATGCAGTGTGTAACCAACCATGCCAGACAGATGGGCATACAGTCGTCCTTGCATATGCCTGACAAGGTGCTCAACTTCGTGAAGGACCATTTCCTGATGGACAGCGTGATCCGCAGCGCCCCCCTGCTGCTGAAACGCAGCGTGCGCTACACACAGATCGCCGTGCATAAGATCCAGGGCATGGAGAGAGCCTACGATGTCCTCTTCATTGGAACAGGTACAGTTCATTCTGTGATCGCAAAATATTGTCTCTCTCTTGTGGTGCTTAAAGGGGCATTCCACTCATTTTCAACATTTTACTATGTCATTAATATACCTTAGAGCTGTTGTGTGAAAATAATAAAAAACGTCCCCCATTCTGTATTTCCACACAGCAGCTCTAAGGTATATTAATGACATAGTAAAATGTTGAAAATGAGTGGACTGCTCCTTTAATGTAAATCGCTCTGGATTAAGTCTGCTAAATGCCTAAATTGTAAATTGTGGTGTCCGCCCTGAAACTGGAAGGTCGGGGGTTCGATCCCTGGCTGGGTCATACCAAAGACTGTAAAAATGGGACCGAATGCCAACCTGCTTGCCATTCAGCATCAATGGGTTGGATTGGAGGTCAAATCAACTATATGATTCCCGAGCGCGGCGCACGCTGCAGCTCACCGCTCCAAGAGATGGGTCAAATGCGGAGAACAAATTTCTATTATTTATTCTCCCGTGGACTGGCACCACTACAAGGACTTTGGTGTGCGTAGCATTCTTGTGCACAGTAGGAGACCGAAGGCAGGACACAAAAGTTGGAGAATGCCATTTTTAGATTGTTAGAATAATTTATATACAGTACGTAAATGGCATGCCAGTTATTGTTTTGCATGATTAAAAGGTATATATGGTTCCACCTGTTTTCCCAGATGATGGAAAGCTGCATAAGGCCATCAACACCAACGATAAGATGCACATCATAGAAGAAATGATTCTGTTCTCCGAGCCGGAGCCTGTGCAACACATCGAACTGGACCCACAGAGGGTACATCAAAAACCTTTCCTAATATTTCCAAATATATACGTTATAATTATATATATGTTTTTTGTTTGTTTGTTTTATAGATCTGCAAGCTCACAATGGCTCGCATCACAACACATTGTGATCTTGCAGATCATCACAAACAGCTGAAGTATAAATCTGTATTGGTTATTAACTTATTTCATGTGTACTCGCAGCATCATTCATAGTGCTACAATCTACATTACTTCATAGTTATTAATTTGTCACTAAGGTTATGGAAGTGGGAAGGAAATGTATTAAAGTGGAAAATGGTTCCAGATGTGCTCTGTCCTCTAGGGAACACTCAATCAAATGCAGTGGTGGAGAGTAACTAATTATCTTTACTCGAGTACTGTACATAAGTACAATTTGAGATGCTTTTACTTTACTTGAGTATTTAAAATGTTTATACCTTTTACTAATATGCCACTGCATCTCTCCGCTGCAATTATATGGAAACTAGATACAAGTTATAGAACTTATTAGGTTATTATTACAAAACATGCATTCATTACAAAAATCTGAGCACTTCTTCCACCACTGTCATTTATCAAAGTGGGGAACAGTTCCAGACGTCCTCTGTTCTCTAGGAAGAATTCCATCAGATGTTCCTGGAAGTTCTATTATCGTCTAGAGGCCAGTGAAATTAAATTCCACCGCGGCCGTCTCTCTCTCTCTTCTCTCTCTCTCTCTCTCTCTCTCTCTCTCTCTCTCTCTCTCTCTCTTACGTAAGCAGAACCTCGCCAGGCCAAAAACAATCATACCGCATTCTTATCTACCATTATGTAATACACGACCGCAACATAATCTATGTAACTCTCAATGACTCACAACAGGTAACAGATGACAGTTTATATTACCGCAGTTAGTTTGCATATTTATTGTCATGATTTAAACTTTGGATTACTTTTAATAACTTCATAAAGTGCTTTTTTAAATTATAATTTTTTGCATCAATTTGTGTTTTTTTTGTATCAATTTGTTTGTTTTCACACGTTTCATTTCATTTTTGAGGGGCTCTAGCCCCTCCTATGTCCAGCTTTTGGTGTATGTGCACAAACTTTGTCCTACACACTTTACTGACGTGTCTGTCTGTCTGTCTGTCTGTCTGTCTGTCTGTCTGTCTGTCTGTCTGTCTGTCTGTCTGTCTGTGTCTCTGCCTGTGTCTCTGTGTCTCGGGCACAGGGCTTGCTGTTCGTATCGTCCCACTCTGGCCTGGTGGAGGTACCTGTAGCTAACTGTTCTAACTATCTGAGCTGTGGGGAGTGTGTGCTGTCCAGAGACCCTTACTGCGCCTGGACAGGGAGGCTGTGCCGCGACGTCAGAATGGCTCCGCCTGACAGGTGAGTTAGGGGGGTTGTTTTGTATTTACATTTTTACAGAGTGGCCCCGGAGGCGCCAGCCTGTGTGGAACAGGGTTCGGCAATAGTTAACACCATTAACGCCCGGGGTATTTGGAACCATTAAATCAGTGATTTGCAGCTTCAGAGCCTATTTCAAGGTTGCTCCGCGCCATCTTGGAAGGAGCTAGAAGTAGCTAGATGTAGCCAAAACACCCCCGAGGGGATCGACAACAACGGGAGGTATGATTACTTCTCTAACGCGACAAGCGACGGGACCGCGGTGGGCCGTCAAAAACATAATCTTTGGTCAGAATTGGAAGCATTGATTTAGATCAAGAGTTATTCACGTTTTTAAGATTTTTGACGTCCTAACCGCAAATGACATTGAATGTTGCCCAATCGACGCTCCCAGCCTGTAGACTGGTGCGCTGGGTTAGGAAATGATTAATGTTCCGTCTTTTGATTAATCTCCATCCGGGGCGTGGAGCGTAACTAACTATTTGATAGGACGGAGACCTCCGTTTTGGCAGGTAAGAGTGTTAATTGAAACATTTCAAATTAGCACTCACTCAAAATAGTGTTTACTTGTACTGTATGCGTTGCAAATGGAAGGTTTGATGTGAGCATGTTTATTATACGGCTTGTTGAGTGCTCAATTCTGATTGGTCAATCATGGCATTCAGCAGTCCTGTTATTTCTGGATAGCAGAAATGTGATGAACATATTCTTACAATGAATGGGCCTCAACCAATCAGTGAATCATTCAATCATCATTCTGCAGTGCTTGGTTTTTACCATGTTGAACATGGAAAACACAATGTCATTTTACACCTAAACACAGAGGGGGACTTACCATTGGGCTAGGGTGGGCTACAGCCCGGGGGCCCCCGACAGGGGGGTGCCCTCCAAAAAAATGATTTGAAATTGTAAAGTATTGCAATCCAATTCAAGTGAGATTTATGTTTAGTTATTGTACATTTAGTATTATGGTTAAAACATTGAGAGCTTCTGCTCAGACAGTGACGCTGTGTTGTGGGGTAGCTGTAGAAACCCCTGCCAATGTTGCTGTGCATGGCAGCGACTAGTCTGTCTGCCTGCCTGCCTTTCTCTTTTGGGGGGGCTGGGTACCCCAAAATGACAGCGAAATTAGAACAAAATGCACCGCACAGCCCAGGGGGGCCCTGCAATTTTTGGCCCTGCCTAAACAGTACACTTAAGAATGTTCTTGAAAACATTTGATAGAAGTAGGCAAACCAGTAACAGAATATTGATTCCTATTTGATCAACACTTCCTTCTAGAATATTGCGAGCCGACCGTGTTCTTCACCATAAGCAGTTCAATCCGATTTAAATACGTTTAATGGTTTAATTATTACACTTTATCAATTCTTTAATTTATTAAGAGGGGTGATTAAAACCCTGTCAGGGTTAATTTCTCAATAATTACCGGCTGACTGTTCATTATCCCTTGCATGTTGAAAGTTCCTTTTATTACAGTTGTTAAACCTGCCGTCTTATTTGTTGTTGTTTCAGCCACTGGCAGCAGGATGTAGAAGAAGCCGACACTTCAGCCATATGTAACAGAACCTTTCAAAGCTCCAGATGGAGACCCAAACCCTCCCGTGAGTCAAATTTAGACCAGAATATGGACCATTTAACTCTTGGAAAAAGTTCTCATAGTTTTTGTTTCTTTCCTGCAGCTCTGTCTCATTGCCAGCACATCACCATCCCAGCCAGCACCTTCAGAGTCCTGCCCTGCAAGCTGCGCTCCAACCTGGCAACCAGGAGGTGGCACTACAGGGACAACACCAGCCAGTTCATTTACGCCACCGCTGAGGGAGACCTTGTTGTTGTAGCGCCACCGCAGTCTGACACAAGGTACAGCAGTTCACTAAGTTTTTATTAGTTTTAGTATTAGTTTTTATTCTTATTTTGTTTTTAGTTTTGTTTATCAATAAATGTTATTTTTTGATTAGTTTACTAGCGGGTTTGCTAGTTTTAGTTTTTACTTTTTATTTTGTGAAAATGCTTAGTTTTCATTTGTATTAGTTTTAGTGTTAGTTTTAGATTTTCTTTTTTGTATCATAACATGGGGTATTTTGTCAGGGCCCAGGGCGATATTCAAAAAGGTCAGAAAAGGTCAAATAACGGTTGGGGGCAGAGCATTCACACATCGTGCCCCCTGTCTCTGGGATGCTCTCCCACAAGCAGTTAGAGATGCCAACTCACTAGACATTTTTAAATCTGGACTTAAACCCCATATTTCTTCCCTGCATTATGGTTCCCCCTAGTTTCACTGAAATCACTATATTCACCTTGCTCTGCCCTGTGGTTTTAAAACCCTGTTATATTAATGGATTTTCTGAACGCATTTTTACACCTATCTGTTGATGATCTATAGCTGTGTCCTATCGCATGGTACTTATGTCAGTCATGTGTATTGGCACATTGTATTATGCTTTACTGTGTTTCCATGCTATTGTGTTATTGTGTTTTTTGCTGTGTATTGTTGTGAAGTGCACAGAGACCCCTTGGGGTGATGTTGCACTATAAATAAAAATAAACTGAAACTGAATTAATTCCGAAGTCATTAAAAACGTACCATGAAAAAGTATTAAAGTTAAAGCTGGTACAGTTAAACAAATGGAAGATTTAACATGCAACCGATATACTAGGCTCATGTGGAATACATTGACAGAGTAAAAACTTAATTATTCTTCTCTATTATTTTAGTTAGTTTTACAACCACCTTAACAATTCGTTATAGTTATTAGTTATATTTTTATTTCAGTTAACCAAAATGCAGTTTTTGTTTCGATTCTAGTTTGAGTTAACTATATGACAACCCTGGTCCAATAGGCTGGACACATACGAGTGCTGGTCGGAGGAGGAGGGCTTCCGCCAGCTGCTGGCTAATTACTGCGTGAGGGCAGAGCCGCGGCAGGAGAGCACCACTCTGACTGGACACTCGCGGACGCCACACGTGGAGCGGGAGGAGCCCATCATCTTGCCCGGGGAGTCTCGTTCCACGCAGATCCACACCAAGACCTACTGGAACGAGCTGATCGTGGTGTGCGGTCTCCTGGCATTCTCGCTGGTCGTGTTCTCGCTGTTTGTCGTCTACAGGTCAGCTACAACTCTCTGTTCTTTAAAATCATAGCTAAAACCCTTTCTGTTTGCCGCTGCCTTTTATTTAGATGTTTTAAATTATTCTTCTGCACTATATTACAGTACCTTTTTTTATTTCAACTTGTCTTTTTTTCCTTCCTTTTATGTGCTTTTATAATGTTTTTCTTTTGCTTAATGTGAATTATGAAAAGCACATTGAATTGCCTTGTTGTTGTGAGGAAGCATGAGGCCAGTCCGTCCCCACGTTGGCAGAGGGAGTGTAGCGCCCAGGATGATTTTAGACAATATTGACATTAGGTAACAAAAATGGGATCTTGGGTTGAAATAAAAGAAAAGAAATGCCTTGTTGAAAACATGCCAGGATTTTCCAAACCTTTTCATCTCGAGATCCAAAAGATGCAGAAATACTTTTGAAAATGTATTTGTTTTGTGGGGGGATTTTTGAAAATGTTTCTTTGAAAAGAATAAAGGGAAGCTCCGCACACTCAGATCTGTGCACAATCAATAGATTTATTTGCAAGCTCTCGGTCTATATTGACCTTCTGAAAATGTAAATGATATTTACCCATGACCCAAAAATTTACCCAAAACCCATTATTTTTAGAAGTTTTAACATAAACCTCCCTTGCAGGAACCGGGACCGCATGAAGTCTATGCTGAAGCAGGGTGAATGTCCCAGCATGCAACAGAAGAAGCCGCGGCTCGCTGTGGGGGGGAAGCCCGCCGAGAGCCTGCCACTTAACGGGAACACCGTTCCCGTGTCCACCTCGGACCACAAGGGCTACCAGACGCTCAACGACAATTACATCTGCAGCACACCCACACACGAGTCCTCGCCCGACAACAGCAAGAGCTTCTCCGAGTCGTCGGAGCGGCGGCCGCTGAACCTGAAGGAGAGTCACGTGGAATACTCCCCCACCTGCCCGCGGCCACGCGTCAGGCTGGGCTCCGAGATCAAGGACTCCATCGTATGAACGATGCATTGTTAACCACTTAAACCCTATGTACTTTGTTGAGGGGGGTGGGGGAACACTTGCTCCCTCAGGGGTCAGTACTCTGCCCCACTCCTTTTTTCACCCCTTTCCCTCTACACCAAATCTCTTCGCCGATCAGCTTTTTTGCCGAATGTTCACCTGTTCTTTTTGCCGACTGTTCCCCCAGAATAGGGACACGATAGGGTTCATGTGGTTAAAAAATGCTGACACCGAATCTGTACCGGGGACACGGATGTAGAGGAGAGGGGACCCCCCCACACACACATTACAGCACATCTCTTTAGTTTGTCATCATCTTTTAGTTGTGTGATCAGTGCACGGAGGAGGACTTTTTCTGGAACCGTTTCTGCTCCAAACCAGTGGTGTGTGTGTGTGGTCGTATGGTGTGAGGGTGGGAGAAGTTGTGTTGGCGTGGAAAAGGACGCAAGAACGGCGATGTGGCTCCTCCCAGCATCACTGAGCCAACAGCAGCTGATTCATTTTCTCGAGTCCTTCTCATAGCCTGTGTGTGTGTGTGTGTGTGTGTGTGTGTGTGTGTGTGTGTGTGTGTGTGTGTCTGTGTGTCTGTGCGTGAGAAGTCCGCTGACAATGTCTACTATTGTTCAGCATACCACTAGAATAACGGAAGAGCATCTGCTAATCACTGAGACACGGAAGCATCACATTATGCTGACAGTGGGATGGAGTCAGACGCACATTGTGATTGTATGAGTTTGGTGGTCAAACATGAAGCTGAATCAGATCAAGCCACCCAAGTGAAAAAAGCACATATTGGATAGATGGAGCTCTCACCATCCTGTGGGAGTGAAGAGGACCGTCTCTAGAACCTGACCCGACCGATGCCAGATTCTTGGGTGAGTCAGAGACCACCGATTACCAATGTTTTGACCGATATCTTTGGTGAACGAGCCAGTTAAATCTGTTAACCAGTAAATATAAAATACACACATAAATTGGAACTTTTAATTTATTTATTTAGACACAAAGATTTACAAAAATGTTGTATTTTTTAAAACCTTTTCGACCCCAGGTTGAAAGTGGTAAAAAAACCAACAACATTTCTGTACACATCTGCTTTAGCGATACCAATGTCAAAAACAGTCAAATGATCGCAGATATCGGTCTGGCTCTACCCGTCGCATGAAAACAGGTCAGAGTAGTCAAATCTGCTCAAAGAACGGTGTTCTGAGGCTTCAGGACCTGAATGCACACTGATGATACAAGTCAGACTTTCTCAGACGTCTGTTAACTGTGCCATGGACTTACGGACGGAAATAAAGGATGATTTGTCTGCAGAGCGCACGTTCACTCATCTGAAACCAGCCACGTTCTTCAGCATTGAGCTGTAGAGGCAATAAGACCATTTGTCATCATGGAATTGAAATGACTGCGGTACCGTCTCTTCAAAGCAAAAAATTAGCCAAGGAAACGACGTTACGTTAACAGTGAGACTCATTCCTTTAAACAGGATCTTAGGAGGCTATGGGAGACGTACAGACAAGCCAAGACACGACGGAATGCCCACATCTGTTATTATCACACCAAAAGCATTATGCACACTGTGCCAAAAATATCTTTGATTGTCTTACTCTTATCTGACTGAAATAGTGCCATTTCCTCACAACCACTTCACGCCTCGCCTTCTGTTGGCACTGATCACTGGCCAGTTGGCCACCATCAGCACATGTTGGAGTTTGATCAGAACCGGCTTTCACAAAATCATCTTCATAAAGGTCACTCTTCCAAACTTATGGAAATGTGTGGCATGTATGGACATACTGTATCTCTAGTAATTTCATCTGAGGCCTTGTTCAGACTGTAGGCAAATCCAACTAGTTTCTCAAATCTTATCTTTACTTTATGACTGACTGTCCACACTGTTATCACAGGTTGTTGACCTGTCTGCGTTGGTTGCTGTAGTAAGTTACCACAGCAACCAATGTAACAGCGTAACGAAACGACTTAGAAGGAATGATATTCTGTCTCACGTGTCACTCGATGGAAATATCAGACCTACAAGCTCACAATGTGTTTTGCGATGCAACTCTTAACACAATGTGACACATTGAGCTTGTGGATCAACTATTCTCCGCACGTGACACCATCAACAAAGTGTAAATCTGGCATCTTCTTTGAAATCAGATTTGAATCACATTGCAAACCACCCAGGAATGTGGTTAAAATCAGATTAGCGGAAATCGGTTTCAATGTGGTTTTCTGGATTGGTTAAAAGCATGTTGCCAATCTGAACATAGCTTAAGTTTTTTTTTTTTTTTTTTTTTTTTTAAACCCAATCCAGTTCAGATAGAAGGGTAATTTATTCATCTATTTAGCCTAGACTGCTAGTACCTTATGCAGGGGTATAGAATAATACCTTAACACAGGTATTCCTAGTTCTGTTTCATATACATAAATACATGCATAGGCCCACATACCGTACATTCAGCAGAATCATTTAAATTGCCAGGCCATGACCGTAATGCGAAAGCACAAGTGATGATCAGGGGTGTTGAATATATTCAGGTTTGCACATTTCAATAAAATTAACAAGATGAAACACGACTACTGAGGGTTTGACTGATCAAGAAAAAAAAAGAAGAAAAAAAAAAAAGATTACGATCAAATCAATTCTTATGACAGGGACCATTGCAGCCAATATAACACTATTGCAACCACATCGCTCAGATTTTGTAGAGACTTAAAACACAGACTTTCCAAAGATGTAGGAAACTGTATTTATAGTATTCTGTAAGGGGGCGTGTCCACAGAACGCTAGTTTGAGTGTAGCAGTGCTTTGGATGTCATGTCCAGAGTGCTTAGTACTAAACACACAGAACGCTTATTGATGCCCCGCAACGTTCAAACCAATCAACCGCTGCTGTGCTCAAACTATTGTGTCATCTGCATTATTACCACAAATAGCCTAGCTAGCCATGAGGATCAAACGTGATATTGATGAGGGAGCTCCTCCCCAAAAGTAGAACTACGGTATTTCTGCTTGAAGCGCCCCAGAGTGCTCCGGTGTTTCTTTACCATAGGAATGCATAGCAGCTCAAGAAAAACACTTTCTGTGGATACGGCCCCTACTTCTGATATAACTCGCATTTCCAGCGCCATAAAGACAACATGGCAGCATTAATGTTGTGGAATGTATCACCAGTTTAGTGTATTGATTAGATCAATATTTATTCCAGAGTCCAATATAAAATATCAGTATTTTGCTACAGTATATCAAACACTGAGGAGATGACATAACGCTGTGTCTCTGCTACAATTTTGACAAAGTAATTGCACAGAAAGCATACTGCGCAACAGTGGTCAATGTTTATTTGTGTGTGTGTGTGTATAAATGTGTAGTTAATATTGCGTGTTTTAAGGGACCTTGTGCAAGATGTCTTGTAGAAATAGTTTTGAAACTAGAGAGTGCACACTGCTGATTCTTAATTATTATTTTTTCATAGTGCTTTATTGCGTACAACACCATACATTACTCCCGTTGCACAAAGCACTGCACACTTATCAGTATGTTCTTAAAGGAACACTTTACCCATTTTCAACCTCATCTTCATATAATTGGTCCTCTCTAATGCTAAATATTGGGCCATTTCTGTCTGCTCAGAGGGCTGTGGGTATTTCGGAAACCTGCCTACCAGTGACATCGTCGGTATAGGCAAGTTTTGGTCATTTCAAACCATTTCAAACTTTGTATTTTATTGTTTTATTAGTGCAAGAACAATAGCTTAAATGTTAGCATGCTAACTTTCCATGAAGAGAGAGGCTGAATTCCCATCGATGATGATACGCCCACAGCCCACAAATGCCATCTTAGAATGAGCTTTAGTGAGAACCAATTATATGCAGATATGGTTGAAAATGGGTTAAGTGCCCCTTTATTGATTGTCCAGGTTGCTAGTATTTATCAAGCATTTCAAAGTAGTGCCACCAGCTTTGCCTTTTGTCACAGTGAATAACCTTGGTCGTATAATGTGTTAACGACAGGCGACAGACTTTTACCACACAACCATTTGCTATTCAAATAATAGAAATGTCCTAGCTGTACCAGAGCACTGGTTCTCAAAGTGGGGTCCAGAGACCCCCAGGAGTCCTTGAGGGGATTCCAGGTGGTTTAAACACAATTTCCCAAAAATGTTGACATGTCTTATGGAGGTCCCTAACACAAAACCTTTTCAAATGGGGGTCTGCGGCCAGATATATAACTCGGGTGTCCATGGGGAAAATGTTTGAGAACCGTTATTGTCAGGCAATCTAGTTAATAAATGTAGATCCTCCGGTCAGATAGGACATTATACTGGTTGACTAGTGGTATTGCACAAAGCTCAAAACGCAGAAGATCCTCCACCCGAACAGGTTTTCTGTATTATCTCCGCAGTATAAATGTTGTCGTTTGCACGGGGACCCGGATTCAAATCCCGGGTAGGACATAAGAGTTACAGATTGTGGCTTTAGGCAGGATTAATACTTTGTCATATGATGGTGTTGCACACCGAAATGGCAGATCTGGTGTTGCACACCGAAATGGCAGATCTGGTGTTGCACACCGAAATGGCAGATCTGGTGTTGCACACCGAAATGGCAGATCTACAATGCATCACAGCGCATGTGATTTTGTTGTTTGTGACTTTTTTCTTTTTACAATTGTTTGCCCATAATGACATGCCCAAAACAGGGTTAATATGTGTTTGATGCCACTTAACACACCTATTCTGAGATGCTTGATAGATGAGGACCATAACACATTTTCACAATGACTTTTTAGGTGTCATTTTTGCCTTTTGCCATGTGCCACATTGTTCGCTCACGCGCCAGTGTCCACACCAGTGGTGGAAAGTACTCAAAGTACCCAAGCCCAGTACTTCTGTCAAAGTATATATACTCCCTGTCAAATATTACTCGACAACAAATGAAAGTTGCTCTGTCAAATTTGCATTTCAGTACTTCATGTCTGTTTGAAAACTTAAAGTGCAAGACAACTTTGGTAGGTTTTGGGTTGTGTAGTTACCTTGCCATGATGCAACTTCAAATGTGGACAAGAAATCAAAAGTAATTGCTCCAGTGATTAGATATTGATAATTCCAAATATGCTCCTCATTGACTTACATTGTATGCTGAGACAGCTCTCAAAGTCACTCTTTTAGTACGTAAACAAACACAAAGTTGATAAAGACAATATAGTGAGCATCACCAAACCTCGTACTGTTTGTTTTTTGACCCTCCTATATTCAGTGTTATGACCTGGCCTAAGAGCCAGGTCAACATCAGCTACACAAATATTAAATGCCATTGACAATGAATGGAGAATTTACGATGATACGAGTGCCCCTCGCTTTACACGCGTGTGTTTTTTTTTAATACAAATGTTAACTTCCTGTTGATTTTACTAAAGATCCGGTACAAAACAGTACAGCATAGAACATCACCAAGGTTTGGTGATGTTCTATATTGTCTGAATCAACTTTGTGTTGTTAACATACTGAAAGAGTGACTTTGACAGCTGTTTCAGCGTACAATGTAAGTCAATGAGTAGAAGTTTTTGAATTATCAATTTCTAATCACTGGAGCAATTTTTTTAAATTTCTTGTCCACATTTGGAGTTACATCATGGCAAGGTAACTACACAATCCAAACCTCTACCAAAGTGGTCTTACACTCTTGTATTCAAAACAAAGATTATTTTTTTTAATGGGGCTTAAGTGATTACATTTGTAAGTTTTGGTCCCGGGGGTCCCTTCCTCGAAATAATAGTAGTGAAGTCAAAAGTAAATTTGTCTTTGGAATGTAGTGGTGTGAAAGTCACAAGCTTCTAAATCATTACTGTCCACCACTGAAGCCCAATCACCAGCGGGGGGGCAGTGTGGTAGAAGGCTTGATTGTAGTAGCTCTCCATTGGGGCGACACCGGAATGGGTGCGACTTTGCCTGCCAACCAAGAGCTTAAAATGCTGCTCCAAAATAGTGTCTCATTTCTCAAAAGCGCTTGTGTCAGAAATGTTAATGGCCTTCAGAACAGACAGTGGTTAGTAGATAATTCAACTTTTACCGGCTAGTCTTATTATAAAAACGCTGAAGCTACAACTCTTTGTATTCCAAATGAGTTCTTAGATATGGACTAAAGGTTTAATTTATTATATCTAAGACTTTAATCAAAGACGCATCTGATAAAGACAAAACAATAAAGCTTTGTGTGATGCTATTACATACTTGTGCAGTTCCCACAGCGTAATACTGTACTGTCTGTAACGAATGTAGCCAAGTCGGTTACAATATAGATATTCTGTATATCACATATTTTGCCTAACATCTGCAAGGATATATGGATATGGCCTATAACGGCTGTATATTTTCGTACAAATGCAAAACCAAGAACCATGTTGCAGCAACATTTTAGAGGACTTTCTAGCACTGCAAGTAAACAACCAATTTGGGTGCTGTCGGAAATACGCTCAGAGAGTGCCGATGTGCTCTCTGGTCTGTTGGAAATTCATGGAGAACTCGGTGTGTACACTCCGGATCGTGTCCCGAAGTTTTCTGGAAAATACGCTGGCTGCAGTTTGTTAGGTACTCTTGTCTGGACAGTATTCAACATATGTAAGAAAACGTTAATAATCCTGTTTATGCATGGGCTGAATTTAATGAATTCTTAAACATGAAACATTAATTCAGAGCGCTCTAGACGTCAAAACCAGAGCACTATGAATCTTTCCCAGTGTATTTCCGAAAATGACTGATTTGTGCAGCACAGCTCTAAAATGTTCCTGATCAGACAAGAGACAGTGTTAGCGTTGTCTCCGCATCATCCTCATCACACTAAATCACCATGAGTTTAGTTGACTGAACAGCTATTACAAATGTGGTCTTGTATGCTTGCATGAAAATGTTTTTTTTTTTATCAATCGGTTGTGTACAAAAATATGTCGTGAACTGTATTTTTTTGTATCATACATTAATATTGTGACTGTTGTTTTTATTATATTGTACATAAAAGCACTTTATTTTAATTTTTTTAATAAATGAATTACGTGTTTTCAAGCTCGTGTGTGGGTGTTTCATTCAGTGGTGGAAGGATACTCTCCCAAGTTGCTGCATCATCAATATCGTTGCTATGGGGTGGAAACCTTGTATGTCCAAAAGCTTTATTTTTCTGGAAATGTAAAAAATAACTCTTATATTAATTACAATTTACAATTAAGGCATTTAGCAGACGCTCTTAATCCAGAGCGATTTACATTAAGCAATAACAAAAAGCATCGCATACATCACATATATAAAAAGTAGTTATCATGAAACATGCGTAAGCTAAGAACGTAACAGTGGAGTATCTATCATGAAACTATATGTAAACTATACTATATTATATATTATACATATGTACTATAAAGTGCTATGACTACATAAAATGCAATTTTAGTGCTGTCTACGTAACCTGCTATAAGTCTGTTTAAAATGCTATCTAAGTCTACATAAAGTGCTACATCTAAGGGGCTAGGGCAAGTGCTACGGGCCATGGTGGAGTCTGAAAAGGTGGGTTTTCAGACTACGGTGGAAGATTGGGGGTGAGGCTGCAGTTCTGATTGTGATGGGAAGTGCATTCCATAGTTTTGGAGCCAGAAGGGAGAAGAGTTTGGGACATGTGGAGTATTTTTGAGATTGTATGCACAATAATCAAGTGAAATGTATCAAATCTGCATTCTACAATCTGTATTAATGAAACTGTAGCATATTTATTTTCAGGTGGTGGCATATTAACCTTTTCAGGCCATCTATCTTGAACATCTTGCACCAAACATCCACCGAACATTTCCCCCAAAAATAGGGTTATGATAGCCTATTTCATGCAACGTTACTTAAATCCAAACCATCAAATTTACTTTCTCCAAGATGTATTCATCAATGTGGTCATGTTCAATGTTTTGAACTGACAGAGTACTTTAACCCCATTAAATAATACTGGTTTATAGAACACAAATATTATTCCACTGAAATTAATAAACATACTCAGCTGAAAAAGTAGCATTTTTAAATCATTATTAAATATTATTACAGCTATGAATATTATCAATTCAATAGGCTACAGATAATAACCACAATTCATACATGTGTAACATTTTCCTGCTATGCATGCCTTGATGATTTTGTTATGCCTATACAGTAGGTTCACTGTTACCTGAAAGTGGGCTTTCTGGTGTTCTGTGACTGTCAGATGTTTTTGCCAAGATGTTGAATGGGAAAGAAGTTCCTTCAGAATGTGTGTGGGTGCCCTGCAGTTGATGGCTGAGCATGTTCTACAGAGTGATCGTAGATGGAGGCTCCATCTATGATGGAGGCTCCAGCGGCAGAGGACCTAATGTGAGCCTTGGGTCAGAATCAGATTACAATTGCTGATGTCATACATCTAGTCTGAACATGAGATGACTGCCTTCTCCACCTGATGTTATGGCCTCTACTATATGAAAAGCTACCTCTATATGTTCAAAGGTATTTTTATGTGACACCACCCATTGCTGGAGCATGGAATGGTCAGTGGACCAACAGTTCACCTTCATGAGGTACGGCCACAGTGCAGGATGGGTTACTTATTTGAATAACCTTGAAGCAAGAGACCCTGAAGACCTTGGACCTGCTCCAAGATTGAGACAGACATGAAAGAGATGGAACAGGAGGACAGGGATACTGCAAAGTCTTCTCCCATGTCTGATTTCCACACTCCTCATCTTGTGCTATAGGCATTCCAGGCAAGTGCTACTTGGACCTTCAGGTCCTGTTCCGTTATTCCACTATGGAGGAAACTAGACTACTAGCCTGGGAGAAAAGAATGGGAAGGGACATGCATCTACTTCAAACCTATAGCTGCACTACTACCACTAACACATCAATCATTCATTGAGAATGTTAAGAGGGCCCACTTTTAAGTAAGCTTTGTGGTAAAATGTTGATGGGCATCTTCCACCAGCATGGGACCCATAGTAGTTTGAATGGAAATACACAGATCTATCAGGTCACTGAGCCCTACCAATGTACCTGCCCTATTATAAACCTGCCCCAGATGACATTTGTGCAATTATAAAGTGTGGCTGTAAGTAAGAGTGAAAACCTGTGTACATAGTCATTCACATAATGTTCTGTTGATGTTTTGGTCATGTAAAATGCTCATGACAGGCCTGAAAGAATTAATTCATAAGAAAGAAGATGTGGTGGACATGACCAAATTTCAGACACTTCCAAATAAGCATTTTTTTAGAATGTATTTGCATTGATTATTGTATCTTATGGGATTTTGCTGTTTTAAGCATGAAGGGGCTAATGTAAAAAATGCCCTATTCTGAAATCAAATATTGTACATATCCACATTCATGGATAAACACTCCAGAAAGTAAATTTGATGCATTTAGATCTCAAAAGATATCGATTTTATGGGATTTGAGGGTTTTCGGGCATGAAGGGGTTATTATGCATTAATTAATAATGCATTCATCATAAATGAAATACACTGTGCATCTCCACATTCATGAACACTGTAGAAAGCTAATTTGATGCATTCAGACCAATTATCTTGCATGAAATACCATAACACTCTAATTTGGGTGTATTTGTTGTGTTTTGGACATTAAGGGGTTAATAACTAAAAATGCCCAAGGGATATCACCAGGCACCCTCTTGAATTCTTAAAGGACCACTTTTCAACTTCTCTTCCTATAATTGGTCCTAACTAATGTTCATGATAAAATACCACCATTTAAAAAAAAATCTGCCTAATGATGATGTCACTGGTGGACGGGTGTCCGAACTGCCCAAAGCCCTCCTATGAGACACAGACTGAGTAGGAAAAAATGGTGGTATTTTATCATGAACATTAGTGAGGACCAATTATATGAAGAGATGTTGAAAATTGGTGAAGTGGTCCTTTAACATGTGACCCCAAGCTACAAGAATCAGTTGAAAAAAAAACTTTATCTGACGAAACCACGTTCACCCCCATGGCTCCCGGACTAATGGGGCATTTTAAATAACCTTTAAATACTAACTTTTAAATAACCATAACTTGCTAAATTTTCAACCGATTTTCAAACGGTTTGGTTTGTTATAAACGTCAGAGACGTCCGCATACTTATTTTATACAACGTTCATATAAAAAATAAAATGAAGCAGATAAGCGTCCTGAATCATAGCCACGTTGACTATTTTTGTTTGAGCTGCCATTGAACATACTGTACTGTAGCCCCGAAGCAAGATGGCCGCCGGGTGAACTACGTCAGAAACTCCGCCTTGAGCCATCTAGCCTTTATATATGTCTATGGGGTTAGCGACCTACATGTGGGCCATTTAAAACCGGCCACGCGGCCGGTTAAGAGTGAGGTTAGGGTTTGGGATAGTGTTTGTTCGGAATTATGGGAGGTCGGAAATAATAATGACATGGCACCAAAATCTGGCCCTCTCCATCATCAGTTTCCCACCCCTTGTAGGTATCCCTGATGTCATAGTAACTGATATCCGAGCGACGATTATGCTATGTGGTGAGTGTCACTTTACATGATGTCCACGAGCAAAATGACAGGCAAAATTATACTTGTCTCTGCACGTGTAACCGCAGATGTTGCACTGGAACGGGTGTTCATATCCATGGCAGCCCATGTGAATGGTATAGAGGATGTCATCACCGAAATCAACATCACAGTGGAGGCATTTCTGAGGTTGGTCTTGGGCGGGCGTGCCAGGCTGGCTGTGTGAAATATGAGAAGTTTGCTCAATGAGTTCAAAGCGGAGGAGCCCCGCCCCGGAGGGGCTGTACTTCCTGTCCTCTGGGTAACAGGAGTCCTCAGCCGGAGGTGTCTGGACCCCCACAGCGAGCGGTGAGCCCAAGTCCTGATGCTGTGTGACGATGGGGGGCTTCTCATCCTCAGAGACCCCGTCTGGGCAAGTGATTGTCGACATCTGGGCTGGTGGGTCGTGGCTTGAAACACCGTTGGTGTTGGTGCTTAAACTGCTTTCAAGGGATTTTTGGGCCATGTCCTCATCATTATTCAACGGGTGGTGCAGATCGCTAAAGAGGTCAATCAGGTCATCTGACTTTGGCACTCGCTTCTTCTTTGGAGGTGTAAATTTGACAATGAGCTTGACCTCCCCCTTCCGTTTGGAGGGCAGGGAGCGCAGAAGCTTGTGGCAGCGTTGGTGGTGGCGAGAGATGTTGCGCTCGTATGCCGAGGAGAACGAACACAGGTGGCAGCAGTGGGGTTTTTCTCCTGTGTGGATTCGGATGTGCTCTTTCAGACGAGCCTTCTTGTTGGTGTAACTGCAATACTTACACTTATAGTTTCCATCTAACATCCTTTCCCATTCTTCATCCTTACGTATCTTTGCTCCCTTCCCCACCCGGGGAAGGTCCACCTTTGATCCTTCATCCCCCTCTCCTAACAGGCTCTCCTCAGCAGACGAGGGAGCAAGAGAAATCTGTTCACTCTTTGTGGTGTCGGGTGTGAATGATTCTCCCATTCCTTTTTCTATGTTGACATGCTGCGTCTGTTCTGTCAGATCATCTTGGAATTGTGTCACTTTAGAATCCACCGGTTCTGTCTGAAAGTCGTCCATGTGTAATCGGACTGGAGAAACTCGTTCTGAATTTCCCATAAAATACTTAAAGCTGTGATGTGTGGAGGCTGTTAAATATGGATAAAACGTGACATGCTGTGACATCACCAGCTGTGATGGAGTTGGATCTCATAGCCACGCCCCAGTTAGGGAAGGAATAGGATATTTGTCCTAAACATATAATAAGGTCAGTCAATTACTATAGTGTGGTTGCCTTGGCAACCAGACTAGGCTACATTTATAAATGCGTGATGACAACATCTAAATAGTCAGTGTGCAAATCTGTCCTTCACCTATCTGACTGATCGACTTCAAACTGTGTGTGCAGAGTATTGCCAAGGACACGTCGGTTGGATTGGACTCCACAACTGCAGATCCGACTGATATGCTCATATATAGGCATAAATGGAGATCCAGTTGACTAGAACTGCCAAACCGACCGATATGCCCATATATGTGCATCTGCATACTGATGACATACTGATGACAATGGTGATGTCCATACATGGGCAGAAAGGGACAAGGACAGATGGACCATACAGAGATCTCCATATATGGAGATAAAAGGGACACTGGAAGCCAGATGGGTATTGCATAACTCATGGATGCGGCATGAATTCCCAACTTGCATCGTTCCCAAGTGCGACATTTTTGTGTTCGCCCACCCCCCACCATCAGACCGATCAACCTCAAACTCACCTTGCTTATCGGCGAGAACCCGAGGGAGTGGTGTGGGTGAGATCGGAGTTGTCCAGGAACCCGAAGGAGTGGTGTGGGTGAGATCGGAGTTGTCCAGGAACCCGAGGGAGTGGTGTGGGTGAGACCGGAGTTGTCCAGGAACCCGAGGGAGTGGTGTGGATGAGATCGGAGTTGTCCAGGAACCCGAAGGAGTGGTGTGGGTGAGATCGGAGTTGTCCAGGAACCCGAAGGAGTGGTGTGGGTGAGATCGGAGTTGTCCAGGAACCCGAGGGAGTGGTGTGGGTGAGACCAGAGTTGTCCAGGAACCCGAGGGAGTGGTGTGGGTGAGATCGGAGTTGTCCAAGAACATCGCTCAGCAATAGACCTCCATATATGGCAAAGGTCAGCCATACACACTCATATACACATTAATTGATTTTATAGAGGTTTTTTTTTTGCTCAAAAATGGAGATGACTGACACCATCAACATGTCATAAGAGTGTCAGATAATTGTGCTATTTATGTAAGACATGTGAACACATCGTGCGGTTGTTGGAATATATACACGCACTGTGGGGTAACTACTAAGTTTGCTACACCATGAGTTTTGGGTTCGGGTCAAATACTGGCTTTCGATCCCCAGCGCCCAACCTGTTTCCCCAGCGCCCATCAACAGCAGATGTCGTTCACGAAGTGACTGCACCCCCGACCGACAGCATCAGCTGCCTGGAGTTCAGTCCCGCATCCACGCAAGGGGATTTCCTCATCGGCGGGTCATGGGCCAACGACGTGCGGTGCTGGGAGGTACTGAACAACGGCCAGACCGTCCCCAAAGCCCATCAGATGCACGCTGGCCCCGTGCTGGACGTCTGCTGGAGCGACGACGGGAGCAAAGTGTTCACGGCCTCTTGCGACAAGACGGCTAAGATGTGGGACCTGAACAGCAACACGGCGATACAGATTGCACAACACGACGCACCCATCAAATCCATCCACTGGATCAAAGCCCCCAACTACAGCTGCGTCATGACTGGCAGCTGGGACAGAACGCTCAAGTTCTGGGACACCCGCACCTCCAAACCCATGTTGTCACTGTCGCTCCCGGAGCGATGCTACTATGCCGACGTGGTTTACCCCATGGCAGTAGTGGCTACAGCCGATAGAGGGCTGTCCGTCTACCAGCTACAGCATGAGCCCACTTTATTGCGCAAAATAGACCCCCCTCTCAAGTTCCAGCACCGATGCGTCGCCATCTTCAAGGATAAGCAGAATAATAACCCTTCAGGCTTTGCCCTGGGAAGCATCGAGGGTCGCGTTGCCATCCACTACATGGATACTCCCAACCCACAGAATGATAACTTCACCTTCAAATGCCACAGGTCGCCTGAGGGAACAAACAACTCCTTGATCCAGGACATCTATGCTGTAAACGGCATCTCCTTCCACCCTGAACACGGTACGCTAGCCACCGTGGGCTCAGACGGACGCTTCTACTTCTGGGACAAAGACAAGCGCGTCAAACTGAAGATGTCGGACCCACTACACCAGCCAATCACTGCCAGCTGTTTCAACAGCAACGGAAAGATATTTGCCTACGCCTCCAGCTATGATTGGTCCAAGGGACACGAGTACTATAAGCCCCAGGACAAGCCCCAGATCTTCCTTCGAAATGCCGCTGAGGAGTTGAAGCCGAAGAAATGAGCTTGTTTGGCCGTGTCAGGTTACATCTCTTGTGAGGGAAATAATCACACTTGTGTGAAGTGAGGGGCCCCTGGTAAAGTTTGTTTAAAGTGCAGTCTAAACAAACATTAAACGTCTATAGACTTGGCTGCCACTCTAGCTCTGTTTAAAGTGCTTGTAGAGAAATTAACAACACCAAACACGGAGGCAGATTTGTGAAAGCCGCAAGTGGGCATTTATTCAATATTTCACACACAGTTGGGTTAACGGGCAGGCAAGTAGGTAGGTAGCGCTCCTCAATGACGTGGCCGCGGTGGGGGTGTGGTCTTCTGGGCTGCGTGCGCTCTGTCTCCGCGGCTCCACTGTCTCCCCTTGGGGTGGCGCTGACCCACCCTGGGCAAGACCTACGCTGTAGAGGCTATCATTTGTTTGGGCGGAAGTTGCGGGATTTTAGCGGAAGTATCGCCCAAGGAAATGACGTTGATGCTTTACAAATCAGTTTACATTCTCCGCGAATGAAACAAGTGTTGTGATTGGTCAGGAAAATATCGTACCCGGGGGAAATACATCTGACGGATGTTCCGGACGATACATCCGCCGATAGCTTCTCTGCCTTACGTTGTGACCAGGCTTTTCTTTTCGCAGATAAGTAAGCCTGGGACCGAGGCTAGCGCTGACCTGGCTTGATGTCTAGTGACCCCCACATGCTCTAAACAAACAAAGGTGCCCTAAATAAACATTAAAAGTCCATAGACTTGGCTGCCACTCTGTTTGTTTAAAGTGCTTTAAACAAACATTGCCAGACAAAAAAACAAACATTAAAAAAGCCATAGACTTGGCTGTTATATGACGTATTAACGAAAGCTAGACATTGGAGGCAAAACACATAAGACAGGCAGGCTGCTGGGGTTTATACGTTCAAGCAGTGTTGGAAAAAGTGCTCAGAAGTGTAAAAAAAAGAATAATAATTTGTTTTTTTGAGGGGCGCTAGCCACTCCAACACCATATTGAAGATAAAGGTGAGGACTGAGATGATTTATGATCATAAGAGTGCCCCTCACGTCACACGGGTGTGTTTTTATTCTCTTTTTTTCCCCACAAACTTTTTCATGTTCTTAAAGTAGGAAAAGTAAAAATGCTCATCATTCAGACTGTCCCATTTCACTTTTTCAAATTATTATTATATTGAGGCACTGGGGTTCACTCTGGTCCCGAGGAAGTCAAGGCGAGTACACCCCAATGGGGTGTACTCGCCTTGACTTCCTCGGGATCCAATCCAATCCAATTCATAGTCGAGGTCAGTGACCATGATGGGGTGACCCCATCATGGTCACTGACCTCGACTATGAAGACGACATCGCCCTAATCGCAGATACAGTCGAGAAAGGAAGGGAGCGCAGTGCAGGAAGATCGGCCTCAAGCTCAATGCCAAGAAAACAAAGGTAATGACAGTCAACACCGAGGACAAAACCATTGCCACTGCAGACAGGACGGTGCTCGAGCAAGTCGAGGACTTCAAGTACCTCTGGGCCTGGACTGCCTCAACTGAACAGGATCTGAAGGTTCGGAGAGCACTTGCCTGGAAAGCCTTGCACGGGATGAGTAGAGTGTGGAAATCAGACACGGGAGAAGACCTTAAGAGGCGGCTGTTCATATAGCTACTGTGGAGTCAGTACTGCTGTATGGGGCCGAGACATGGACCCTCACAGTACAACAGGAAAAAGCCCTGGATGGAGTCTCCACAAGAATGCTACGAATGGCACTAGGTGTCACATGGACGGACCGCATCAGAAATGTGGACCTCTATGGGCACCTACCACGCGTCACGGACAAAGTCAGAGAGAGAAGGATGAGGCTTGCATGGGCACTGCGTCAGGCACCCAGAACTTGAGGCAAGTAAATTGACCCTATGGGAGCCAACCCAGGGCAAAGCCAGGAGGGGAAAGAAGCGTACCACCTATGTAGACGTGCTGCGGCGCGACAGCTTGGCTAACAACACTACAGGGCAGCGATCCAGGAATCCCGAGTTGGTGTTGGCTAGACCTCACTCTCGCAGCAACTATTATTTCAAAATTATTCATAAGTTATCTACAAGCTCCCACCATGTCATGATGTGAACTTATTAGATCAGCTATTTTCTAATCACTGAAGTATAAAAATGGTAGATGTATGTTTTGTAATAATTTAAATCTGACACAGGAATTCAGTGTCAGTTTTTCGCAAACTTGTTTGAAAAGGCCCTCCAGGATGTTACATATTCATTAATCCAATCACAGCTAATGATATGCCATTCTGAACTGAGGTGCTGTGAGAATTCTTCTCAGGCTTTATTTAGTCGATCCTGAGGTGTCCTCAGTGTTTACAAAGTGAACCATCTTCAAATTGGTCTATTTGTTCATGGCTCACTGGGGAAAACCCTTCCCACCTTTTTCCATAATCTATTTGGGTATAATTCTATAAGGTCCATAATTATCCAACACGTAGCTCAAATCACCTCAGACCTCCTAAGGCCTGTATGTCTCAAACTCAGTTTAATATAGTGCTTCAGAGGGTCTAAAATATGGAACTCCCTTCCTTTACATCTATGGCAATTGTCTTCTCATCAATTCAAGAAGGTTCTAAAATCGCTTCTAACCATCAAATACTTCCCATACAGTCTTTAATTAATTAATTAATTAATTAGCCTGGTGTCCATACAATATTTTCCTATAGAGGTTTTACTGTTTGATGACTTTTGTCTATTGTGATATGATATTTCTTGTTATATTGTCCTTTTCACCCCTCTCTGCTCTGTGTGTGTGTGTGTGTGTGTGTGTGTGTGTGTGTGTGTGTGTGTGTGTGTGTGTGTGTGTGTGTGTGTGTGTGTGTGTGTGTGTGTGTGTGTGTGTGTGTGTGTGTGTGTGTGTGTGTGTGTGTGTGTGTGCGTGCGTGCGTGCGTGCGTGCGTGCGTGTGTGTGCGCGTGTGCGTGCGCGTGTGTGCTGACGTAGCGTCATGTGGCAGATATCCCATTACCTTTCTACATCAGCAGCAGCTCATCAGCTGTCACCACCCGTCTGATGAAGAGCAGAGAAGCTAATTTGGTATTCATTATTAACAAATCACTGTGCTGTGAAAGTGTCCTTTGTTTTCTCCACAACTGAAAACAATTACAGTCGGCTCTGGCTTCATTCTTTGTGGTGGTTGCATATTTCAGGGCACCATGGTTCGCTGGTGGTGAAATTGAAAAAACAGATTTACTTTTTCAGAATCAGTGACAAGAACTGCATTGAACTCTGATTAATATCGTCTCTGTCGAGTGGAAACCTTGTATGTCCAAAACTGTTACTTTACTTTTACTTACGTTACTCACAGGTATGTGTCATTCGAAACTCTACACGGCTTGTGCCAGGAAGCTTTGTGATTGGCCAGTAGCCACTTTGTATAGCAGTTCCCGCCAGAACATGATTTACTATTCTGTCCCTATCGGGTCGCCACTCGAACGGCACTGAGTCGGTTCAATCAAACTTTGCAACGTTCGGCACGACAACTTGCTCGCAACTTTAGCGACCAAAAAACAGTCTGCAGTTGTAGCTAGGTGAGAGGCACTTCCGCGTTGGCCACAGAAGCGTGGCGTGGTTATAACACAAAGATCTCCAAATATGGACATATCAGACAGTTATCCTATATTAAAATTGGCTAAAGGGATGGCTGGACGGCAGGTGGACCTCAGATCATTTGGGTCTGAATGGCGACTCACTAATTCTCGTACCAGTTGCCGTGGGCTCCCCCGCGCTCACCCACATCCCCGCTCCTCTGGTCGCGACCACGCGACAGACTGTATCAAATATAAATGACTGACTATCGTAAACAATACAGAGACACCTCCCCAACAATATGAATGACTGACTATCGTAAACAATACAGAGACACCTCCCCAACAATATGAATGACTGACTATCGTAAACGATACAGAGACACCTCCCCAACAATATGAATGACTGATTATCGTAAACGATACAGAGACACCTCCCCAACAATATGAATGACTGACTATCGTAAACGATACAGAGACACCTCCCCAACAATATGAATGACTGACTATCGTAAACGATACAGAGACACCTCCCCAACAATATGAATGACTGACTATCGTAAACGATACAGAGACACCTCCCCAACAATATGAATGACTGACTATCGTAAACGATACAGACACCTCCCCAACAATATGAATGACTGACTATCGTAAACGATACAGAGACACCTCCCCAACAATATGGATGACTGACTATCGTAAACGATACAGAGACACCTCCCCAACAATATGAATGACTGACTATCGTAAACGATACAGAGACACCTCCCCAACAATATGAATGACTGACTATCGTAAACGATACAGAGACACCTCCCCAACAATATGAATGACTGACTATCGTAAACGATACAGAGACACCTCCCCAACAATATGAATGACTGACTATAGTAAACGATAAAGAGACACCTCCCCAACAATATGAATGACTGACTATCGTAAACAATACAGAGACAGTTTGTTTATTTTTGGACCACAATTCTTATATGAGACGATTTAAGATGACTCCATGTTATTCTCCATAGAGAGAACCAGGGGATGAACGAGTGACGTCAGGACTTTGGCGCTCTATAATAAATACTAATAGTATAACGCTTTACAGACACATCAACCAGCACTGGACCTATATGTATATTATTTAGTGCTTTTTGTGCCATTCTGGCTATATAACCTACCCTACGTGCAGTAACTGCAGTTGCTCTCTAGTCTCAACTCTCTATCTCGTATATTGTCCCCCCACTTTTTACGTGCCGGCGGCACCACTGCCTCGGATGTCATGCTCATATCAGTTGGAACAACAGTACTATGTAGGTGTGAGGGTCGCGTAGCAGCCTGAACTCTAAATGTTGAACCTCTAATTTAAAACATTACACCCGTGTGAAGTGAGGGGCGCTAATATATTAAAGTCTAACTCATGTTGATTAGGTGATGTAATGGTGATGTAAAACAAACACAACAATGTGCCAACACAAACATTAAACGCCATTAACAATAAAGAGACAATATGACGTAATGAGGCACATTATGACGTACATTTTCCCTTCACTGTCAATGGCGTTTACAAAACAAACATTGAACTAAAGACAAACTTAAACCTGTGTATAGGCCCCTCAAAGAGAAAAGAATGTGGCTGTAGGGACAGCTGATGAACAATACGTTTAGGTTCTTCTCTTTTAGTGCTTAGTGTGTTGGATTCTTGTAGATGCCATGAGAGCCTTTTACTTCTAGGATCTAGGTCATGGACTTCCCGATCATCCCAGCAAATTGAAGCCTGGAACGTGATATATTGATAAAAAATCTATTTCAAACCTGAATTGTATCCTTCAGCCACACCTTCTATGCTATATAGTTATAGACTAGTGTAGACGGTAATTGCTATACCAATAGAGGGTATGCGCATGCATAAAGTGAGTTTAATGTTGTTTAACATTGTTTAATACAATCAGATAAGACTTTTCTGTTTGGATGTATGGGCTGTCAAGGCCATTCAGTAGGCGTTCCTGCATAATTTCCGGGTATGATGATGTCACGTGCATTCCCCCCATGTTCATCCAATAAGAAAAAGGTAGATATAGGATATGCAATTATGCATATCAAATATGTATATCAGAGCTTTAAACTAAGCATTTCATAAGTTACTCTGTTGATTTATGTTGATTTAGACACATTCATAAGCCCTGTACTGATTTTACTTTATTCAATCTTGATGTATGACTCCACCTGGTGGTGAAACAACCAACCCAGTCACCATCACCTACTGTATACATTTCATACAAATGTTCATATGTTAAACGGCTTAATTGGTTCATGTAATAATAATAATCAAAATCTGCAAAGTAACTAGCAAACTATTTGCTTAATTTATTATATGCACAATACCACTCATAAAAATGGGTTTGCCTTGTGCATCCATTGTGTGTTGCTATTCACAGTATATGGTTTATTGACATATGACATGACTCCATACAAGATGCCAGCACAATCACAGCCATATTGACTTCCATTGTACAAATGTATGTTAAATACAAATTTGTGGAGGTACCGTGACCTGCACTGGCGGTGTCCATGCATAAATGATCAGATTATATCTAGCCTAAATTTTAAGTTTTAAAAATATAAATATTTAAAAAAATACAAAACAAACTAAACAAATGTGAAGTGAGGGGCGCCTCAAACAAACATGTCCTACCTACTTTTACAAATATCATGCTCTAAAGTCTAAACAAACATTAAAACTCTATAGACGTGGCTGCCACATGACGTCACGTGGGGTGCTCATCTTTTTTACTTCATTAAATGTCCATAGACTTGGCTGCCATATGACGTAATTCCCAAAAGCCAGATGTTGAAGGAGCCCCTCAAAAATGCTGCCTGGCAGTGTGTACAATAATTATGCCACTCATCGGTCCAGCGGTTTGTATTAGTTAGCCCTGCACACAGACAACAGCGGAAACATAACCTCCCCCCTTGTTTGGGCCCTGGCGGACATAAAAAAATCACACCCGTGTGAACTGAGTGGTGCATCTGTCAGTGACGTCACATACTAACCATACTAACCATAGCAACCATGCTCGTGCTTACCATAGCAACCATGCTCGTTTTTTTGGTACGAACAAACACAGGTACAAAGCCAGTTGTTGGAGTGGTTTGCACCACTCAAAAATAAAATCCCACTTGTGTGAAATGAGGGGCGCTCTTATCATACATCGTCATATATCATACATCACATTCAGCCAATCAATCATTTCCGTGATACACACAAAGACACACAAAGATGGGCATAAGAGGGGCTATAGCGCCTCATTGACCCAACCACCTGTCCCGTACAGACCATTCGATGCAGCACTATAGCGCCTCATTGACCCAACCACCTGTCCCATACAGACCATACGATGCAGCACTATAGCGCCTCATTGACCCAACCACCTGTCCCATACAGACCATACGATGCAGCACTATAGCGCCTCATTGACCCAACCACCTGTCCCGTACAGACCATACGATGCAGCACTATAGTGCCTCATTGACCCAACCACATGATGCAGCACTGCCTTGTCTGCCCTCAACCCTACCCAACCCGGGCAGCTCTTTCAGTAATTGACAGTGTAGCGAATGGGAAACTGGCATATTACTAACTTGATTCGAGGACATGAAAAGATACATACAGTATTTGTATTCCACCGTAAGGGCTGCTGCTTTGGGTGCCCTAAGGTTAATTGCTTTGAACCAACCTAAAAAAATGTAAATGGAAGAAACACAAATATGTATAAGTGCAAATGAAGACATGATATATATGTTAATTGCAAAAACAGATCTCTCCATTGTAATTCATCTTCATGAATGTTTGCTATGCAATAGTTATTGTGGGGCGGCGGACTTCACCTGGTCTATGACATCACTCATCTCGATATCTGGGCAGTTTTCAGCTCTATTAGACTGCCAGTTATTTCCAGTACTAAATGTAGTCTAAAAATCACACCTGTGTGAACTGAGTGGTGTAAGGTCTTATATAGCCTGTCTGACGTAATGAAATCATGTCTGGCGTAATTAAATCACACCCGGGTGAACAGGGTGAACATAGCAACCATGCTCATTTTTTGAGCACAGACTAACAAAGCCAGTTGTAGGAGTGGTTTACACCACTCAAAAAAGTATAACAAAAATGAAAAAGAAGCCATTTACAATACGTCAACAAAAATGTGTGGAGTACTTCATAGATCGTGGACACACTCAACGTGACTTACATACAGACTCACAGATCGTCTTCTACATGTTGACGTTGAGGAACCACAAAACTTATGAAAGGATATAACTTCATGTTTCAGTGTTAAACATCTGTTTCTTTCAACCTTCTTAAACAAAGTAGATAAAGTGCTAAAAATGTCAACAAAAACAGCCCATTAAAGGGCAATGTTAAAAAAATTGTAAGATCCTTTTCCAAGTACCATGATTCCTCGACGGTGCTGTTCTCAGCTACCACGTAATCCCTGTACATTTAGATTGCTTTGTTTAATTTGGTCTTTCCCCAGTGAAAAATCACTCCTTCTTTGGCTGCTCGATGGGGTTCCCCAATCTGTAATTTGCAATCTGTCCAATCCCAGCGTAGTAAGGTTTTCCTGTACCTTGGCACCCCGAATGTGCATCATTAGGTCATTGAAGTAGATGTGAGGTTTTATGTTCTGAAGGAGCACTCCCTTGGGGGCCCCACCCGTGATGAGAGCCTCGTCGATTTCCACGCCCCAGCTTCGCAGTGTTTTCAGGACACGGTTCCCCGAGCTGGAGGCACTGCAGGCTGTGACCAGGAAGGTGCGGATGGGACTGAATTCACGCTCGTCCTTGACATAGAACCTCTTCTGGAGTTTCCCCAGGGCGTCCAGGAAACCCATCAGGGGACTCTGGGCCAGTGTCGTGTTCTCGTTTTCATTCTTGTGCTTAAAGGACTTGTCCAAACCTGCTTTTCTCACAGTGATCTCAGAATCATCTGAGAGTAAAGCATCTCCGTCAAAGGCTACTCTCAGCTGGACGTCACTCAACTCGAAATCAGGGTCATGAGACATGACTGTGGCAGCGGCAATGCCCTCTTGAATAGCCTCAGTGACTCTCTCTGGGTCCTTGGTGAGGTAAAGGTTGGTATTGTAAGCCCTCAGGTAGTCAATATGATTCTGCCCTCCAGTCATGCAGATTCTCTCGATGGCCAAATTGTAATGACTAATGCTGTTAATGAATCGGACTCCCACTTGGGAATAGCTGCTAGACAGGAGGACAATGTCAAACAACTCTTCACTGTCTGGGTAGATCTCCCTCAGCCGTACGTTGACCGACATCAATGCCTTGACAAATGGGAAAGCATCTCCTGGCAATAAAGGGTTGTCTTCGTGCTCCACCTGGTAGTCTAAGTATCTCTCCAGCCCTTCCATCTCATAAACTCTGCTCTCTGCCTCCATGTTGAACAGGGTTTGAGGGGAGATGGATATAGTAACAGCATGTTGCGGGTTGGGTGGCAGCGGGAGTTTTGTTTTGAGGGTATCGAAGAAGGCTTTTGCCGCATGCCATTCTTGGTCCTCCTCATCTGTTTGAAGATATTGTAGACCAATTTTTCCAATCTTCGATTCCGTTGAAAGTGCCGTCACCGTGCCAGTCTGCAGGACAACGCTTAGCAAGTGATTGCTAATTGTAACCGTAGAAAGTGCCGTGCCAGATTCGGACAATGCCTGGAAACTCTCATGTGATACGTAATTCTGTGTTGTGTGAATGCAAGTTGAAGGCTCAGGGGCTGTACATATACAGATCATTTGTGATGTATAATGTTACGTCACCAGTAGTGGTGGACAGTTACTGTACAAAGTACATTTATCAGTATAATGGAGTAGGTCTACCTCTTTCACCACTGGTGATAATGTGTTGTACAATGGAAACTCGTAACTCTGTAATAGGTACAGCTGGTGACGTGTCATTGCACGTCACAATTTATCTGTATATAGCCCCCACCCACCCTGCATCAAAGCTAAGTGGAAGGATAACACGAGAAAAGAGTGTCAACTCAGAAGAAGAACTAACTGATAAATGCAATGGAAGTGTACTGGGATTATGCCATCATGACCAGTCAGAACGGCAAAGTCAAAGAGGAACCGGAGTTGGAGAGTAAGATGGAGGAAGAGGAGAAAATCCTAGAGGAGGGGAAGCGACTGACGGCTTGGGGACACAATTTAGATGCACGGGAGATGGCACTGAGGGAGCTGGCAGTGAACCTCGAGGAGAGGGAGGAGACAGCTAAAGCCATGATAACGGAGGTAGATAAGCGGAAGCAGAATTTGGAAGAAAGGGAGGAGAAAATGAGGGAGAAGGACATGCTGGACACCCCTGAATCCAAAACACGGAGAAACCAGAACCCGGGAACTCCACCTGTACATAGAGGACCCAGGCCAGCATGCGGGGACTCGGAAGACATGAAACCCACCTCCCACCAACTGTTTGTGGGAAACATCCCTCACAACGTGGAAAAGGCAGAGCTCATTGAGTTCTTTAAACAATTTGGTAGAGTTCTGGAGGTCATTATCAGGAGTGGTGGAAAGCTCCCCAACTTTGCATTTGTGGTGTTTGACGGCTCTGAACCTGTTCAGCAGATCCTCAGTAATAGGCCCATAAAGTTCCGTGGTAACTGGCGTCTCAATGTGGAGGAGATGAAACCTAGGTCAACAATGAATAGAGCTCTACAGGGTTCATCAACCCATGCACAGACACCTAGCTGTGACACCAAACAGGGTGCTGGTCAGGAGGAGTTGAATTCTGCGGCGGCTGCCAGTCCTGGATCCTCAGTGGAGGCAGAGAAGGTGACAAAGCCTGCGTCCATGGAAGAAAAGAGACTGAAGGATTGGGGACACAATCTAGATGAGTGGGAGATGGCGTTGAGGGAGGTGGAAATTATTCTTGCTGATAAAGAGGAGAAAGCTAAAGCCATGGTAATGGAGGTGGAGAAGAGGAATTTGACAGTGCTGGAGAGGGAGAATGTGGTGAGAGAGGACATGCTGGACATCCCTGTTCCCAAAACACAGAAAGATAAGCGACCTGGAACTCCACCTGTACATAGAGAACCCAGGCTCGTGTGTGAAGGGAAGCAGGGGGAGGCTCAGGTCAGGATACACTCTGACCACCAACTGTTTGTGGGACAAATCCCTCATAACGTAGACAAGGCTGAGCTCACTGAGTTCTTTGAGCAATTCGGTACAGTCCTGGAGCTCATTATCAAGAGTGGTGGGAAGCTCCCTAACTTTGGCTTTGTGGTGTTTGACGACTCAAAACCTATACAGCAGATCCTCAGTAAGCGGCCCATAAAGTTCCGCGTTAACTATCTCAATGTGGAGGTGATGAAAACAAAAAAACTGTTTGTGGGAAACATTCCTCATGACGTGGACAAGGCTGAGCTCACAGAGTTCTTTCAGCAATTTGGTAAGGTCCTGGAGGTCAACATCAGGAGTGGTGGGAAGGTCTCTAACTTTGGCTTTGTGGTGTTTGACGACTCTGAACCGGTACAGCATATACTCAATAATAGGCCCATACTGTTCCGTGGTAACTGGCATCTCAATGTGGAGGAGATGAAAACATCAAGGAAGGAAGTTCGGAATTCCGTTTCGAAACAAACCGAAATAGAAATACAAGGTCACGTGGCCAGCAAACTATCTTCATTGACAATGGTGGATGTGGATGCGACTGACCGACCAGAAGAATCTGGCAAGGAACACTGACCAAGGTTAGCAGGACCCAACTGGAATTCCTTCTTGACAAACGTGATACTTTTAACACCCTTCCATAGCCGTGTCGCCCCGCCCTAAACTGGACAGGGAGTTCTGCCAGGCCCAGATCATTTGTCGTCCGTTTCCAGTGTTTCCAGGGGATGGTTTTTATTATCTTTCTTTCATATTTGTATCCTCTTTTATTCTGTTTCTTGCAAAACTTTTATGCTTTTTAAAAACATTTATTTTCTTGCACATTTGTATCCTTTCATACCATTTTATTATGTCTCTTGCACAATTATCATCTTCATTAACAGCTGCCTGCGGAAGATCCTCCACATCCGATGGCCAGACACCATCAGTAACATGGAACTCTGGCATAGAACAAACCAGCTGCCCGCGGAAGAAGAGATAAGGAAACGCCGATGGCGATGGATAGGCCACACCCTACGAAAGCCCGCAAGCACCATCATTAGACAACATCATTGAAGATGACCTGGAACCAGCTGGAGAGAACAGCTCAAGACAGAGATGACTGGAGATCGCTTGTTGACAGCCTATATGCCCTAGAAGGGGTAGTAGGTGTAAGTAAGTAAGTAACAATTATCATTATTTTTGAAGTGGGCATGACAATTTGCCTTGCTGCATCCAGCTTACCTTCAGGTTATATATTGCTACACTGTAGCTGGTCTACTGTCTGTGACCAATTTTGGGCTGACATGACCAGACTACAAGCTCTTTATCGTTGTTGCATGCTCCTTTGTGTCTAGGACTTTACACACTTCCCCGGACATTCCTGAACTAATTTTAACCTGTTCACAATGGACTTATTTTTCTTGTTTTGTTCACTCATATTTTCCCAATTTTCTGTGTAGTTAGAAGTTAAGATAGGTCTGTGAACACCATTAGAATTCCCCTACAAAGGAAATGTGTCCAAATATTTCAATTTACATAGCTACGTTAAATGGTATCAGGTTTATTAGCCATATGCTATTGTGTTCAAAATCATTCCAAAACTGTACCAACTAGACCTAGATTATCTTTTATTGATAGGATTTTTTTAATCATTTGAATTGATCCTTTTTATAAGTGTCAAGGATTGTGATGATAGGGTCCTTGTTTTTTCTCGTATTAATTAATACCAGAAGTAGTGGTGCCACTTTCTATTTTAATTTATTTTGTTTTCTTTCCACACACAAATTGTTAAAGGTGCAACACTTGGCCATTGGATGTCAACAACTCTTGCATAAGGTTAGTTATTCTCCCTAATTAAAGTCTATAAGGCAGCAGTATTTTTGTTTGCAACGTAGTGGTGCAAAGGCTGCATGTCTCAGAGCATCTCTTTAAGGGAAAATGTCCTTTACCCAATGGAAACAGAAACACATCATTTAGATGATGGAGGCTGTCAGATTACAGAGGTAAACACAACGATAATTCTGGACCAGACAATATTTTGGGGAAAAACATTATTATTGTATTTCACCTTTCACCAGCGATTTTTTATTTACATTAAATAAAACTATATGACCTTTTATGTTAGTAAAAGTACGTTTTTTTACCAATTATTATTTATTTGTTTTACTAGATAGGATGATGAAGATGATGATGACGACGATATCATAAATACATATATTTTTGAGTGGTGCAAAACACTCCAACAACCAGCTTTGTCTGTATCTATGTATGTGTCTATGTATGTGTCTATGTATGTGTGTACCTGTGTGTACCTGTACGTGGGGCCACGCAACCAGTGAGCATGGTTGCTATGGTTAGTGTGTGACGTCACTGCACCACTCAGTTCACACGGGTGTGATTTTTTATTTAGTGAATTGCTGGCTCTGATGCAAATTGTTCATGTTGCTACATGTTGCTGTGAGGTCACTGTATCAATCATCTACCATGTCAGCATTTATATGCCCTTTTTGTGTCAGCCAACTACACAGTGCTAATAAAAAAGATTGTCGCAGATGTGTGTCGCTGTCGTTTAGTCGCCCTATATACTTAAAGGAGTATAATTAAAAAAATGATTTTCTATCAATTATACACCCCATGAAGCCTTGAATTCATGGATTTTGTTTTTGTTATTGCATTCCGAAGCCAATCATTTTATGACTGGCGGAGTCTCTGGTAGCAGGAGACTTGCAGTCTCCTATACTGAGTCTCCTACTGATGACCTGGTCATCAAATGATTGGCTTCAGAATGCGACAAAAACATAAAAATCACACTTATGTGAAGTGAGTGGCGCTCTTATCATCATACATCATCATACGTCACATTCCGTGCTCAGCCAATCAACTGATGAGCACAACATTCAAAATCGTCACGAATTCAAGGCTTCATGGGGTGAACTACTCCTTTAAGCCTGATTTAGTGATTGATTGATTGATTGATTGAACACTTTATTGAAAATTAATTTAAAAGGATACAGACACAAGACAGCTAGCTGGCTTGTTTCCATTGAGGTCCTTTTGGGGAAAGGGGACACAGAGCAACAATACAAACAACCCGGTCTCACCCAAACATAGTGAAATAGCACAGATTGACATTTCCGTAAAATTAATTAAAATTAAAATTAATTAATTTAAAAGGATACAGACACAAGACAGCTAGCTGGCTTGTTTCCATTGAGGTCCTTTTGGGGAAAGGGGACACAGAGCAACAATACAAACAACCCGGTCTCACCCAAACATAGTGAAATAGCACAGATTGACATTTCCGTACATACACGCCTAAAACCCCAAAATCTGTACATATTACACTGAAATCCTCCCCATAGACTGTGACGGAGGGGCACCGTCTCTACCGAACGTGAGCCATGAGAGACACCACCAAGCGCACTAAAGCATGCGTGTTCCCGCGTTGTGAAGTTCGGTAGAGCCAACTCAGCCCAGTCCGAGCTAACAGGAAGCCACGGGTGATTTGCAACCCGCAGCACGGGTGATTTGTAACCCGCAGCACAGGTCGGACTAACGGGAAGTCTGACTTAAGGGTAGCCCCCGCAGGGGTCAAGAAAAACATAACAAAACGATTTTGTTTAGTTTTTGTATCTATTCTACTCTAAAAGGTCAGTAGTACATGGGTTAAAATTAGGTCATGTTATCAGCCAATCACCTTTTTAATGCGAATTAAAAAAATTCAAAGGAACTGATCAACTTGAGGCAAGTCATTCCATTGAACTTCTGCCGAGTATCCACACCGGTACTGTAGAAACGTTGGTAAGAATGTCCATAAAGACTGCCTGCCATTGGACTAATAATCCTCAAGCGTGGCCTTCAGTTGAGTAAACCTTTTCATAACGGCTTTATATTTTCAATCTCTAATTTCAAGTCTTCTTTCACACAGCATTATATCTGTTTTTGTAAATTATGGACCCATTTTAAAATTGATGATGGGTATGCTTTTGATCAGGGCTTGATATTAAAGGCCTAGCCTGGCTAATAAGACAGACGCGAATCAGCCGTTGACAAAAAACATTGCCTGCCGGCGGACAGTGTGATATGAGTCTGGCTTATTAGCCAGGCTATCAAAGGCAGACCCCTCGTTCCCCTTCAACCAATATATCCCTTATCAGACAACATACTTACTTTAACTTACTTACTTATCCCCATTACGCTGGCTGGCGCATAGCAACAAACGTTCTCTACTTGCATCTGTCTTTGGCCATCTTCTCTATGGTCCCCCAGCTCTGATGTTGTTGCTGGAGCTCCTTCTCCATCGTCCGACTCCTACGCCATGTCATTTTAGGCCTCCCTTTCTTTCTCTTCTGCCTTCTGGGGGGTCCGCGTTGATGTCCTTTCTGAGGACATGGCCAATCCAGGTCCACCTACGTTTATCGATTATACTATGTGCATGTCATCTTGTTGGGTGATGTTGAGGGAGGTTATTGTTTGAGATGGTCTTGGTATGTGTAATACAATAAATGATTGTCTTCGTGTAAGTAATCAACTGGGGAAGATTCATGGTGATAACTATTAATTACATTTTTACCGTTCACCTATCACGTATAGGCCTACTGTACTGTATGAAAATTTCAAAATGTGTAATGGGGTTATCATATATTAATTTACTTATATTGATCCTATAAACAATTTAATATAGGTATAATTAACGTTCCAATTTTGGAGGTCTGGCTCATGGACTAAAAACTGGTTCTGAACTGAACCGGTTCCCAACCGGTGGAAAAGGGGCCAATGTGAGAGTGATATATCTGGTCAACGGCACGCATCGGTTTCCTTTCCTAAAACCGGCTTGTTCATCGCGGAGTATAGGCCTACTTTGTCAACTGGTGTAATACCGTGTATGATGAATTTGCAGAATATTTTGCTGGGAACAGAAAGAAGTGTGATGCCCCTCCAGTTGTTAAGATCACTTTTGTCCAGTCTGATCACTCCGATGGTATGTGAGAGAGAGAGAGAGAGAGAGAGAGAGAGAGAGAGAGAGAGAGAGAGAGAGAGAGAGAGAGAGAGAACATTAATGTGAAAGTGTAACTAGTGGTCTGTATGCAGTACCTAGGTGCAGTCAGAAGGGGGCAGTGTTGCAGCCAGGTGGTGACCCTGCATGCAGTATTGGTGCCCATTGCCCAGAGCAACAAGTCCACTCTGCACAGAGCTCTGGGCACTGTGCAGTGTGCACTGATCCATTCATCCAGCCAATGATACGGGACTGGAGCTATACATATTTGTTTTGTACACAGTAGACAGTTCTCTGGCAGAGAAATAAAGTCTATTGTAATTTCACTTTATGAAAATCTAATTATGATCTCAGAGTTAAATCACTGATAGTACTTTGTAGAGTTTGAACCCCAGTCTGTCTGTCTGTCTGTCTGTCTGTCTGTCTGTCTGTCTGTCTGTCTGTCTGTCTGTCTGTCTGTCTGTCTGTCTGCCTGCCTGCCTGCCTGCCTGCCTGCCTGCCTGCCTGCCTGCCTGCCTGCCTGCCTGCCTGCCTGCCTGCCTGCCTGCCTGCATCCATCCATCCATCCAGCCATCCATTTCAAAGTCCCAAATTGTGTAATCACCCAACATAGACTACTGTCTTCTGTGACATGATGACATCACAGTACACAGTAAAAAATGATCCATTAGTAACTCTGACCGTGTAACACAATTTAACCAAATGAACGCGTAACTTGTGCACTTTCAGAGTTATACAATTCCAGTACATTTCCGATGCCTTTCCCAGTACGACTCTGGAGATTTTGACAATAAATATCTTCCCCTGAGTTAGGTAAGTATTGGAATATGTAAATACCGTAGTCAAGTAAAATAAAAGTACTTAAGATTGTACTTTAGGGCAGTACTTGAGTAAATGTACTTTCCAAACAGTGGAAACAAGCAGTCAGACATGGACAAGTGACAGCTACCCGCAACAACCACAGCAGAAGTGACGTGTCGTGGCGGCCCATGGGAGCATGAATGAACGCACGTTGTCAATTGATATTTCACACAGCGAGCGAGTATCAACAAGACAATGCGTCACTGTCCCCGGGAGGTGAGACATATCTGCCGTGGGTCCTGTGCAGAGTGACAGGCCTCCTAATGGCATGTGACTCACTTCAGACACACAGTCTGAAGGGACAGGGAGGAGGAGACAGGCCGGAATTCACAGTCTCGTTGTGACCAATGACCATGGCATGACTGTAACAGTCTACTCTATGCCATGGTCATTGGTAACAATTTAACAAACATGCAGAGTGAACGGTGATGTCACCCATTGGTTTCTACAGACCCGTTTTGAAGCCACTTTTACAGCTAACTCAAAACTGCACCATCATGGAATATGGATGCTGGGGTTCACGTGATTGTAGCTTATACACGAATGCCATAGTAGATGTTAAAAAGACCCCATAAGTGTTTGGTGAAATACCCCTTTAAGCACATTAACCTGAGTAAGATTTACTAAATCTAAGTCTCTTAATCAGGTCAGTACAGCTGTTTAGAACATCATGAATTACAGTTTAGGCCAGGGCAATGATTTTTCTTGTTTCTCTTTTTCCCCCCTCTGGCGAATCCGACGTTTGCTAAATAATCTGTCTCCTCGCTAATGGTATACTAATGTGCAGTTTAATCTACCCTATTTTTAGGCCTCTAGCCCTCTACCATTTTGCTTTCAATATTGCAGGCTAGCAATTTATCTCTGCCTAAACTGATGAGCCATTTTTAACATCAAAACACTGTCTTTTCCAGTCTATACCGTCGAAAACCTGGTTCTGAGAGATGTAGGCTACAGTGATTCTTGATTATCATTCCTTTATAAACCGAAAAACTAAAAAAATAATTTTGGAAGGAAGAAGACACACTCCAACATCCTGCATGTTTATTTAACTGTACAAATTGGTCAATTTTACATTTAAAAGACTTAATTAACATTTATCATATACAGTGAAGGACGCATGATGAGCCGAGTAACCCCTGGGTCATCTAGGACAGGAGTTCTCAATGTTTTTGGCTCGGGACCCCCAGAAATGCTTTGGCCCTGATCTAGGACAGTTGTTCTCATCCTTTTCAGGCTGTGACCCCACAAATTAATCATATTTGAACTGGGGATCCCCACCCTGACAAGCACAAGCAGAATTGTAAGAATTGAGGCAATACATTTAGTTTAACTCAGTTCCACAGATAAATATTGTGAAAACAGCAGATCTACAAGCTCACAATGCCTCGCAGTGCTATAGGCTTTTTTTCCCCTCATTTTTTTCTTTCTTATATCACTACTGCCACCATCTGGCGGAGTCAGGTTAGCATTTAACCACAAACTGAAACTGAAGAGACTAGTGTGCTCAGGAGCATACTAGTTGAAGAAACATGGCTTGGCTTTAAAACCACATTTACAACATGGCTCCCTTGAGAACCATCAGGGTTACAATTCGGACATACTGTATGCAATGAAAGCCAGAGGCAAAGAATGCTCTGAAGTCTGAATTTCTTAAATGCAAGTCAAAGCTCACTGCATATCGGGAGCCACGGGTGATTTTTAACCTGCATCACAGGTTAGTCTTTACCGGCCACGCAGGTCTGACTAACGGAATGTCTGACTTCTGGGCAGTCCCCAGTGCCATTACCAAATCTGACTTATGGGCAGTCCCCAGTGCCATTACCAAATCTGATTTATGGGCAGTCCCCAGTGCCATTACCAAATCTGACTTATGGGCAGTCCCCAGTGCCATTACCATGACTTATGGGCAGTCCCCAGTGCCATTACCATGACTTATGGGCAGTCCCCAGTGCCATTACCATGACTTATGGGCAGTCCCCAGTGCCATTACCATGACTTATGGGCAGTCCCCAGTGTCATTACCATGACTTATGGGCAGTCCCCAGTGCCATTACCATGACGTATGGGCTCTGGTTAACAAACTGCCCTCCCACACTGGGCATTTTGGTATAGAGCACATCCAAGCTTACATTTCTACAAAAACCTAGGTGTATGCAAAGATGATTTTAAACTGATAGTGGTAACAACTGATGAGGTACTCAAAAAACTATTCTTAATATGTAAACGTCATGACATCAGCTTGTGACTGCAACTTGTTCCTGTTAGTTAATGGATGACTCTGCACTGCTGGTCTCAGCCAGGAACAAACTGCAGGTTGCAAAGGCCCTCAGCTCTGAACTCGGTAGAATCTGCACCTGGCTCGCTGATAACAAACTATCATTACACCTATAGGAAAAACTTAATCCATTCTAATAGTAATCTCATTCTCAGCAAGGCAGACGGCTTTGATATACCCATTCTGCATAATGTGAATACACATTTAAATCAAGCAATCAATCAATCAATCAATCAATCAATCAATCAATACAAGTGATCTAGGACAGTGGTCTAGTTGAGCTAATTCACATATTTTTACTATCGCCTAATTGGTACTTATCTCTCCAGATTTATATGTCCCCCAATGGCCCTGCATGGCCATGATTATGATGCTGCTTATGTTGTTGATGATTTGGAATCTCTGTTCAGAGGCGTGTCACGTGACTGCGCTTCCTCCAACTCCCTCTGCTGCTCTGCGTGAGTGCGCGCGCGCGCACGGACACTTCAGAGTTCAGTCCTCATGATGAGCATTTGGGGGGCTCTCCTCTCCTGAAGAGCGTCTTTTTCAAGCAAAGGTGTCGCGTTGATCGGAGTCGGACTACAGCTTGTAACGATTTGAGCGCCGTGGAATGACTGGAATCTAAAAGCAACAACAACACGCCAGTTTTCCTTTTCTTTCTGTTTTTTTTTGTTTTTGTTTTTACCAGCACGTTTTGTAATAAAGCGTGAAGATAGAGGCAGGGCAGGAGGCAGTTTTTACAAACCCGTCAACTACTGTGATGAAATCGGAAATTTTCTAAAGAACATGTAAGAATCTGTAAACGACCCCCCCCCCCTCCGGTGGGCCCTATTGTAAACAAGTATAAATGCTTTTATGCGGTCGTCCACTCACAGTTAACAGTTTTGTATTGAGTTGTGCTTGAATGTACTGTGATTCTGCAAACTGTTAATAAATATTTCAATCAATCAATCCTCCCACCACAGAATCCTTTATTTTGGGGTGGGGGGAACCTTTTTTGCTTTTTTTTGCTTTGTTACCAAAATGCAAAAAGGGATGCGACTCAATGACGGCCATATCACCTATCTGGCTCTGCTGGCGAAGAAAGACGGCACCCGGCGCGGCTGCCTGTGCAAGAAGAGCTCGGACCAGACAAAATGGCACGCCAAGTGGTTCTGCCTGCTGCAGAACATGCTCTTTTATTTCGAGAGCGACTCCAGCTCGCGTCCCTCCGGGCTGTACCTGTTGGAGGGTTGCGTCTGTGACCGCGCGCCTTCACCCAAACCCCCGTCACTCTCCTCCGCCAAGGAATGCCTGGAGAAGCAGGTGAGGACGGTTGTTGTTGATCGATCACCCAGGGCTATTGATCACATGCACGCACGCGCACGCACTGACTGCATGCACACTGAGGGGGAGTGCGCTTTTCGGATCGAGATGCGTTCCCCTGCTGCGCGAGGAAACCCCCTCTATTATATAACAACCTAGCTCTGGTCCATAGCTCTAATGCGTCGCAACGCATTAGAGCTATGGATCAGAGCTAATAACAATCTATCTAATGTTTTTTTACACTGTAGAAATCGCAGTGATTTCCTCAAAGAGAGCAGGTCCATTCGGTTAAATGTGTATGCTAGTTATAAATGGATAATTGCGAGGAATCACCTAGGTTATATAAGACATATCATAAGTTGTCTTATAGCTTAAACGACTCTTATTCTGGTTGCTAAAGTCACACCATGATTGCATGTGACTGCATGCCCATTCATTATTATTATTATTATTATTATTATTATTATTGATTATTATTAGGCTATTATTATTATCCCACAGAAATTATTCCAGGCAGTGATGCTTATAGTTCCTTGATGTTATGTAATGGAATCAGCCTATGATTGCCTCAGTTTGGCACCATTTCACTATCATCTGCCACCTGCCTTAAAATATATTACATAATAAAATGACTAGTGGCTCAAAATGAATGAAACATTAAATGTTCAATTCATCATTGTACATTTTTATCATCCTCATATTCAATCAAGGATTGAATGAAGCTTTCTTTTATTTAGATTTCATGGAATATGTGTGGATCATTTTATGAGAGCTCAAGTTCAGTTCTCTAAGGCTAGAGGGTTTAAATGGTTAATACTGGATCCAAACTTTGCAGGTTGCCATCTTGCGGAGGAAAGCTGCCCGTTTCCCCCTCACTTTGACGTATGGATTTAGTTCCTGCTCTTGATATTAATAGCATCCCTACCTTGGCAACTGCAGCTCCACAGTTTAGCAGCTTGAAGGGTCGTTTGATAAGCTCTCAGTCATGATGGCCTTGTTAAGCATAGACTGTGCACAAAACAATGAATAAAATAATGGCTCACACAAGCCGGTAAGACACTGTACCACTGTAGGCATATACTGTTTTTGGACTACTGTGTTGTGTCGCACAGAGAGAAAGTAATCTGGAAAACAAATGCACATTAAATTAGGGATTTTCAACCATTTGAGTTGCAAGGGCCCCCAATTTGAAGGGGGTTATAGGTCACTGACCCCGCCCCATTTGAATTGTCTATTTTATTTTTCTGGGACTCCAATCTGCACTTATTTTATTATTATGTTATTATTTATTATTATTTAACTGAGAGTGCACAAATGATTAAGGTTCCATTATTACTTGTGCGAGCAGAGCGTGCGCAATACTGTTTTCGGCTGCGTATGTCGCTGACACCCTCGGCCAATCGGGTTGCTGCATGCGTATACGTCGGTGACACCCTCGGCCAATCAGGTTGCTGCATGCGTACTTCGGTGACACCCTCGGCCAATCAGGGATTGTGAATTGGTTTTGACTGACAATAGAATTGTTATACTTCTTTGCAACACATCGTAATTTGTGGAAAGTTAATTAGGTGTATAAGAACACCTTAAGGGCCTTTCTCGGCCCCACCCTTCTCCCATTGTTTATATTGTGTTTAGGATCCAAGATGGCCGCAGCACCAGGAGGGGGTGGGGCGGAGGTGAGTGGGTGGGGTTGACATATGCCCTTACTGAGCTGCATTCACAAATTCAATACGTCCGTCTTGCGTTTGTCTTGTGTCTGTGTTTAATGGCCGCTCCAATGCATTTCCAATGCGTATATCTATTCTACGTCTGAGCATAAACATGGTAACGCCCCGCCTGCCTCTGATTGGCCTACCGACACTGCCCCTCTTGCTTGTCCTCTGAGATGCAAGGGTACACCGTGGTGGGAAATAATACAAGTACAAGAGAATGGCAACACACGACAGTAACTTGTAACTTTAATTTTTGTAGAAGAGGCAAACTAATATTGTTTGTGACGTTTGCTTTGATTGAATAATTGATTGAACACGTATGTACTATGATTTGTTTGACTGTGTTCTAAATTAAAGTGTTAGTGTTGATTATCGTGTATTAATCTAATTATAGTAAACTAATACTATTATACTAAAAAAGATAAAGATCAAGCTATTAATCTAATTATAGTAAACTAATACTATTATACTAAAAAAGATAGAGATCAAGGGAAAAGAGACCTTTTTACAGTACAATAATGTTTAAAGTTTACACATGTATACAAATAAACAGGCCAACGGCATAAACAATATTAGTTTGCCTCTTCTACAAAAATAAAAGTTACTGTAGCGCGTGCCAAGCTGTCATTCTCATGTATTATATTGTACTCGTATTATTTATTTATTTCCCACCACGGAGTAACCTTGTGGCAGACTATCCAGCATGTATCTTCCACCTCGGCGGAAACTCTGGTAAGGCCGGGGCGTTACCATGTCTATGCTCGGACGTAGAAAAGATATACGCATTTCCAATGGAAGCCCATATGGTTTGACCAAACATTTTGTTTGATGGGGGGGAGGGGGGCAGAACACATCCATCAAAGCTGTGTTCAAACACAAGTCAGGTGTCTTGAATGCAGCCCAGTAAGGGCATATGTCGGCCCCGTCCGCTCACCTCCGCCCCACCCCCTCCCCGTGCTGCGGCCATCTTGGATCCTAAACACAATATAAACAATTGGAGAAGGGTGTGGCTGAGAAAGGCCCTTTAAATGTTTGTTTATGGGTTTAATCTTTATTTGTTATAGAGGAAGGGACATTAAGTTGACAAGAGTCAGAGATAAGTTGTGCGCTCTGCTCGTGCACAAGTAGGCCATGCATGGCCAACTTCTGTGCAAAGCAGCTCGACAGATTTCTAGTTTGGTACTATTTTCACACTGATCAGTAACAGACCCAAAACCGTACATTCAGCCCTGGTGGTCACCGGACCTGACATTGAGACACAGTGCACTTTAAAGAATGTCTCCAGCAAGCTGGATGTCTCCAACATCCACCTTTATTCACGGAATTGAGATGATTTGATTGGCTGAGCAAAGTACGTATTGAGGATAAAAAGTGAGGACGCAAATTGTGATTGGCCGGAATGAGATGATGATTTATGATGCATGATGATAAGAGCGCCACTCACTTCACACGGGTGTGATTTTTGAGGGGCGCTATAGCCCCTCCCTACAGTATATTCAGCAATAGTGTAGATTTTTGTCCTAACACAAACATTAATGATGAGTTAATGAATAAATTATGCTATGAGGTTGTTGCTCCACATTCCTAGATGGCATAGTGATGTGTCCGAGAACAGCATCATATAGTGGCTCTAACCAGCCCAATGAATAGCAGTTACAGATACACATCCAGGCTTAGAGAGCATTGGCGTAACAGCCTCTATACCTTTTAGTTATTAAACTTACCTGCCTGAATCTTGTGGAGTTGCCGGCACTACACAGCCACCTCATGACATGTACTGGTGTGAGCCTGAGGTACTGTAATGTTGATCTGACTTGATATTTTATATATTGTATTTATATACCGCTGTCTTTTATATTTTGTGCTGTTTTCTTTTATACGGACCCACAGGTCTGAAATAAGGTTTATTATTATTAAATGCCTTTGACAATGAATGGAGAATTTTCGTCATATGTAGACGAGCAAATCGGCAATTTTGTCCTACACAAACATTAAATGCCATTGACAATGAATGGAGAATTTACGTCATCGGCTAGTTGAACTATTCAAAAACGTTTTTCAAAATTGTAAAAAAAGGTTTTAGGGATAAGGGGTTTAGCATGGACGAAAATAGAGACCATTGTCTATTGGCTCAGACACTATATGACGTAAAATATTCCATTCATTGTCAATGGAAATGTAATGTTTGTAGGACAAAGTTTGTGAACATACAGTACACTAGCTGGATATAGGAGGGGCTGGCGCCCCTCAAATCTTTTTATAATAATAAAAATTACAAAATATATTGTAATAATAATCGTTATAATAATAATATAAGAGGCAAGGTGGCGCAGTAAGCAGCCTGCTCACTCCCCATGCATTGAAGGAAGCATGAGCTCAGTTCGGGACTCTCCTCAGGTTGACAGAGGGAGAGTAGTGCCAGGATTACAGTTTAGGGCCTTAGGCAATTGGCATCGGGTGAAAAATGGGTTACATATTCATGGGATAAAAATGTAAATAAGAAAAAATCACACCTGTGTGATCATTATCATACATCATATATCACATATCGTGCTCAACCAATCAAATCATCACAAATGTCATTCCGGCCAATTACTTTTGGCGTCTTCACTTTTCTGCTCTGACTTTTATCTTCAATATGTACTTTGCTCAGATAGTCAAATCATCGCTATGGGGTGATCAGACAATCACAAGACAATTTTTGTGTTCACACAAACCCGGATAGCTAATCACGGTTATGAACTCGATACCACGGTATGCCTTACACAACTATGGCGGTATTGCGGTTATTGCACCCAGCCCTAAAATAGATGCCAATCTATTAATCTAACTGCCACCCCTATAGCTGCCACTACCATGCTTATTTTAGCCCCCCCACCCTCTCTCTCTCTCTCTCTCTTTCTCTCTCTATTTCTCTCTCTCTGTCATTGTATTCTTTGGAGTGAGCTATTAAAAAAACACGCTCATGTTAAGTGAGGGGCGCTCTTATCCTCATACATCATCATAGCCATGGGTTCCAGCCTGATTTCCTGCGTTCCGCTGATCTGAAAATGTCACTTCGCAACTCAGTCTGGACAGTCTCCTAATCTCCAAGGTAGGCAGGACAAGGTTGAAATGGAACCGTGGCTTCTGATTGGTCTGTGGTGCGGGTTGAGGAAAAACACCAGTTTGACGTTGTATCAATGCGCACTGCGCAGCTATTGCTGTTGTTCCTGTAACGTCCCCATTAGGCCTATTCACTAAACTCACCCCACACAGCCATATTTTTGTTGTACTATTGAATCTGACAGTGGACTACTGAATCTTTTACCTTTTACTGTAGGTTTTTACTCTCAAGTGAGAAGCATGGACAGAGTGGCACTGGCTGATGCAGTGGTGGAAAGTAACTAAGTACTTTTTAAGTACTGTACTTAAGTACATTTTTTTTACTTTTACTCCACTACAATTATTTGAAAACTAGTTACTAGTTACTTTGGCGATTTTAATTTTGATTAAAAAACATACATTAACCACTTCAACCTATACATTTCGGCCATTTGAAAATAGCCGATCTACAATCTCACAATGCGTCGCGTTGTAGATCGGCTATTTTCAATAGATTTTGTACACATTTTGAACTTGTGAAATGGGACATTCTGCAATATGAGTATTTTTACTTTTAGTACTTAAAGTACATTTTGATGCCGATACTTTGTACTTTTACTCAAGTACATTTTCAATTCCATACTTTTACTTGTAACGAAGTACTTCTAAATTGCAGTATTGGTACTTTTACTTAAGTAAAACAATTGAGTACTTTTTTCACACTGGGCTGATGACGTATCAGCTACTACAACAGTTGACGTTGACAGCCTCTGTCCAGACCTTAGAGTATGGTCCAGACTGAGTAGCGATCGAGTGACAATTCAGAATCATGGAACCCATCATCATACACCACATTTCGTGCTCAGCCAATCAAATCATCACATAGGTTGCGTGGTACTCATTGGGCATGGGCACACTTGAGCCGACAGCCGCGGACAGACAGCTGGTGGATGGAAAAGAAGCTACGACCCCGCAAGCTGACTGCCACGACGGACAGATTCCCGGAAACGCTCTCCTCCGCGGCAGTCAGCCGCGGGGGTGGAGCTTCTTTTCCATCCACCAGCTGTCTAAAAATTCGGGAATGACGTAAAACACAGCTTCTTCTGTCCGCGGCTGTCGGCTCAAGTGTGCCCATGCTGACAGACACACAAAGCTGGGCATAGGACTTTGGAGGGTCTAGCACCCCTCCAAAATAAAATGTGTTTTATTCTCCATTTAGAAAGAATGTATGTTTAGAGCCCACAGTTACCATGCAACTATTTGCATGTAAAAAAGCGTGTTTGAAGATGTGGGGGCAACCCGGGTGAAGATGTGGGGGCAACCCGGGTGAAGATGTGGGGGCAACCCGGGTGCCCAGAGACTACAGTGACTTATTTTTGTCACAATCGGCTATTTTTGGCAAATAGATTTGGTGTAGGCGGGAAAAAGTGATGCAAGCTAAATTGTAACTCAAGTCTGTTTTGCACAACTTTTGCCGTGTGAGTGGCTACCCTGTAATATAGTTTGGCGATATGGTAGACTGGAACAGACCGCCGGCAGAAACTAGACTCACCTGCAGCAGATGAGCCTGATTAATTACCTAGAGAGACGGATAGAGAGAGAGGAGTGTGTGTGCGTGTGTGCGTGTGTGTCAATTGAATAAGGCTGCAGACCATCAGTAATTAGCAGCTAGAGAGAGAGATCACAGCTAGATCCGTTCGCGCTACTGTATGCCACAATTGAATGGGGTTTTACCAAGGCCCCAGTGAGGCTCTCCAACGTTGAGGCGCTCGGCCGTAGTGGTAAGAGGAGGGACTGCAGGCGGACCCGTGGATTCATGACGAGGAAACCCCGTGCAGCTGGGCTTTAACATTGAGCGCTCGCTCGGGTGCACTTCCGCATTTGCCAACAAAAATTTGGTTGGAGCTATCGCGCCGGTTCAGTCTCTATCCTTCTTTATACTCTATGGGTTTTACCCAGACTTAGTTTTTTCTTCCTGGAAATAAAAACGTCTTTGTTTCCGAGGCTAGCGATATGGTCAGGGCCGGATTTACCCTCCCAAGGGGAGACAAAATTTCAGGGCCCCCCTGGGCTGCGCATATAATTTTGGGGTAGCCAGCAGCCCCAAAATAGAAAGGCAGGCAGGTAGACAGACTAGTCGCTGAATGAATGCAGCCACTAGTAGCCATAGTGCACTAATGCAGTTTTACAGTAAAATATTTCACAATGTGCTCTATAAAATCCCAGTAAGAGAGATGAGCAATAAAGAAAGAGTAAAGCCACTATAGCGCAGTTGCCAGTTTTACAGAAAAATATTGGGGGTATTTTGGTGTAATTTTGGGGTACCCAGCCCCCAGAGAGAGAGAGAGGGGGGGAGGGGGGAGAGGGAAAGAGACGGATGCACAGCGACATTGGCAGGGGTTTCCACAGCTACCCCACAACACAGCGTCACTGTGCACTGACAGCAGAAGCAGAAGCTCTCAATGTTTTAACCATAATACTAAATATACAATAACTAAACATGAATCTCACTTGAATTGGATTGCAATACTTTACAATTTCAAATCATTAAAACGGGGGCCTCCAGTCGGGGGCCCCCGGGCTGCAGCCCACCCTAGACCAATGGTAAGTCCACCTCTGGATATGGTGAAGACTCAATTTGTGTAATTGAGACACAACTAATGACAATAACATAAAATGATGGCTGTCAACCAAATTGGGTATCCTCAATGTGCTCCCTGAGCACAAACACATCTTCTGAACCAATCTCATCACAAGCTGCACACAAACTTGAAACTAACCATGTCTCTTCTTCCAGTGGAGTTCTGCAATCTGCAGATTGCTGAGTTTTTATGAACTCTCCCTTCCCAATGTGGCACACACAGATACATATGCCCCAGAATCTGACCAGTGTCAACCTTTTTATGTCTATGACCATAAAAGGATAGAGACTGAACCGGAGCGATAGCCCCGCCCCCCGCTATTCATTTCAGTGGAAGTTGCTCAGTGGCGTTTTGAAGCACCCGGAAGAACCGTCTACTTCCGCATTTTTTCGATTTGGGCACCAACATTTGGTGCCCAAAATGGGAATTTCAAACGAGCGCTCAATGTTAAAGCCCAGCTGCACGGGGGTCATAACTCCACGGGTCCGCCTGCAGTCCCACCTCTTACCAGTAGGGCCGAGTGCTTCAACGTTGGAGAGCCTCACTGGGGGCTTGTCTATGACGGACACCTTAGAACAGTCTTAACAAGGTGATTGACGTCAGCTGGAGGAGAATGTCTGACTGGAACTACAGGAACCATGGGCTATTGTAGTCCAGGAAGAACTGACATTCTGTACCATGACGTCACAGTCACCGAAATCATGTTAAAAATACAGAAACACAGAAAAAGACAAAACACACCAACATCATGTTTATTATGACCTCAACTTCATTAAAATGGGGTTTGGGAACTTTTGGTGCAAAATCTGAAAAGTTGCCCTTTACCTAAGACCACCGTCAGACCACGTGTTGAGAATGAGAACCCAGTGGGCAAAACATGTTTTGGTTTGTGGAAATCAGTACAGTAAGTGGAAAAATGCTTGACTGGCAGGGATATGTGGTCTCGATAGCTGACGGATAATGTCTCCATGGTTAAATAAATAAATAAAAATCTGTCGCCACGGCAGCATGCTAAATATAGCCGCCTAAAAGGCTTGACACGCCAGCTCACAGGAAGTGCGAGAGCCGGGAAGCAAATTTTATTGACAAAGAAAGCCCCCCCGCACTGCCGGCGATGCCGCGGCTCATCAGGAAATATGGAACATTACTCCTCTGCTTCACACATGATTTGCTGTCGGCATTTGGAAGAGGGATAAAAATACAATATATTGGATTTGCGAGGCTCTATTTAAAATACATCAGTGTTACGTAATATCATATGATGCTTTTTCTACCTGCTGTACCAACCTACCTACCTATTACCTGCCTACCTACAACAGTGGTGAACAAAGTACTCAACCCCAGTATTTGAGTCAAATACTACAGTATACAGTATCTAGACAGGCCTACTCCTGATTACATATGAAAGTTTCTCTGTGTAGCATTTGTACTGGAGTAATTGGTTTTCGGTATTCAAAAGTGCAAATTACAAAGTACATTTTCTTTTTAATATCAACAAATTGGACATTTTCCCCAAAAAGATTGTCTAGAAATGTAAACAAATAATAAATAAAAAAAGCCAACTACTGTATGCTGCTATATTCATTTTAAATTTTAAATATGCTTTAGATTAAGAACACAGTTTGCCGGCCACTGCTACAGAGCTGACAATGAGGTTATACTGTATCTTCCCTTCTTCTCTGGAATCCTGCCTCAAAGCAGACCAGAGGTAGAAAACAGCAAGGGCATGTGGTCGCAACAGGTTCCTAACGCCAAATCAAATGGGTTCAGATCTGAGCCAAGTCTCCTGAGGAGGCGCGTCTGAAGCCTGTCCTGAACGGGGTATCCGGTCATAAAAACAAACAAACATCCTTTGGAGAACCACTGATGTGGCTGACTTCGTTCACACCAGGCACCACCCCCCCCCCTGTCCTTGCTGATACACACCCCAAGCATTTTCTTTTGTCCTGATTTATTTCTGTTCTTGTCAGATCGTTCATGGGATTATTTGTGATTATTGTTTGACAGTATATTACTTCACCTTGTTTTATTTTGTGTATTTCTTTTATAGCCAATTATTTTGACCCCATTTTCTCCCCAGTAGTCAATTCCCCACGCACATTTGTGTTGTTACTGCTGTTGTATTCTACTGACTCTCCTGCCAGTAAGGAGCTCCCACCAGGAGGACGTAGAGCCTTTGTCCTACTCCTCCCGCCAAACACTCCCCACTGACATGTGCCGCCCAGCCGTAGTAGGGCGTAGTACGTAGTAGTACATGCAATTGACTATTCACACAGCAATTCGGCTCAAGCGAAATTTGCAACGTTCGCTTTAACTTGCTCGGTGGTGTCTCTCGTAGCTCACGTTCGCTTGAGATGGCGTGCCTCTGTCACGGTCTAGTACGGAACACACCCTAACCCACCCGACTAGTCACTCACTGGTGAAAGTATTGGGAGGAAAAGACACTTCGCCACATTCCCCGAACACGGCACAATTGTGTTCGCATAGACGCCAGACAAAGCCGGTTGCACCACAGTGGATTCGAACCTCGTGGGCAGGCATTTTAGCACTGCACCATCCGAGCACCTACCGCTTCACCTTAATTGTTTGACGTATGGTATGTTTATTCGTTTATTTGGATCCCCATTAGCTTTAGCAGCTAGTATGTACAGCATTGCTTCACATTATTGATTGACAGTATTACTTCACCTTAATGTTGGACACTATAGAGCGTTACAGTTCCGCCCCATTCGAGGGCACCGGAAGAGGATTTCCCATTAATTTTCCCATAGACGTTTCAGAAAGTATTTATTTAAAGACCTGTAAGCCTCAGACAAAGCAAACAAAACATTTTGGGCCGAACAAATAATTAGAAAGAAGAAAAAAGGGCAGGGTACAACACTTATTTTTGCGTTTTTCTTCTTTCTATTATTTGTCCGGCCCCAAAAAATTGGTTTATTGTCATTATTTGTCATCATCCGAGCTTTGTCCGAGGCTTAAATACTTTTTGAAGAAACGTCTATGGAAAAATGAATGCAGAATTATCTTCTGGTGCCCTCGTCATTCTGAAAGCGACGCTCTATTACTTCACCTTATTGTTTGACAGTATTACTTCAACTTATTGTTTGACAGTATTTCTTCACCTTGTTGTTTGACAGTATTACTTCACCGTCACGTTTAACCATGACAACCAGAAGGCTCTCGAGCTGCGGACGGAGGACGTTAAGGACTGTGACGAGTGGGTGGCGGCCATCACACAGGCCAGGTATGTCATGTGACCTCTGACCAATCACCTCTTAAAGGGGCATTCAAAACACTTCTGGGGTGAAATCAATTACAGTATTAACACTTACTGTGTGTGTGCGTGTGTGTGTGTGTGTGTGTGTGCGTGCGTGCGTGCGTGCGTGTGTGCGTGCGTGCGTGCGTGCGTGCGTGCGTGCGTGCAGTTATAGGAACCTGGCCACAGAGCATGAGGGCCTCATGCAGAAGTATCTCCATCTCCTCCAAATAGTGGAGACAGAGAAAACTGTTGCTAAGCAACTCCGTCAACAGATTGAGGATGGAGAGATCGAGATAGAAAGGCTAAAATCGGAGGTAAGTTGCCTTCACAGGTATGGCAATGTTATGCTAACGTGTGTGCGTGTGTGTGTGTGTGCGTGTGAGTGTGTGAATGGATGAATGTAAAATACTGTAGTGCTTTGAAGAAAGGCACTATAGATGTATTTACCATTCCATGATTCAATGTTTTCGAGGGGCGCTAGCCCCTCCTATGCCCAACTTTGTCTGTTTATGTGAACACAAACACGATGATCACTGGATCACCCCATAGCGATGATTTGATTGGCCGGTGTAGGTGGATGGATTATGACAGCTCCGTTCCGCGGCACTGTCGGTTTGTTTGGCAACTGACGGTAACAGCATCTGCCGGTGAAGTTGGGGGGGATTATGTCACTCCACTAGTCCACTGTGATGTATGTTGATGTGGGATGATGCCATGTGGCCCATAGAGCAGGAGCCTATCTCCTGTTTCTGTAGCGTGAGGCAGCCATGATGTACAAGTTAACCCCCCACCCTCCCGCTGGACATGACGCTAGCATGTTGCAGGGACTTTCCCCCTTAATTCTTATCTTGCCACATACGTTTATAAACGTAGCAGTGAAGTGAGGGGCGCTAATATATTAAAGTCTAACTCTATAGGTGATGTAATCGTGATGTAAAACAAACGGTGCCAACACAAACATCAAACGCCATTAACAATAAAGAGACAATATGATGTAAACGACACATTATGATGTAAATGTTCCCTTCATTGTCAATGCGTTTACTAAACAAACTTTGAACTAAAGACAAACATTAAACCTGTGTATAGGAGGGGCTAGCGCCCCTGAAAAATAAGATTGCAATTACAATGCAGAAGTAAATAAATAAATCACGGTCAAAATGAATCTCAATGAAAGGCATTGAGAGGGATGATCAGCTGCTGTACCATGGTGTCGTGTGCCAAAAATAGGCGATCTACAAGCGTGTAGACCTGCTATTTTCGGCACACAACATGCGAGAGCCGCCTGCGGCTTCAGGAAACCTTGTTGAACATGTCTGAGTGTCTTTTCTTATTCTTATTTATGCAGTCCAGCCCAGATCAAACACACATCTCTTTATTATGCGAATAGGCTGTTTCCATTTGAATCCATGTTTTCAATATGCATGCATGAATCAGCTCCCATTGTACTCCATGCTGCAACCTTCACCTGAATATTGTCCCTGTGGGGCGGAAACCTTGTAGGTCCAAAACCGTTCCCTTTGAATTATTATAAAAAATCACACCCGTGTGAACTGAGTGGTGTAAGGTATTATATAGCCTGATCAGCTCTGACGTAATGAAATCAACTCTGACGTAATGAAATCACACCCGGGTGAACTGGGTGACCGTAGCAACCATGCTCATTTTTTGAGCACAGACAGACTAAATAATGAAATCACACCCGGATGAACAGGGTGAACATAGCAACCATGCTAATTTTTTCTGCACTAACAAAGCCAGTTGTAGGAGTGGTTTACACCACTCAAAAACAAAGCCAGTTGTAGGAGTGGTTTACACCACTCAAAAACTATTATATAATATTGAAAATAGCTATATCTACAAGCGTACCACACTCTTGTATGATGAAGTAGGTCATTAATTTACTTTATATATCTTACACTTCACACTTCGACTCTAACCCAGGGGGGAGCTGAGGATCAAACCCGGAACCTTCCGGATCCGATTCCCAAGCAGCTGCTCTACTTCCTGAGCATCTGTCACCCATTGGTCTGAGAGCAGAGGCTTCTTGAGCCTCTGTCACCCATTGGTCTGAGAGCAGAGGCTTCCTGAGCCTCTGTCACCTATTGGTCTGAGGCAGAGGCTTCCTGAGCCTCTGTCACCTATTGGTCTGAGGCAGAGGCTTCCTGAGCATCTGTCACCCATTGGTCTGAGGCAGAGGCTTCCTGAGCATCTGTCACCCATTGGTCTGAAGCCTCTGTCACCCATTGGTCTGAGAGCAGAGGCTTCCTGAGCCTCTGTCACCCATTGGTCTGAAGCCTCTGTCACCCATTGGTCTGAGAGCAGAGCTGATTGTGCAGCTCTCTTATGTAATTTAATTTTACATACTGTGTTGGTTAGTTTTAATGGGGTGTACTGCAAGACCAATCCTAATCCCACACCTACTGACTGACTGACTGACTCAATGAATGAAATAATTCTTGCTCTTTTTCTGTCAGATTGCTGGACTGCTGAAGGACAATGAGAAGATCCAGTCCAGTCCGGAGGTCCCACCCAGTGATGACGACACAGAGATCAAGAAGATCAAAAAGGTCAGCTCTGCCTACAGTGGAGAAGGGCTGAAACTATCCATTTTCTTCTTGGCGATTAGGCTATTGATTACTTTTTCTATTAATCGAGTAGTTCAGAAGCAAAGACATTTTTTTTAAAGAATTTGTTATCCAACCATCCATCCATCCATCCATCCATCCATCCATCCATCCATCCATCCATCTTCAACTGCTTACCCGGAGTCAAGCAACAGTTCCAGCAGAGATTTCCAGTATTCCCTCTCCAGAGCAACATTAGCAACTTCCTCCTGGGGCATCCCAAGGCATTCCCAGGCCAGTGTGGAGATGTAATCCTCCCATCTGGTCCTTGGTCTGCCCCGGGCTCTCCTCCCACTGGGACGTGCAGCGAGGACCTCCCTAGGGAGACACTCAGGAGGCATAAAGAAAATGAGAAAATGTAATAGATATTTATATGTAATAGATATCGGGGCAATCTATCCCAATAGACCGGGCAGCTAGGCAGGCAGCTTGGCGAGCGATCGCCGTGACAACGTGTTTGAACTAAGGCTACAAATAAAATATATTAATAATACAGTACATACATGAATCACATACCTGAACGAACTGGTAATTCTTCCGTTTGGGGGGTTATAATCCACGGTGGCGTTGGCATGGGGATGGGTGGTTTTCCGCCGTGGTTTTTCTTTTTATCCTTTCTTTTTTTTCCCCTGGATTGGAAAAGGACGATCGTACAAATTCCTTGTCTGTGTGGTGACTCTTCCGTCTGTGGGGGCGCTTCATATTATAATTGTAATAATAATTACTTCCGCGATGGTGAAGAGGACAGCCCCTCGATGTAACGTTACTCCTGTTGGTGTCAACGAACCATGGGGGGAGGGGGGGTTTAGTCTTTTTTTTTCCCTTAAAGAAAGTCAGGACTCACATGACCGGCACTGTGAAGTTGCCCGAACGGCCAAGGCTCCAAGAATCGACAGTCCAAGAATGTAGATCTTTGTTGGTATTTTATTTACCTCAAAACACAGAGTGAACGACCCATGCTGGATTTGACTGTGCAGGCAAAAACAATACTTATCGACAATACACTTTCAAATAACAGAAAGTAAGAAATGAACACTTGACAACTAAACTAAGGAAAAACAACAAACCGAGAACTTAAGAAACTGAAACAAGCTATGCCTTCCTGGAAGGCCCTGGCAGCTCTCCCTTGGAGTTGTCTACTTTGTTAGTCTCAAGCAACACTGATCATTTTCCACTCAGGCTCCTTCCCCCAAACATTTCCACAAGCCTCCCTTATATACCAGGTGAGACCCACCCACAATGATTAGTAATTGGACCAATCTACTCAAACAAGGTAAACCATGACCCATGAGTTAGACCAACTATCCAATTACACATTTCCTTCATAGAGTCTGAATGTTTTCCAAGGCATCAAATCAAACACAAAACAATTAAGATAGCATTAGGCAACACATAAGTATATGATGCTACACATAGCCACACCTCCAAGGAGCTTGATGACAGTCAATTCATGAAAGCAGCTGTGCAGTGTGCATTTGTAATGTTCCGTTTTACATTGTGGAGTCTTCTAGTGTCTATAGGGCACGGGTTGCCCCGTGACAGGCACGATCAAACTTCTCTCTCTCTCAACACCACAGAGTACCCCCCCCTCCCAGTGGGGGCACTGGGGGGGTTATGGGGGCTGCTGTGTTGATCACGTGATATCTGGCCTTCCTCATATGAACCAGGCAACGGACCAGGCGAAGAAGCAGCTACTCTACTCCGTTGCTTGATTCAGTGTTTAAATATTTGATATTCATTTTAGCTGCCCCGCCCCACCTATTTAAACTGTAACTTTAACCATGATGGATTCATCAAAAGCACCCGTTACTTTTGTGTGACGCTGTAGGATGATGGGCATTCATTTACCAACAAATAGTTAAAATATGGACAATGATATAGACGGTTTCTGGCCGACGGAAACAAAATAATGGTTTGATGATCTGGTCTGTTCTGTTCTGTTCTCATTTGTTCTGTTCTGTTCTGTTCTGTTCTGTTCTGTTCTGTTCTGTTCTGTTCTGTTCTGTTCTGTTCTGTTCTGTTCTGTTCTCATTTGATCTGTTCTGTTCTGATCTCAGGTCCAGAGCTTTCTGCGTGGCTGGATCTGCCGCAGGAAGTGGAAGACCATCATCCAGGACTACATCCGCTCGCCGCACGCCGAGAGCATGAGGAAGAGGAACCAGGTGGTGTTCAGCATGCTGGAGGCCGAGGCAGAGTATGTGCAGCAGCTGCACATCCTGGTCAACAACTTCCTGCGGCCGCTGCGCATGGCCGCCAGCTCCAAGAAACCCTCCATCACACATGACGACGTCAGCAGCATCTTCCTCAACAGGTGACAGTGGCGACAGAAACTCTATTTTCTTTTTTCAAACAGATTTTTACGCACAAAAAAGGCATACAGTAGTGTAACAACATTCATGAAATAGGATTGCAATGATGTCACGAAGGTCACTCTAGTCTAAGAGATGAAGTAATTAGATTCATTGAGTAATGAGATGAATGCGTATTGGATTGCTAAGACAGCATCTTGGGGTTACATTTTTATTTTATTTTTAGATAAAAGTTAATGATTATGGTCTGTGGTCTCTGGTATAATGCCTCAACTAGAGTAATGATAATGATAATGAATTTGTTTATATAGCACATTTCAAGACATGGTCACAAAGTGCTTTACAGCAGGGGTTCTCAACCTGTGGGTTGCGACCCCTCGGGGGGCCGCCAATTTAAAAAAAAAAGATTTTTTTTGCAACTCAATGGCTGGAAAATGGTAATTAAGAGTTTACAGTACATGGTGCATGCATACACTTTCCTTAATAATTACATCTGGTTTCAGTATTCATTTATGATGTATTTTCTCTATTATTAAGGTTATTTTTGCAGTCAGTTTGTATTGGTGGTGGGGAGGGGGGCGGGACGTAGCCTCATGTTGCGATACTAATATACCACTCCGTTGCGCTGCGTCGGATATTCGGGGCATATGCATATGCAATAGGGGCAGATGAAGTCTGGCTGCGCCAGGCTAGGCGGGACGGGGGTCACGACATGGCCAAAGCATTTCCGGGCGTCCCCAGCCAAAAACGTTGAGAACCCCTGCTTTACAGAACAGGGTAAAACAACAACATAATAACAACTACGGGGTCAAAACAACAACATAATCACAGCTATAACAAGATATCAGTAAATAAAACAGCAAACACAAAATGAAGGCATACACATAATGAAGAACAAAAATAGAATAAGATAAGCAAAATGAATTTAAGAGAAGGCTTTAACATAAAGGTGTGTTTACAGAAGGGATATAAAACATGACACAGACTTTGCAAGTCTTAAATAGTAGTAGTAGTAGAGTAGAACATTCATTGTTCATTATTTTATTTATTATGAAAGTGCAGACTGCATGTAACTCTCAAGTGACTTATGTTTGATTATGTATTTGAATGTTGGTACGTAAAATCTAGCAGAGAAAGGGGTGCTCAATGTCCTTTTTTTCTTTTCTTTTACCTTTTTTTTCCTCCATCTGTATTTTAAAGGTATATTCAGTGATTTTACTTAATTCAAATATCACTTATTTTTTCTTTTTTCCTGGATAATCCTCCCTACTATAGAGTGTGCTGACCATATAAGGAGTTCCTCCCTGTCCCCAGTGAGCCCCTGGGGTCAAAAAACCCTAGTTTCAGTTTTGGTGGCGGGTGGCAAAGCCTTCATCCAATCAGGATGAGAGGGTCCTTCCTCCAATCATGATCGACTGGGGGCGGGCCTTGGTGCACATGCTGTTGGCCTGTTGCACTTCCCCCCACTGTAGAGCGTGTATGTGCACATTTTGTTACCGGGGCGGACTGGGTGGTTTTCCAAATCACCCAAATCACTGAATGCTCCTTTAACTGGAATAGTTCCATTGAGTGATTGAGATTAAACATATCCTGTGCAAACCTCCACCAACAGAGCTCGGCTGAAGGACAAATGGTAAATGTAGTGAAACTAAAACTGTTGTTATATTAAGTGGATTCTTCAATATTTAAATGGTATAATAGGAAAACAACAAATTGATTTGCGCTCCTTCATGAATGTCACCTTGAGGCTTATTCTATCAGCCGTCACAGATTAGTTACGGCTGATAAAAAAATGTATTATCTTTTTTTAAGACTGAATCCAAAGGGAACTGAAACTAATTAGATTATGTTACTGATCTATTAGTGGATTGTATTTCTGGTTAGAATTTTAACCACATAAACCCTCTATACATCATTGACCAGGTTCCCCAGGGGTCTATACTTTGCCCCCTCCTCTTCCCCCTATACAATACACCAAATATAACTGGTGAAAATAGACAATATACAAGCTTACAACACTTCGCAAACATTTTTTGTAGATTGCCTTTGTAAAGGTTGAAGTGAGTGGTGCAACTCCGTGTGGGGGTCCCCGGAAGTTCCAGACCCACAGGGTACTGGCCCGCATCTGAAACGGAAGAGAAATGACAGAGTTACCATGCGGAACATCCAGGGGGCCGGGCCGGTTCCGGCGAGCCGCTCCACGTCCGAAACGGTTGAGAAATGACAGAGTTACCGTGTGGGGACCCCAGGGGGTCCCTCTACTGTACTGTACTGTACTGTACTGTACTGTACTGTACTGTACTGTACTGTACTGTACTGTACTGTACTGTACTGTACTGTACTGTCACACCCGAAATACAGTTAGTGTGTGTGTGTGTGTGTGTGTGTGTGTGTGTGTGTGTGTGTGTGTGTGTGTGTGTGTGTGTGTGTGTGTGTGTTAGGCTGCGCAACAGTGACACTTGGTTGTGAAAAACAACCACGTAATTTTCGTGCTCGGACAGACCCAGCCAGGGACGGACACAGCCAGCCAGCCAGCCAGCCAGCCAGCCACCCATGGACACACATAGCTCCGTAAGGGAGTGGTTGCACCACTCAAAAATGGACAAGTCCAAGAATACCATTTAGGGCGTTTTATTTTCCCCCAAAACTCCCAGAAAACAGTTCTATGCAGCATTATTAACATTGAGGCTGTGAACAAACAAAAACACTAAAGACTAAATTTACAAAAAAAGACAAGACGAAAATTAACAAAGATACGGTAACAGGCTAAATAAACCCCTCCACAGCTCTCCCTGGGTGTTACCTGGTTGTTGCCCAGTACAAGCCAAAACTGACCCTCTGCATCTGTCATTTCATGACATGAAATGCAGCTCAAAGTGCTTTACAGAGCAATGACGGAAAAAAAGAAAAGAAAAACAAGGCATAAAACAACATAAAAAAATAGCAGTAATGCAATACAGTGAGGACATGAATAACAATAAAGAATTTAAAAGATCAACTAAAAGCAAGAGTGTAGAAGTAGGTCTTAAAAATGTCTACAGAGGCCACTTGTCGAAGGTATAGTGGGAGTTTGTTCCACGCCATCTGTCCGTAGAAGCAGAAAGCTGCTTCACCGTGTTTTTTAGTTGCCATTTTTTAGCCATTTTTTATCGAGCAAGCCAGCTGTGGAGGACCTGAGGGGGCGGTTTGGGACATATCTAGGCAGGCATACATGTAGGTAGGAAGGTGCGAGACCATCGAAAGCTTTATAAACTCATGTAAAATCATTTAAAAATCAATCCTAAAAACAACCGGAAGCCAATGCAGTGAAGCTAAAACTGGAGTAATATGTTCTCTCATCTTAGTTTTAGTTAAAACGCTGGCTGCCGCATTTTGTTATTTGTAATCTGTCAGTTGTTTTCTTTGGCAGTCCAGCCGAGAAAAAACAATGCCGTGGATCAGCGTTTTTGCATCGTCCAATGACAGATCTGATTCTGTCATTGGCTGCCTCTGATTCTTGCAATAAAATAGACAATCTTGGTAACATGTGTGAATTCAAATTCAATTCAGAATCAATAATGACCCCCAAGTTCTTTACTGTACTGCCCTTACCTAATTATATGGGTCACAGTTTTTTGGGTAACACGAATATTTAGAATTTAATTATTTATACAATTTCATGTGCCACATCAAGAGAACATAAAAAAAGAGTTCTTGAACAAGAAGAAGAAACACCCCTTTCCCCACTCTATCAAGAGGATCACCAATAGAGAGGTCCCAATCAATCATAATTAAACACAATCCCACCCCCCAGAATATGGACACTAGGGTCCCCTAACGCAACTGAGAACCACTGGATTACATTATGGAAGTAACAGTCGCGGACCTACTGTAAATGTGGAGATGATATTAGAGATAAATACTGAGCAGCATGTCCGCCTGTTTCTGTTGCAGTGAAACCATCATGTTCCTTCACCAGATCTTCTACCAGGGCCTGAAGGCCAGGATAGCCAGCTGGCCAACACTGGTGCTGGGTAAGGCCTCACTCACACCTTTCCATCTAGCATACAACATTGATGCATGCTTGTTGTATGAATGTTGTGAGTGTCATGGCCGCCCCAATGCATTTCCAATGGAAGTCACATGGTTTGATACAACATTTTGGACTACACGCTGTTGTATGGCTTTCGGCTGTGTTTCGACTGCCCCCCTCCCCCTCATACAACACAAATGTCAAACCATGTGACTCCCATTGGAAATGCATTGAGAGCTTACAACAAGCATACATCTCATACAACAAGCATACATCAATCTGTTGCGACCGTGTGAGTCGCCCCTAAGACCAGTGATGGAAGAAGTACTCACATGTTTTACTTAAGTAAATTTACAGTATTGCAGTATCAATACTGTAATGTAGAAATACTCTGTTACAAGTAGAATTCCAATATTCAAAATGTACTTTAGTAAAAGCATTGGCATCAAAAGTACTCATTGTGCAGAATGTTCCATTTCACAAGTTCAAAATGTATACAAATCTTTTGAAAATGACATGCTCGCATGAGCTTGTAGATCGGCTATTTTCAAATGGTCGGAATATATATATAGGGCTGAAGTGGTTAATGTATGTTTTGTGATAATAATCTAAATCTGCAAAGTAACTAGTATCTAAAGCTGTCAAATAATTTTAGTGGAGTAAAAGGTATTAGTATTGAAAATTGGAAATACTGTAGAAAGTTTTAAAAAATACCTCAAAATTGTACTTAAGTACAGTACTTAACTTAACTAAGTAAATGTACTTTAAGTTATTCCTTTCCACCACTGGGTAAGACAACTATTCTTTAACAACTTAGGGCAGTATTATGCGTGTCTTAAGTACCAGGTCTTATTACTTAACTTAAGACCTGGAGGCGTGATCAATGCCATTTGGCTATTCTGAGTGGCCAAACAGCATTGACCACGCCTCCAGGTCTTAAGTTAAGTCATAAGACCTGGTACACGCATAATACTGCCCCAGAATCTTTCACCACTCAAACCCTACATACTGTACAGTACTTTGTCGTACAAGCGAACACGCAGTGTGAACTTGTAGATCAGCTATTTTCAGATCAGCTATAGTGTGTCATAATATGATGAAGTATAAATAAGTCTTTAAGTGAATACACGGTCGGCCATGTCCATGGCCACAATCCACCCACCAACGATGTGCGATGATGTGTAGATTGTGCACTGTACAGTATATGGGTGTGTGTCCCTATTTGAGGATAATCTAGGCACACAGACAAGGCCACAGACAAAACATGGACGTTGAACTTTATAGTAGATATGGTTCTGGAATAAGATCACTAATATAACAGCTACAGTATGAGCATTATAAAGCATTTTTTTCATGTTTGTTTAGAGTACAATGTTTATTTATAGGAGTGAGGCATCCCTTTCACACGAGTGTGATTCTTTACAATGCACTACAAATTCTACTCTCTGCAGCCGACCTGTTTGACATCTTGCTGCCCATGCTGAACATATACCAAGAGTTTGTGAGGAACCACCAGTACAGCCTACAGATCCTAGCCCATTGCAAGCAGAACCGAGACTTTGACAAACTGCTCAAGCAGTATGAGGCCAAGCCTGACTGTGAGGAACGGACGCTGGAGACCTTCCTGACCTACCCCATGTTTCAGGTAACAAGATACCTAATCTATTTCATATTTTAAGTCCCTGTTTGCGTTTACGGAGCACATCACACACATATTCAACCTTATCTTGAAATAATTGGTTCTCAGTAATGTTCAGGTGTCACAATTTCTTTATTTTTATTATTGCAAGAACAACTTGGAATCCTCATTGCTGATGTCATTGGTAGACAGGTTTCTGAACTGACCATAGGCTGTCTGTCTGTCCCTCCCTTTGCTTGTGTTTGTTTTGTTAGATTCCTCGTTACATCTTGACGCTGCATGAGCTGCTTGCTCACACTCCCCATGAGCACGTAGAAAGAAACAGTCTGGAGTATGCCAAGTCCAAACTGGAAGAGCTCTCCAGGTAACCAGCTTACAACAACTACCAATAACCAATCAATTCTTCAAACAATCATCCAATAATCAATCAACCCAAAACTCTATAGAGCACCGAAGTCCTGACGTCACTGTCAGTAGAGGGCGTCAGTCCCCAGGTTCGTGTACTTTTTATTTGCATTGTAATCTCCATAGGGGGATTTTAGATCGCCTCATATAAGAACTGTGTTTGAAAAATAAACCGATCACCCCGGCCTTTTCACTCATATGGATATGAAGCATCGACTGAAGGTGGAACTGTACAAATATACCCAAAGAGTAACAAAATAAGCGTTAGAAACGATTCAAACAACCCAGAGACTACATTTCCGGGTAGGCAGGGTGGCTGCATCTGCCTGTCGCACAACAGAAACTGAATGATAATTACGTTTATTACGTATTTTTATTTTTATTTCATTGATATTTAATGTTTCGCGGTTAGTACGAGTCGAGTCACCACCAGTTGAGCTTAAGTCAACGAGGAATCTCAAATATATATCAAATATGAATGGACATCATTAACGACGCACAGCCACTCCCCTGACAGAAAGGCCGGGGTGGTCGGTTTATTTTTCACAGTTTTTTAGTGTTCTTATTTTCACAATAAGTACACAGTTCTTATATGAAGCGACCTAAAATCGTCCTATGGAGATTTCACTGCAAATAAACAAATACATGAACCTGTGTATAGGCGCCCTCTACTGAAAGTGACGTCAGACTTCGGTGCTCTATACTATCCTATTATACAATCCCTGTACGCCCTGCCATGTTCCTGATGCCAATGTTGGTCATGTTAAAGATGGCTATTTGGAGCATTTTATTTTGTAGTTTTATTTTGATTTTTATTGACTTTTGATATAAAAATACACTTAAATGAAAATGTTCCCTTTTTTGGCATCCATTGTTAGGTATGCCCATATGATGACCACGGATATGGTCTAAAAGTGTGAAAAACTTATTTTTCATTTCACTAGGTCTTTAACACATGTTGCCATGCTCATTCACAACTGCTGTTGAGCTTCAACTGTTTCCATTTCCTCTTCCGCCTTCCGCTGTGAGTACAGTACGACTACAGTAAGAGTACAGTACAGTACAGTACAGTACAGTACAGTACAGTACAGTACAGTACAGTACAGTACAGTGAGTACAGTAACAGTACAGTAAGAGCACAGTACAAGTACAGTAAGACCACAGTAAGAGTACATACAGAGTACAGTAACTGCTGTTGAGCTTCCACTGTTTCCGTTACGAGTACAGTGCAGAGTACAGTACAAGTACAGTACGAGTGCAGTAAGAGTACAGTACACAGTACAGTACGAGTACAGTGCAGAGTACAGTGTAGAGTACAGTGCAGTACAGTACGAGTACATTATGAGTACAGTATGAGTGCAGTAAGAGTACAGTACAGTATATTTACGTGTGTGTCTCACTCAGACACACCACAGACACAGATAAACAACAACAACAATGTGTGGCACTAGAGGTGAGGGCCACGAAGCGGCCTGCACTTCTAGTATCATTACACTCAAGATAAATGTACTATGCCGGTCTTGCCGGACGCAGAACGCTTTTTTTCTTTCTTTCTTTCTTTCTTTCTTTCTTTCTTTCTTTCTTTCTTTCTTTCTTTCTTTCTTACAATGCATGCTGCTATCTATGTAGGCCAGGGTTTATAATAGTGGCCATCGGTTGTACACTACTTTTTATGATTAATTCTGGCATAAAAATGAGTACACTATATAGTCTAGTAGCCAGAATGTGAACCCGGACATGTTGAGTACACCAACGTTTTATGTTAGAAATGTTTAGTATGGGTCAGCAGCATGTAGAAACTGCCGGATGCTAACTTGCATATGTTGAGCAATTTTCATAATTGGCATAATATGTGACCATGTCAAAATAAGAAAAGGCCGCACACACGTAGCCACGATGCTGTATATTTATTGAGAAGAAACCAACGTTTCGACCTTTCGGCCTTCTTCAGGGAATAATATGTGACCATACCATTAACAACCTACAAGGGGAAAAAAAATCTAAATTTCATCATGCTTTATGTAGCACGTGACATGTCAAACTAGGGGGTTTTCATGATGCTGAATCCATTCCAGGCATTAGTTTTGCACAAAATACACTCCTTAGAAAAGGAAAACGGCCATAGCCGTAATCACAAATGTGATGTCAGCACATTTGGGCAAGTAGCTATGGCCGTTTATAGCCCAAGGAGTGTTTTTTGGATGGATTCAGCAGCATGTCACATGCTACATAAAGCATGATGAAATTTGGGGAAAAAAATTGCCTTCTATATGTTGTTAATGGTATGGTCACATGCTAATGCTAATCGGCTCCTTTTTGGACAGGCCATGTTTGTTAGTTGTTCCACGTCAATGGAAGTAACAAACAAACTGTTCTACATATCTTGGTAGTAGAATTGATAATTCCTGACGTCCTGAATTTCAGAATTATGCACGACGAAGTGAGTGAGACGGAGAACATCCGGAAGAACCTGGCCATTGAGCGGATGATCGTTGAGGGCTGCGAGGTGCTGCTGGACACCAGCCAGACCTTTGTTAGGCAAGGTATGAAAAACCTTTGGCAAAGACTAAAACTAAGGGCATTTAAACCAAACACACAATACAGTTTCAATTGGTTATGTTTTTGTTTTGTTGTTTGTAAAAGTTTGCTTTTAGTTCAGTTGGAAAATGTTTTTAGATTTAGTTTACTAGAATAACCCTGGTGTGCAGGCTCTCTGATCCAGGTTCCTATGACTGAGAAGGGGAAGATCACGCGAGGCCGGCTGGGCTCTCTCTCTCTGAAGAAGGAAGGAGAGAGACAGTGTTTCCTCTTCTCCAAACATCTCATCATCTGCACCAGGGGCTCCGGGGGGAAACTACACATTACCAAGGTACGCTGGGCTAACTTTACTTTACTTTACCTTTACTTGAGAGGGACAATACACACCTCAGTGGACGATATGACTTCAAAATCTATTTTCTGTATTAAATGGAGTTTATTTGATAGTTAATGTGTGATTTGTAAAAAGTACATGTGTACTAAATACAGACTTTTTTGAACCCTTCCACAGAATGGAGTGATATCTCTCATTGACTGTACACTGATGGAGGAGCCAGAGGGGACAGATGATGAGTGTAAGCTCTCTGCACAAATCTAACATCGATTTTGATTGATTGAATATTTTTTATTGGAGAGAAATACAAAACAGTACGAGTATAGTATAGTATAGTATAGTATAGTATAGTATAGTATAGTATAGTATAGTATAGTATAGTATAGTATAGTATAGTATAGTATCAAAAACTTTGTGTAAAAGGATTACGCAATGAAATAGATAAAATGACAAAAAAAAACATACACAACATTTAGCAGCATGAAATCGTAGCAGCACATTTACAGTTTACTGTCCAACAAATGTACGTGTTATTCTTCAGCAAATATTACATGTATAATAAAATAGAACAGAGAACGAAACAATGATGTTTTGTGTGTTCCAGCCAAAGCAGCTCAGAGCGACACGGAACACATGGACTTCAAGGTGATGGTGGAACCTAAAGAGGGCCAGTCCTACACCGTCATCCTCGTGGCCTCTTCCAGACAGGAGAAGTCAGCCTGGCACAGTGACATCAGCCAGGTATGTGTCTGGCACATTTTACATTCTAAGCAAGAAGTCCCAAGAGGCCATGCTTTACAGCGATTGAAGAACTTCAATGTGCTTTTAGTAGGCGTGTAACAGTAAATTGAACTAATTGATTTAGTCAAATTATTAAAATCAATTATTACATTAAATTATCAATTTGTATAATATTTTTGTTTTGTTTTACAATACAGTAGCACAATAATAAAAAATAAAAATACGCCCGCAGACTGCAGATCGGCTCGGTAGTAGTACAAGAGAAGTCATTTATTATGAAGGCAACGTTTCCGTTTCGGTCACTACTGACAGGAGCTCAGAGCGGTCAGGACACAGAGCACCTGGACTTCAAGGTGATGGTGGAACCTAAAGATAGCCAGTCCTACACCGTCATTGTATTTATTATTGATGTGCACTTGCCTAAGCACCTGCTCCTAAGCCTCTACTCTATGTGTGCAAAAGCATTTCTCCAATAGTGAAAATATCAGATCTACAGTCGAAAATCTCCAATCGAAAAAGTAATCAATAGATTAATTGCTACGGAAATAATCGACAGCTACCACTTAAACCCCAGCATCTGTATTGTGGGGAAAGCTACCGTTGAATGACACTCTTAACGGATCGACAGCCCACAACGTGTCCCGCTGCGACTCGTTGTGAGCTCATCGGCTATTTTCACAAAGTTACCCTACAAAAACTAGCCCTCCGCTCAACCATGCATAATACATCAGAACAGGCTCAATGTGTTCGGTTCGGCTCGCCCCAAAACTACCATATGATATAATTCAGAGGTTTGGGTGGGTAACAACCAGATTGTGAACTCACTCACCTCCCTGTCTGTCCCTCTGTCTGTCTGTCCCTCTGTCTGCCTGCCTGCCTGCCTGCCTCACAGTGCATCGACAACATCCGCTGCAATGGCCTCATGATGAACGCCTTCGAGGAGAACAGTAAGGTCACCGTGCCGCAGATGATCAAGTGAGTCAGACACCACACAGGGACTCACATCACATCACATCACATCACATCACATCACATCACATCACATCACATCACATCACATCACATCACATCACATCACATCACATCACATCACATCACATCACATCACATCACACCACACCACACCACACCACACCACACCACACCACATCACACCACACCACATCACATCACATCACATATCGTCTCTGAACTTACTTTTCAGTCACAAGCTCATTCGTCAAATTCGTCAAATGGCTTTCATTGATTGTATAAATGCAACAGACACACTTAACCACTTTCTTTCACTCTCAAAAAATAGCGAACATAAGCTGAATGTTCGCCCCCAGAATAGGCTAGACTAGACTTCATGTGGTTAAAAACATCCCTGACCCCTCCGTACCGCTCGGTCTCAGGTCGGACACCAGCCTGTACTGTGACGACGTGGACATCCGCTTCAGCAAGATGATGAACAGCTGCAAGGTGCTGCAGATCCGCTATGCCAGCGTGGAACGCCTCCTGGAGAGGCTGACCGACCTGCGATTCCTCTCCATCGACTTCCTCAACACCTTCCTGCACTCGTACCGTGTCTTCACCAGTGCCGACGTGGTTCTGGACAAGCTCATCACCATCTACAAGAAGCCAATCAGCGCCATACCTGCTCGGTGAGTGACAGTAGAAAGTTGGAGCAGCCAATGGCCGCGTTTCTCAAAGAGATCCTGCGTAGGGAGCAGTGCTTAATTTATTTCAGCCGGAGCTTGGCGGAGCTCAGCTCCGGTACCTGTCACTTGAGCTCCCCTACTCTGACTGTACCGGTCAGAGCTGTCCTAGCAATCTATGTCAGACGAACTGGTTAGTGGGATTGTACTCTGAAAATGCTGAAATGCTGAAAATTAACAAGCTTTAAACATTGTAGGTAACTGTGACTGCACAATACCCTTGTTTTATTTTTTAACAGGTTTTGTGCCCCAGACGTCTCCAGACGTCTTTAGAATAACACCCGTAGGAGGCCCATGATGTCTCTAAAATCTATTTTTTGACAGGGTCGTTGCTAGGCAACATCTTGTGCAGTGCTCTCTGACATGTTTCACGCATGCGCGCATCCGTTCACTTCCTTATTTCCGGACATATAAAACTGTCTATTCTCTCTCTAAATATACGTCGCTCTCCATGGTTTTGATCAGAACGCAGATGTTCTGCCCTATGAACGCTTCTAGAGAGAGATCAGACGACTCAGACGAGGTATAGCGTGAGGTATTAATGGAACATTATACCTCCCCGTTTTGGAGGGAAATGGAAGGCGGGGCTTTTCAGAGTAAAATCTGCACATTTGCGCCTTTATTCTGAAAGATTCCTGGACAAAAAAAGTGTTAAACTCTAGTATTACTTCCTCTTTTTTTAATATAGGCTATATCTCTGCTGTCCGGAGGAAACCTCATAACTCCAAAATGTTTTTGGAGTTAACATTTTTCAGAAAATATTTCTTTTTTAAGGAAATTGATAAAACGATGCAATACTGCCTCATCAAAGTTGGTGTTGTGACTTTAGATATTGTCAATGACTTGCATGAGAAGGAGAGAGGTGGTGGAGTTAGCTGTTTTAGCAGACAGTTTGAGGGTCCAATGGAGTTTTTTACTACTTTCCATTGGTTCAATATTTTCAAAACAACACACAGATATAAAGGGTTTTCAATAGCACTGATTTATGGAATAAAATCAAAAACCTCAAAAATTGAGTTATGAGGTTTCCTCCGGACAGCAACAAACGAAGTATCATGTAGCAATATCATTATCACAGAGCTCGTCCAAGTCCCCCCTCCCCGAGCCAGCCATCAGCTGGGTGAAGCTGAAACAGAATTTCCCCTGCGAGACAAACAAAGGTGTCCCAAAGAATTAAGTGTAACTCCTGTCAGCTGGACAGAGGGCACAATGTGACGTTTCCAGATGGTTGCTGCATGGAGGAACAGCACAGTAATGTAGCAGTAGGGAGAGGGACTTCTGCAGTGTGTGTGTGTGTGTGTGTGTGTGTGTGTGTGTGTGTGTGTGTGTGTGTGTGTGTGTGTGTGTGTGTGTGTGTGTGTGTGTGTGTGTGTGTGTGTGTGTGTGTGTGTGTGTGTGTGTGTGTGTGTGTGTGTGTGTGTGTGTGTGTGTGTGTGTGTGTGTGTGTGTGTGTGTGTGTGCGTGCGTGCGTGCGTGCATGTGTGTCCTGTAAGGAGGAGAGACAGATGGAGGAGGGGAGGAGGCACAGCGAGGTCACACGTTGTAGCCACTTTTTCTTTCCCATTCCATCCATCCATCCCTCTCTCTCTCTCTCTCTCTCTCTCTCTCGCTCTCTTTCACCAAGTCTGACCATCCCTTCCTCTGCTGCACTGTCACCATGGAAACCCCTCACTCCACTGCAGGACCCCACCCTCTCCCTCCCTCACTTTCTCTATCTATCTTACTCTCTCTGTTTGTCTGTCTTTCCCATTCTCTCTCCATCTCTGTCTGTCTGTCTGTCTGTCTCTCTCTCTCTCTCTCTCTCTCTCTCTCTCTCTCTCGCATCTGCAGCAGTAGCTCAACTGTATAAAATATTGATGCTTTGCACCCAGACTCTCCTCTCCTCTCCTCTCCTCTCCTCTCCTCTCCTCTCCTCTCCTCTCCTCTCCTCTCCTCTCCTCTCCTCTCCTCTCCTCTCCTCTCCTCTCCTCTCCTCTCCTCTCCTCTCCTCTCCTTCCCTCTTCCTCTTCCTCTTCATCTCCCTCTCCTCTCCTCTGTGGAGATTTAGGTGAGGAGACACCACATGACAGCAGACTGGAGGCTCCCCGCTCGCCCACTCCACTGTGGTGGAATCCATACACCCCCCTCTATCCCTCTGCACTCCCCCATTCTCTTCCTTTTTTATGCTTTCACCTCCCCCCACCCACCTCTCTCTTTCTCTGTTTCCCTCCCTCCCCCTCTCTGTCTCCCCATCCCTCCCTCCCTCCCCCTCTTTGTATATCTCTCTCCCTCGCTCCCTCTCTCCCTCCTCCCTCCGTTCCTCTCTCTCCCCCCCCCTCTATCGAGCATTCTCTTCCCATGTCTCCATGGGCCTCCCCTTGGCTGCTGGCTGTTAGCAGCACCCCGTACCTCCCACACTGTCACTTCACATTGCTATTTATAGCTCTTCAGAGGGGGTGGCTCTCCTCTCAGCAGCAGGAGGAGCAGGAGTAGCCCGGCAGCCTCCGGCCATGCTGGACCCCTCCCCTCTCCGCATCGCCACTCGGAGGCGTGCGAGTGGAGGCACGCTAATCGTGAGCTTCACTTTAACTCTGTGGCTGTAAAATGGGTAAAATCTTACACTTTCAGAGTTACAGTAAAGTGGACATTCCTTCACTGCACCCTGTCACCTCCCCCAGTCTCCCCCCACACATCACACTCCATCCTTTTTGGGTCAGCGTGGCGATTCCACGAAAACACTCGTTTCAGGAATATCTGCAACGCTGGACCTGCTTGTATGTGTATATATTTCACTCTATACTCATAACTCCTATCAGGAGTAGTTGAATATCTGACCTGTTTTCCTTTTCTTTCTATCGCTATTCTTCTTCCCTTTCCTGAAAACTACAAATGATGGAGCATGTATGAAAAATAATTTCACCCACTTCCTTACACCTGGAAACCTGTGATGACACTGATGACCGCGCTGTCTTTGATCTCTCTCAGGATGTGTGGATGTCGCTGTCTTATGTCGCTGCTTATGGCTCTGGTTCAATGGAGGGAGGGAGAGTAGTGCCCAGGATTACAGCTTAGGCAATTGGCACCGGGTGAAAAATGGGTTACAAAATCGTGGGAGAAAAAAAGAAATACTTAAGTATTAAATGTGAGTACTTTCCCCACCACTCGGTATAAAGACGAGAATCGAATCAAACTGGTGGTCCTCGAGAAAATGAAAACCAGCGTCTTATTTCCTCTCCTCTCCCCTCCAGGTCTCTGGAGTTGTTCTTCGCCAGCAGTCAGAACAACAAGCTCCTGTACGGCGAGCCGCCCAAGTCGCCGCGCGCCAGCCGCAAGTTCTCCTCCCCTCCGCCTCTCTCCATCGGCAAGACCTCCTCGTCCTCGCCACACCGCCGGCGCAAGCTGTCCCTCAACATCCCCATCATCACCGGCGGCAAGGCGCTGGACCTGGCCGCGCTCAGCTGCTCGCCCAACGGCTATGCAGGCATGTAGGACTGCAACTAGCCATTTCTTTTGTTATCGATTATTCTATCTGTAACGTTTCTGATTAATCAAATAATCGAGAAGCGTGTGTTTTTTTTATTTTTTTATATTTCTTCTTTTTTTGATCAAATTTGTACCTGGAAATACATTGTCTGTTTAATAAAGAGCTGGAGAGAAATGGAAACTCCTGTTACTGAACAAACACTCGATAAGTAGAATATAGACCAGAATATAGAGCCATTTAACACTTATTTAACCAAAGAGAATCAATTACATCTAACGCCACAAACTGTGTGTCGCAGTGCGATCCGAGTGAGACACACACACACTTTATCTGTACCCAATGACTGCGTGTCTTCCGTCTCTGTTGTTGTTGTTCCGTGATGTTGTTTTTTCTCCGTGAATGTCGTGTGTCCGCTATCAGAACATGGGCGAAAGTACATGCTCAAAATCGGAATTGATTATTAAATTATAGATCAAATCGATTAGTTATTAACAGTTGTACCCCTACAGGCATACTGTCCCCCTTCAGTAAGACCACCCTGGACATCCACAAGCTGTACGTTTCCAACACCACGGCCGGCAAGACAGCCGACGACGGCACGGAGTCCAAGGCCGAAGGCAAGGCCGAAGAGTCGGCCCTCGTTAAACAGGGTCAGGACCGCAGCTTGATAGACCCACATTTAAACTAGATTTAGGCCTATACTTAGTTGTGACAACCACATAACACACGATAACCTGAAGGTGGTTGCACACATGGTGCATTTTTTCGCTGCGTTTTGCGGTTCCAAAAGTAGTAGGCTATCGCTAGCTGTCGGCCTGTCGCCGACACTCCAATAGACCTCAATAGACAGCTGCGGAAAACGGATAAAATCGACCCTGGTCCTAAAAGAAAATTATACAGACAAAATATTCGGTGGTAGTGTGCAAACGTGATTGACTTAAAGTGAGGTTGACTTTTTTTTATATCCTCTGAAATTCGCTCCGATATTCGGCCGAAGAAACGGATATACTAGCTATAATGTAGCATGGACGAAAATAGAGCCCATTGTCTTAAATGTCTCAATAGAGGAGCAGGGCGGCCGCAAACAACCACCCCAATTATATAAGTTATATAGAGAGTATGCGCGTGACATCATCATCAAACCCGGAAGTTAAGCGGGAACGCCTATAAAGTGGCAAAAAAGTACTTTCTGGTCATGACAGCCCATACATTCAAACAGAAAAGTTGTATTTGATTCCATTAAACAACGTTAAACGACATTAAACTCACTTTGTCACTCACTTTGCCACTCGATTTGCCACTCGATTTGCCATTCACTTTATGCATGTGCATACCCTCTATTGTATTAATATACTCTACCATATAGATTGGACAAAGTTACATAATAGCGCTCTAAGCTGTGTAATTCTTGTCATTGTCATTGTCCAGACATGTCAGTGAGAGAAGAGTGCCATGAGGATCCCAGTCAGAGTGATGACACCGAGGCAGACATGTCTCCTCCCAAGTCTCCGAGCACACCCAAGAATGTCAAGTCCAAAAACTCTGGTACAGCCATGTTTTTATTGATTTATTTATGGATTTATTATGGATTCACGCAGCACGTCCTAACTGGGTTTCCATAGAGCAGTGCTTCTCAAAGTGGCGTCCTGGGGACCCCCAGGGGTCCTTGAGAGGGTTCCAGGGGGTCCCCCCAGCAGAATTAGTTAATAATGGCATCAAAAGTGGTTTAACCACCTACATGTACTGTATATAGATCTGCTATTTGAAAATAAATCTAAAATGTATGTTTGTTTTTTTTGCATATCCATGGAACATGAGCAGTTTAGATTTAGTTACTGACTTTGTAGATTTTGATGATTAATAATTAACCAAATTATGAATCCAAGATGTTCTAAATGTTTTGAAAATAGCTGAAGTAGGGTTTCAAGTGGTTGATGATCAAACATAATATACCACATGATTCTGAAATGGGCATTTTTTTGCTTTTTATATGAAGTATTTTTACCCTTTGGTATTGATACTTCTGAGTACTTCTTCAACCACCGTGTGTTCTCTTCTCACGATGCTGAATAACAGGGATGCCAGCAAACAAACAGGAAAAAGAATATAGAAGATAAAGAAAAAGGCAAGCACACTCATAGCCACAATGCAAAAGGGATGCCAGCGCCTTGTGTGTGTAGGCGTAAGTAGAGTAGAAGTACCTCAGAATTGTACCTCTCAGTAAATGTACCTAATTACTTTCCAGCACTGCTCTCCTCACAATGCAGGATAGCAGGGATGCCAGAGCCTGGTGTGTGTAGGCGGAAGGAACCCTTGTACCTTAGCAACCATGTGCGTGTTCCTCCATCCCGCCCCCGGACGAACGGATTAACACTGGAAGAAACAGAGAGGGAGGGAGAGAGAGAGAGAGAGAGAGAGAGAGAGAGGGAGAGAGAGAGAGAGAGAGAGAGAGAGAGAGAGAGAGAGAGAGAGAGAGGGAGATAGAAGGGGGGGAGACACTGTGGAACACACGCAGTCAGTCCCTGCTGATGTTGTTGCGTGACAAAGAATACTTTACGCCAGAGGGAGATTTGTTTAGCAGTTGCACAGGTTCTGACGTACACATACATACACTGTAATACAATGGGATAAAGGAATTGTCTGTGACTGACCTTGTATGTCCAAAACGGTTACTTAAAAAAAAATGTTTTTGACCAACATAAGCGCTCTCGCTTCCCTGGCATGGTTTGTCTATCTGCCACGTGTTACCGAACTTACCGACTGTCCGACCAGCTGCGTAGGGGAGCCCAGAACAGATGTAGCCTACAATCTATCAACTCATTGCGTTACGACACACTGTTAGCTTGAAGATCTACAAAAGTAATACTGTGTAATATAACATGTAATGTAACAAATTGGTCTTGATACCATACCAAGTAACAGTGTTTAGGGCAGTGGTGCTGCTGGACAGATTCTGCTGTTAGCAGAGTCTGTCTTGAGAGATTAGTTGTGGCCCAACTGAAAGGTTAGAGGTGTTATGAGCTAGCCTAGCACAGTGGTTCTCAAACGTATAGATATGTAAGGATCCATTTGGAACCGCCTCAAGGTTCACTGGACGCCACTTTGAGTGTCTGAGCGTGATAAAAACCTAATACGCATGTATAGTGTTTCCTGCCCTGCTTCTCTGCTGCCCTCTACTGGCTGAAGTCAAGACTTAATTTTTCCACACAAATTAAAAATCACACTTGGGTGAAGTGAAGTGAGGGGCGCCCACTGTATTTATATCGGCCACATTACGTCTTACGTCATCATTTAGTGCCCTAAACAAACATTAAAGTCCATAGACTTGGCTGGCACCCTAAGTGCTCTAAAACAAACATTAAAGTCCATAGACTTGGCTGGCACCCGAAGTGCGCTAAAACAAACATTAAAGTCCATAGACTTGGCCGGCTCTAAAGTGCTCTAAACAAACAATGTAATATCCTCAAAGTCCATAGACTTGGCAGGCAAACGATTTACGTCATAAGTGCTCTATAAACAAACATTACAAATCCCATAGACTTGGCTGCCATATGACATAATCTTCAAAAGCCATGCATTGGCCTCAAAAAACAAGTCATTTATAGTTTAGAATGTCATAATACTTTTAATACGTAATGCAAAACAAAACAAAATCAATTCAGCCTGATTCACACATGCACTGCATTGGTATTATATACACTCAATATACAATAAATTCTATTTTATTTTGCCTTTCTTTAATGTACCCCGTTGCCACTGCCACGCCTAAGGACGCCTTTTTTAATATCAATTCATTCGGGTGCTCAGCTGTGTCCAGTTTCCCTGTGTAACACTCGCTCCGGTTTTCATTTCCGGAAAAAAAAGGAAGTGAAAAATCCACTGGCTTATGCTTGCTATGGGACGGAGCATCTTAGAATGTAAATATCTCGGAATCGCTTTTTAGACCAAAATGCAAGCTTGGTTTGTGTCTGATGTATCCAAAGTTCCAAACGCTAGTATTTCGTTGATCAAAAGTATGTTTTGGGTGTATTAAATGACAATCCTGGGACATGGTAAATAGCGGATTTCACGTCCTGACTCAGCGGTTTCCGGCCAAAAGCCCTTTCAACATAAGGGCTCCTCCCATTCACTTACTATACATGGCACACGCGCAGTACCTAAGCCACCACTAGGTGGCAGTCAATGAGTTAATCAACAAAAGGAAAAAGCAGTTGCCAATCCTTTGAAACTTCTACTTGACTGTACTGATGGGCCATAAATAATGCATTTTAGGAAGTGCCATATATAATATGTCCTTGTGTAACAATGGGCCCCCGGGGCGGGACCACAGACATGTCATGAGCACCATCACCATAGACGCCTGGCACCATAGATGCACTGCAGTGGATTTGAACCCCTAGACTCCATGGTGGTGGACAGGTACTGTTCTTGACCCCTGCGCCACCCAAGCTCCATCACCATACTGTTTATGTTCCTCCCTCCAGAGTTCTCTCTGTTCTCCTTCAACAACGGCATGGTGGTGTCGTCCTGTCGAGAACTGGACAACAACCGCATGGTGGTGTCCTCGTGTCGGGAGCTGGACAACAACCGCAGTGCCCTGTCTGCCGCCTCGGCCTTCGCCATCGCCACCGCCGGTGCCAACGAAGGAACACCCACCAAGGAGAAGTACCGACGCATGTCCCTAGCGGGCACAGGTCAGTGACACAGGGTGGTGCTGGGCAGTGATATGGGCATTTATCAGACACTCTTATCCAGAGTGTGAAGCGTGAGTCCAATGTAGAGTAACCATGATCTCTAGTCAGGGATGGATTGTCACACAGGGCTACTGGGTGAGAAGCCAGGGACCCAAGAGCACAGGGGCCGGGGCCCAATTACAGATCCCCAAGTCCTACTGGAAACAAATCGCACCCGTGTGAAGTGAGGGGCGCTCTTAACATCATACGTCATCTCATTCTCAACCAATGGCTCCCACCTAATCACGCCGGCCAATCACAATTTGCGTCCTCACTTCAATGTTTGTGTTTACACACTTTTGTCTTCAATGTTTGTGTTTACACAGACTCTCAATGGTGGACATAGAAGGGGCTAGCGCCCCTCAAAAACAGAATGAATAGACCCCCATTCATAAGACTTACATTGTCATATAAGTAGAGTGCAGAGGGAACCATGTAGTGCCTCAAAGAAACTAGGCTAATGTGTATCGAAATGAAAAAGACTATCACTGGTCTATTGTTCCCAGGTTTCCCCACAGACCAGAGGAATGGGGACAAGGAGTTTGTCATCAGGAGGGCTGCCACCAACAGGGTGCTCAATGTACTGCGACACTGGGTGTCCAAACACTCACAGGTATGGAGGGAAACCACACAACCATCATCAGTCAATTTATCTTTCTATTTTTTCTTCTCGGGCTCTGCATTTCACTTTGCTTGTTCACTGTGGGTGAGAGAGAGAGAGAGAGAGAGAGAGAGAGAGAGATGCTGGGGATATGTTTTATCCCTGCTTCTGGTCTGAAATGCATGTATTTTCATTTGGGAAATGTAGACTGTAATGTTTGATGTTTATTTATGTTTCATATCGGTCAGGATCATTCTCTTTCTCCTGACCGCTGAGGTTTGTGTTGTGTGTTGGTCTCTGTCAGGACTTTGAGATGAACACGGAGCTGAAGATGAGAGTGATTGGTTTCCTGGAAGAAGTCATGCATGACCCTGAACTCTTAACTCAGGAGAGGAAAGCAGCTGCCAACATCATCAGGTTCAAACATTGATAACGTTACAAATCCTAGCAGATTCTTCACACAGGATTTCAATAGGCTAAATGAAAATTCATACGGCAAAACATTCGTTTTTAAATTGGTATTAACAAGGATTGTAACAAATCGCAAAGCACTACGTCATTGATATCTAACTTACCAGCCAGCGTTAGCCAGGATAATGCTATTGACAAAGATGGACATTTGTGGCACATTTTTCATCTACATCCTGTTTTTAGGTTAAAATACCAACCTGCGTTCTTGAAGCCTGTCTCATTGCAGGCTCTCCCCTTCCTTCCTGCTTTTTAGTAAACCGAAAATGCATTTTCAGGTCGGGATACCTATTTCATCCAATCAGGAGAATTACATTGCACAGAAAACAAATTAAACAAGTGAAATTGAAAGTGATGGCACTAAGAAAAGAGCAAACAAACTCAATTGGAACTCAAACTCTATCAAATTGAAGCTGATAAATGGATACTCTTTCCTGACTGGCTAGAATACTTCAACTGCCTGTTTAACAACAGATCTGGACATAGTGCTTTAACCTTTTAACAAAAATATGTTTTGTTTTAACCAAAAAAACATCACTTACCCCACCTTAGTTTAAAGATGAGATGTTCTCGTTTGTTTGGTGTTGGTGCAGGACGTTGACCCAGGAGGATCCAGGAGACAGTCAGATCAGTCTGGAAGACGTCACACAGATGGTAAGATGGCTTTAATGGCTCCACTCGTGACAGCTGTGGCCTAGAGGCATAAGGTTTTCAGGTTGTCTGTCTGTCTGTCTGTCTGTCTGTCTGTCTGTCTGTCTGTCCGGACGGACGGACGGACGGACGGACGGACGGACAAACAGACCTTATGCCTCTAGGTCACGGGTGCAGTACTAAGTTTAGACAGTTTTTGGTTTAGACTAGTCATTGGTTAGACCACTCATTAGTCCTACAACTACAACCTATCTCAAACCCTCACCCTAAACCTAACCTCCCACGGGGAAGCACACCTAAACCTAACCTTAACCCATGTCTAACCAATGACTAGTCTAAACTAAGTATGCACCCCGTCCGTCCGTCCCTCCCTCTGCCCCTCCGTCCCTCCCTCCCTCCATCCGTCCGTCCGTCCGTCCCTCCCTCCCTCTGCCCCTCCGTCCCTCCCTCTGCCCCTCCGTCCGTCCCTCCGTCACCATTGATCGATGCTATACAGTAGTTGTGGGCTCCAGTAGCTATTGTTATTGCCACTCTTTATTCCTGCCCCGTTTTTACTGGGCTGTGACGTCATGTGGGTAAATACATCATCATCATCGAGTAGCGAGCTCAATTGCCTCAATTGTGTGTGTGTGTGTGTGTGTGTGTGTGTGTGTGTGTGTGTGTGTGTGTGTGTGTGTATGTGTGTGTGTGTGTGTGTGTGTGTGTATGCGGTAGGCCATGGAGGGTAGTAAGACAGAGCCATTTGAGAGCCACTCTGCCTTGGAGATCGCTGAGCAGCTCACACTGCTGGACCACCTGGTCTTCAAAGTTATTCCATACGAGTGAGTACGCACGCACGCACGCACGCACGCACGCACGCACGCACGCACGCACGCATGCACGCACGCACGCACGCACGCACGCACGCACGCACGCACGCAAGGACAAACTTTTTGGTGTGTGTTTATGTGTTTATTTGAACCCCATCTTCACCAGGGAGTTCTTTGGTCAAGGCTGGATGAAGAACGACAAGAATGAGAGAACCCCTTTCATCATGAAAACTACAAAACATTTCAATGATGTACGTCTGCTTTCTACTACTGCTGAATGACTGACATAGATGGATGGATGGATGGATGGATGGATGGATGGATGGATAGATAGATAGATAGATAGATAGATAGATAGATAGATAGATAGATAGATAGATAGATAGATAGATAGATAGATAGATAGATAGATAGATAGATAGATAGATAGATAGATAGATAGATAGATAGATAGATAGATAGATAGGGTACAGTCATAGACACATAGATTCATACATAGGATAGCCTTGAAAAAACATTCCCTGCCATTTTCCTTTTTCTTAACCAACATTAACATGTAACGTTTTCCATTTCTCTGTGGCTGTGTTCAGATCAGTAACCTGATCGCCACGGAGATCCTTCGTTGTGAGGAGGTGACCATGAGGGTGGCGGTGATGGAGAAGTGGGTGGCGGTGGCGGACATCTGCCGTTGTCTGCACAACTACAATGCCGTGCTGGAGATCACCTCCTCGTTCCAAAGGAGCTCTGTCTTCCGTCTGAAGAAGACCTGGATCAAAGTCTCCAAGCAGGTACTATAGCAGCATCCATCAATGTGACCATCTTCCCTCTTCTGGAAACTACAAATGGCGGAAACAAAATTCACCCACCTGTTTACACCTGTGGACATGAGTCCATCCATCCATCTGTCCATCGGTCCGTCCGTCTGTCTGTCTGTCCGTCCGTCCGTCCGTCCATTCATCCATCCATCTATCTTCATCCACTTATCCGGTCAAATCTAAGTGAGTATAAGACACAAGTCAGTGTAATGTGTACCTTGAGCTCACGTTGTGCATTTCTTCTTTGGTTTTCTCTCTGATCTCTTGTTAAACAATCTGATCGCTTTTATCCACTTTGTTTAGACCAAGACATTGATTGACAAGTTGCAAAAGCTTGTGTCATCTGACGGAAGATTCAAGAACCTGAGGGAGGCTTTGAAGAAGTAAGTTAAAGCTAGTTATCTTTAGCACTCCCTGGTGGAGTCCTCCGTAATATACTGTATCTTCAAGGTTGAATATTTGTGTATTCCTTACATCTCATACAATACAGTACTTGTACAAAAGAGTAACATTCTTTGGTTTCATATCTTGGGCCCCATGCTGAACCACTGCATCTCCGGTTCCATTCTGATTGGGACACATTAGCCCATGATTGCCACGCTGAAAAAAACAATGCCTCGCTTTTTCCAAGTGGCATCTGGTCCAAATTTCATAATCTTAAAGCCCTAATTTTTCTAAAGACATGTTTTAATCACATGAACCCTAGCATCCCTCTTCTGGCCATGATATAATAGGCAAAGTTGTAGCAAAGATAGTCGAACATTTGGCAAACGACAAGCTCACAATGCTCCATGTTGTGATGCATTGCTTGTAGATTTGCTATTTGATTTGCAACAATGGGTTGAAGTGGTTGTCCCTGTTTTTGAGGGGCGCTAGCCCCTCCTATAAACAGCTATAGTGTGGATTCTGTCTGAACACAAACATTAAATGCCAATGGCATTTGACAAAGGCGTAGATTCTACGCCTTTACAGCGGTGCCCGTTGGGCACTGGCCTACTTGGAACGATGCAAGTTGGAAATGAATGGCTGCCCCACCCAGATATTATGTCTGTGCCCCTTTTATGCCCATATATGGAGTTCTTTGTCAGGCATGCCCAAATATGGAGTCTATGTAGACGTCAGAATGATGTCAGAACAGGCCAACTCCATATATGGACCCTGGGCAGGGGCCCTGTCCAGAGCCCGGGCAGAGGCCTTTTTGTGGCGGTTCTGGACAACCGTATCCGCCCGACTCGACACTGGGCACTGTACACCCCTAGTGGTGACGTGGAACGTGTGTCGATTGGAGCGTGTGGGGCGAACGGTTCCCGAGTTACGTGGATTACACACAGACAGAGACTTGGTGCATTTATAGATAGATGTGTCTGAGCAAATCGACTGGGTTGTCGGTGGCCACCCTTGGCCAATATGGCACTACCATTCCTGATGAAGATGTATGATGTACGATGATTAGAGCACCCCTCACTTCACACAGGTGTAGTTTTTGTATTATTTAATGCAAGAAATGGTTATAGACCAACTTTGCACATCTTAAACAAAAACTCTGGAATGCATCTCTACATAAGCCTGATTTATATTTAGTTGTATATGAATGACATTGTGTTCCTGTATCGTATTGCCCAGCTGTGACCCTCCATGTGTCCCCTACCTGGGAATGTACTTGACTGACCTGGCCTTCATCGAGGAGGGGACACCCAACTACACAGAGGACAACCTGGTCAACTTCTCCAAAATGAGAATGGTAAAGAGTACAGTACTCATTTAAATATACTCCATTACTGTCCACTTTACTGTCTAAAACTCACTGCAGAGAAAAGCTAGAAGCTAGAGCTGAAGGTCAGTCAGCGTGTTGATCACTTTCAATGGTATATGAACTTGCCATCATTGTGGGGTTTTGTTATGACATTTTCATCTCATTCATCTCCAGATATCCCACATCATCAGAGAGATACGCCAGTTTCAGCAAACAGCTTACAAGATTGACGTTCAGGCCAAGGTGAGTGTTTTTCTGAAAGCTACACTTGTCCACTATGCTGAGGTGTCCTTGTGGCTGTCCCTTATTGTCGCTTAATGGAACTATATTTTGTGATATATATTTGTGATTTGATTTGACTGTGCCCATTAAATGTTGCCAATGCAAGTATTCTACAAACTTTTTAGCTAAAAGAGAAATTGTATGTGGACCTAAACTAGTGAAAATAGCTGTTTGGGAAACACTATATATTCCATATCCATTTGACCACTTAAACTCTATACACGTTAATGTATAGTAAAATCTCTGTGTGTGTGTGTGTGTGTGTGTGTGTGTGTGTGTGTGTGTGTGTGTGTGTGTGTGTGTGTGTGTGTGTGTGTGTGTGTGTGTGTGTGTGTGTGTCTCTCTCTGTCCAGGCAGCACAGTATTTGCTGGACAACAGTTATGTACTGGACGAGGAGAGTCTTTATGAAGCTTCTCTGAGAATCGAACCCAAATCCTCATCGTGAAGAAGACAACTAGTCACTCTCTCTCTTTCCTACAACCTAGTGTACATATACTACACAGTAAAATATGTCCCTTTAGCTCGGAGAGCGTGCAAATGTAACCAAATGGAGCCATAAGGGTCCATTTGGTTACATTTGTACGCTCTCATGGGTTACAAATGAATAATGTAACACTGAGGTTGTCACTGTGTATATATACTGTATATATATCATAGTGTATATAAAGTATTCTTTGTATTAGTCCCATGTTAGGTTGTACCTTCCAGCTTCCAGTATGTACTTTCCCCCAACTGATTTGTTGTGTATAATTGTTACTAGAGGTTAAGTAGAAGAAAGCCCAGAGTTTTTTTTTATTTATAGTTATAAATTATAGTATTTATATGTTCTTTATTATCTTTTAAAAAGTCATCGTGTACGATGAAAGTTATTTTCAACCACAGATTAAACAGAGTAGGCCTATATAAATGACATATTTATTCATATGCTAACAGAAGGGTGTAGTTGTACGGTAGGTACAGTTGGAGGCCATCGATATTGTCCTTTTCTTTTTGCTGAGGTTTGCGTGATCTGCGCAAAAGGACAGTTAACCCATTTTGGGCGGGAACCCCTTTTGGTGTTTTAAACATTGTTATAATTTAGCTATTGAAAAATAGCAGATCTACAAGCTCATAGCGCGCCACCGAGTGGCGCGCTACGAGCTTGTAGGTCTGCTATTTTTGAAAGATCGTGAAAATATTTATTTCAGAAAACTGGAGGATTTAGAAGGATTTTTTACAAATTTTGAGGTCAGGCCTAAATGGGTCAAATGATAAGGGACAATATCGGTGGCACCCAACTGTAGTTGTACGGTAGGTAGGTGACATAATAAGAGTCGCAAACGTGCACATGCTGAGTGAGCATTGTTCCAGGGTCCCACCGTTACATTCAACACGGGCGGTTCATTTATACTTTGTCGGTCGACACTTCGCTAAACCCAAACGAGACGACATATTGTTTTCTCTAGGATGGCTGGAGAGGATTCAGCTTGTGATTGGCTGAGAGCAGGGAGGGATCACTCATTTTTCTTCATGTGATAAACAATTCCGTCCACCACAGCTTGCCAACTCGGACGGCGTGCTCAACCACGGACATGGCCATAGACATGAGCCTGAAGACCACACCGTCGGCATGCCTGCCTTGTTGAGGTAACAAAAAACAAGTGCTCCTCTCCCCCAACCATCCATAGAAAACAATACAGCAAACTAGACGGGGTGTAATAACATGGTGGACCCTGGCCGTTATGTGGCCAGTATATGAAGTCAGTCATCTATGATGACAGTAGTTCATCTTCTACTCTGAGCAGATTCTCACAGTATCCTGGACACACCTTGGCTTTATTTGTATGGTTTACTGTGATATTTCATGTAGCCATTAAGTCCCTGGGAGATGAGAACGCGTTGCCACCCAAACCGACTCAGGGTTGACTAGGCTATGTGCATAACTGTTAGTCCCGCGTTTCCCCGTTTCCTGTACCAGTTACTTTTCGCATAGCATTTGATTGGCTCGAACAGCTTGATCTGCTGCTGAGCCAATCAAACGAAGCTATGCGGGAAACTACAAACTAGGCTGGAACAGGAAATGGGTATTCTGGAACCCGGGGACTACAGAACCTCTTTGCTACAGTTATGCACAGATCTGACTGTACATGACTCAGGAGTCAGGACCTGTCCCTTTTCTAGTCAGCAGCACTCAGCACATGTGGGTTTAGATGCTTTGCTTTTGTCTCCCCCTGGTGGGCTGGCAGGCAATGTACAGTATGTAGCAGAGGTAACCAATAAATATCCAACCACTTCAGGAAGTTAAATTGTTTTCAGGCACAGAAGAATCCGCAGTGCCAATTTAAGTCACAAATACAAATTATCACTGGGTTTTATTGTGTGATTTTATCCTCTTTTGGCCAGTGCATTATGGTTTATGCCTTAATCATGAAATGTATTAGCACTTTTATGTCACAACTTTTTATGTAAACTATTTTGTTCCACACTTTGCCGAGAAATATGTGTAGTTGTTGTGTACAGGCATCCCAATGCATCTCCTAATGTGTAACATGTTCAGAAAGAATACTGTATGCCTGCTGATGGGGAAAACCTCGTCTCTCCATATTCCAACTTTTGATGTCTGTTTAGTTTTTTGTTGAATGCCCTACATCTTCAATCTTATACACTGTCACACAAAAGTAGCAAAAATAGTCCAACTACAAGCTTAACAAGGTGCTACATTGTGACACCTTGTGAGCTTGTAGATCTGCTATTTCTGGAAAAATAATGTCATGTCTGGGTTTTATAAATATTGAAAAAGAAAATATCTTGTGACCTAAAATCAGGATTTCTTCAACGTTTTTCAGGCCAGGGAACCCTTGGCTGAGAGAGAGGTGATGCAGGGACCCCACGCTTTTTCATAGATTTCATAGTTCACTTCATAGACTTTATCAGTTGAGTAAATTTATGTTATTATTTCGATGAATATGTTGGATTGACATTAATGTTTATTTTCAGACCTTTAACCATGCACTTAAACACTCAATACTTAGTAAATTTGACCGTTGGCAATGTATACTCAGACACCAAAACTCAGATCTACAAGCACACAGTGCTTGTAGATCTACTATTTTTGGCTAATGTTTCCCTCAGAATGGGGATTCTCGGGTCCATCCTTCCATCTTCAACCGCTTATCCGTAGTCGGGTCGCGGGGCCCGAAGTGGTAAATGTAAAAAGTTACAATCACAAAAACATTTGGAGGCCCCCGTGTTGAAGACCACTGAAAAGTAAGAGTTTTGGACATAGGCCTAATATTAATATAGGATTCCACCCGACAGCTCCGACATGAAATGTGTTATCCTTATGCTTGTTATAAACTCTGTAATACCTTCTTTCTGTGTATATTAATTATAACACACAACTTATGAGTGTAACACATTATACTGTATCCTGTCTATTCAAACGTTTCAGCAGGACTATACAGTAGTAATAATATTGTGCTTAATCTTTGAATATGTAATTATGTTTTATTTTATTTTATTATTATTAAGCTTTGTATAGAAAAGCACCTAAGGCTTAAAAAGGCAGGCATGTACCACGTGTTTTCACGTGTTTAAAGGACCACTTCACCAATTGTCCTTCTTATCTTCATATTGGTCCTCACTAATGCTCATTATAAGATTGCGCCACCTCTGTGTCTCAGAGGAGGACTGTGGACAGTTCAGAAACCACCAGCGACTACCAGTGGCATCATGAGTAGGCATGTTTGGTCATTTCAAACTCTTTGAAAATGTGTTTTTGATAAGTTTCTATAGAGGGTATGCACGTGACATCACCATCATACCTAGGCTGGAAGTAATGCGGGAACGCCTACTGAGTGGCAAAAAACTACTTTCTGGCCTTGACAGCCCATACATCCAAACAGAAAAGTCCTATCTGATTGCATTAAACAACGTTCAACTACGTTAAATTCACTTTGCCACTCGATTTGCCACTCAATTTTCCATTCACTTTATGCATGTGCATACCCTCTATAGAGAGGCTGTCTATTAGATTGGAATCCACATTGATGATGTCACTGGTAGGCAGTCTTCCTAGTTAGGGAGGACCAATTGTATAAGATTATGGTTGAAAATGGCTGAAGTGCTCCATCAAATCTTATCTAGAACAGTATGTGCTGTATTTACTGTAACTTCCACCCATGCACTTTCATTTACAGTATACCCTAAAAAGCACTAGTTCTCTCAACGTCGGGCACGGGGGACCACCAGGGGTCCAAATGGATCCTTACAGGTCTGTAACTCTGACAGTGTACAAATGGAACAAAATGGTTACATTTGTACACTCTGAGTTAATTTAACACTGAGGATTACACCGTGCTCATGTAGATTGGGTCCCAGAGATTAAAAACAAAAAATAAAAAACTATCAAATAGGAGTCTATGGTGTAATGCATATGAAACTGGTGAGCCTTGAAATTGAAAAGGCATTTAACTCTGAGAGCATACAAATGGAAACAAATGGACGTGTAAGGGTCCATTTGGTCCCAGGTGGTCCCCAAACCTGAGGTTGAGAAACAGTGCTATTGCTATAAACAGACACATCAAATGTTAGCCAGTGGTATGAGAATTATATTTCAATCTTTATTCTAACAGCTTGACAAGTCTTTCCAGTTTTGTATAAAAACAAATTGTATCCTTTCCTGATTACCTCTTGTTAATAAATATATTCTTTCTCAGGGGGAAAAGGTGTCTTTGAGTGAAGCAAGTGGATTATAAAACCATAAGTAGCCAAAAGATATCTAACTATAGTTCTGTATCAGGGCTCACTTGAAAAAAGCGTTCATGGCCCACCCATTGACTTACTTACTGTCACTGTTTAGTGGTCAGATGGGTTGCTGCACATTTTGAGGGCACATTTCTTAGAGCATGTATATTTTAATGATCGATTATAATATAAATGATAATATAGCCTACTTTAAATTTTGATATCACAATGAAAACTAATATAGGGCACAGCCAGGACAGGAAAGAGGCCCTGGGGCCCCCCACCTATAGACACTGCAGCACAAGAGTGGAGCAACTGGAGCTAACAACACTGCAGACTCTAGAGCTCAAGACCCTGCATGCTAGACAGGAGGAGGGTGTGGAGGGCAGCGATTCACGAGTCCCCTAGTAGACTCCTGAATCGCTGCCCTGCACACCTTCCTCCTATAGTCAACACTAACTAGGGCCTAGTTAGTGTTGACTAGTCCGCACTCGCATTGCATCGCTGTTATTTCACCAAGGTGTAGTTGCGAACGAAGTGATTGCGAACGAAGTGAGCACTAACTATAGAAGCTGGCCAAAACTGTCTGTCTGTCTGTGTGTCTGTGTGTGTGTCACGCTGTAACACCACCCGCCCGCCACCAGAGGGCAACTGAAATTGGAACGATACAGAGAAGAAATTGGAACGATACAGAGTTCTCTGTGTGTGTGTGTGTGTGTGTGTGTGTCAGACTGCCACAACAGCTTCGTTCGCTTCCCGCATTGACGCGTCTTACTTGTTATATACTCAGTGTGAGTGGTGGAAGAAGTACTGTCTATATACATGTACTGTACTGTACTGTTCAAAATGCCTACCTTATAGTCAGAGGTCATTCCACAGTTTGGAAGCCAGGGGAGGCAGGGTGGAGTATCGCACAGGCCTACCAGTCCCAGGCACAGGGGCCCAAGAGCAGGGGGTCCCTCCCTAGCCAGGAGCCTCTGCGTGAATTGTTGCTGTTATTAACTCTGCGATTCTTGTCAAAGGGCTTTTAATAGTAATTTATGTCAATAACATAAAAACTGAAATGGCCAAAACATTAGCTTTGTAGATGTCACAAGAAAGACACCATCACCATACCTTTTAAATGTAGTCTGCCCAGGGGCCTATTGTTTTAAGTTAGAAGGACAGACGTCATGTGTCTGCTGATCTAAGGCAGTGGTTCTCAAGCGAACCATCTATAATTTCAAGGATAACTCTGACAGTGTACAAATAAAATGGAATGGAAGAACAGACCTGTAATTAAAGCTCGCCCCTAACCACACCAAAGGGTCACCATGCAACTCCTTGGGTCTAAACGGTTGCAAGGAGTTAACACTAAAACTGTCTCGACCCTTTGGTGTGGTTTGGGCCATTGAATTCCATGTGTTGAATCACTAGGGTCAACATGGGTCAACGTGGGTCAACGTGCAACAAGACATATCACACTGCAGGAGTCAACGCTAAAACCGTCTCGACCCTTTGGTGTGGTTAGGGCTTAAGGGTCCATTTGGAGCCCGCTCAATGTCCCTGAGGTGTGTGTAGGGTGTATAGGTGTGTAGGTGTAGGGCAAGGCTGGGACTGAGGGGCCAGGGTGAGTTGAGTATATGACATGGTTTTGTGTTGAAATATGAACACACAAATGACTTTTTGATAAATAAAAAATTAACAAAAGATACACACATGCACACAGACACATGAAATGTATTGCCTCATTTATGAATTTCAATGGCAATTATTGATTTATTTTAATATCCATATATTTTATTTAATATTTACCTAAAGGGATATTTCACTTTCAAATAAAATAAACATTAAACAATATATATATTAAAAAAAATGTAATGGAAAAATCACGGCCCCTCACATTAGAAGAACATATAACACAATAGAACCAAGTACGGGTATACTGTGAATCTATTATGGCTTAAATGGAGCTAGTTGGAAGTTACAAATATGTTTGAAAGTTAAATATCATTTTAAATGGCATTGCAGTAATACAGTAGACTTAATACAATGTAAACCTCAAGTTCACGCACCAGTTCAGTAGCGTCCATGGCGGTAATGCACAAGGGAAGAAAAGACAAAAAGAAGAACCAATCAGCTGTTTGGATGGTCAGCTGTTTGGATCGATACAGGCGCACACCATGATCTAGGAAAAATAAAGAGGAATGTGCACGGACGTGTGGCCCGGTCCCCTGCGGGAGGTTTGCACATGTGCAGTGTAAACAGGAACTGCGATGATGCAGTGTTCCAGCAGAGGTGCTAGATAGAAAGCTCATAACTTGTGATGTAAATAATGAGATCCAGAACAGTTGAGAATTAAACAGAAGTCACCCTTCCCTTTTCAAATGTTTTATATCATCCACAGCACTTGAATAAACAGTATCCATGTTCCTTTGTCACAAAAATAAAAGTTTAACACATGTAGGCTTTAGGCTACTACAATCAAAGCAAGCATCAAAAGAACATGGAAAATCCACAAAAGAAAAATATAACAAAAACATTAACATTTAGTAAACGTCCTTTATCTTTCAGTCTGTTATACACAACATTTTTCCCCAGTTATGAAATTGATATATATTTTTTAAATAAAAACCAAAATCAACATTGTACTATTCTTTTTTTTGTATATCCTTTTTATTATTTCAGTTCAGACTCAGCAACTCTCATGCACCTCTAGCACCTCGTTGCAACACATGATCTGTACTGATTGGACGATTCCTCTGGGCGGCAGTTTCACTTCCGTAAATCTAAGTTCCTTTCCTTGCGCGTTCCTTGCAGTCACCAGTCAGTGCTCCAGCCAGAGTTCCTTGCAGTCAGTGCTGCTCCAGCCAGAGTTCCAGACAGCACCGCATGCTCCTCTTTAGCACTTATATTATTATATATATTAATATAGTAGTAATATAACCACTAATCGTTCAGCACCTGGAAATTACAACAGAACTTTACTGACAAGAAAACTAAGAAGCTGTGTGGTGAGTTCTAGAAGAAGCTGCATAAGAAAAGAAGAAAGTCAGATTCATGTTTATGCAACACGTTGTTGAATAATGTTGTCTATGACGCTCGTATAGGTACTTCTCGAGCGTGATTATGACAGCAATGTAATGTTTCAGGGCTAAATGTTGTCATGTAATGTTGTAGCCGCTGCAACACTAGATTGGTTTAATGGGATCTGAGGAGCCCCCGTACCTTTTCTGTAACCTCGCCTCACCAGGCTTTCCACCTCGATCGGAGGAAACCTTTTCTGTATTTTGGACCATGCAAAATACAGTGAGCCAGGGTCCTGGTCCTGGATGTATTTTGGACGGCCGAAAGGGGCTAGGATCTGAGTCATGTTGCAGACAGTACCGTAATGTTTACTACTATAATCAATGGAAGATGTGAATATGAACTATATGAAGCATATTCAGCTATAATGCATAATTAATGTATCATTTGAGTGATGTTGATTACAACTACAATAGCCAAGAAGCCTTATGTACAAAAGAAACAAATGCATGGACATTATTTGAATTCAAAAGGTTGGTATGTTAAGGGCTCGGGGATATGTGCTACTATTAGACTGTTCCACTGATAGTGTAACAGTAACAGCCTTTCCAGTGAGCCAATAACATGTAGGGCTATATCTTGCGCCACCCATGTGACCCATTAACCCTTATCCCTAAACTTATTTGCCATTTTAAATAGTTCAAATAGCTGATCTACAAGCTCACAACGTGTAGATGTAGATCGGCTAGTTGAACTATTTTAAAAGGATTGTCAAATAGTAAAAAATGGCAAATAAGTTTAGGGATAAGGTTGGTGCAAGATGGAGCCTGTAGTCTAGTTGCCAGAATGTGAACCTGGACATTTTGAGTACCCTAAGGTATGTTAGAAATGAGTAGGCTATGGGTCCCCAGCATTTAGATACTGCCGGATGTTCACTTGCATATGTTGGGCAATTTTCATAATTAGCTTAATAAGATGGGGTACCATTAGAGATGTCCCGATACTGTATCTGTATCGGGAAAAGTATCGGATCGGCCCTCATTTGTCATATCGGTATCGGCGAATATGCCAGTCAACCACCGATCCGATATAGGGGTAAGGGGTTGACAACTAGGGCAGGTAAATAAAATGTTGGGGCATGTGGAGTTTGCTTTGGAGTTGCCCAAACTGCAAGTGCACATAAATATGAGTGAGGAGTCTGCTATAAACACAACATGAGATCACAACACTGGTATCGGTATTTGGTATCGGTATCGACTAACACAGAAATTGAGGTATCGGGATCGGATCGGAAGCGAAAAAAAGTGTATCGGGACATCCCTAGGTACCATTAACGTATATAAGGCAACATTTTCAAAATTTCATTATGCTTTATGTAGCATGTGACAGATCAAACTAGGGTTTTTTTATGATTCTGAGCGTCAAAATGATTCCCCGTTAATTTTCCTCATAGACATTTCAAAAAGTATTTATTTAAAGACCTTTTAAGCCTCGTACAAAGCCAACTCGAGTTGTGACAGATCATGACAACAAACACAATTTTTCGGTCCGAACAAATAATTAGAAAGAAGAAGAAAACGGCAGATGACAACACTTTCTTTTGTTGTTTTTCTTCTTTGTAATTATTTGTTTGGCCCAAAATGTTGTGTTTGTCACAACTTGAGTTGGCTTTTTCCGAGGCGTAATCGTCTTTAAATAAATACTTTTTGAAATGTCTATGGGAAAAATGAATGAGGAATTCACTTCTGGTCCTAGCGTCGTCATGAAAGGGGGCGGGACTGCGACGCTCTATTGCAAGCATTAGTTTGCACGAAAAACACTCCTGGGGCTAAATCCGGCCATAGCCACTTGCCCAAATGTACTGACCTCATCATATTTTGTGATGACGGCTGTGGTCGTTTTTAGCTGAAGGAGTTGAGTGACCCCAACTCCATTGGGGTCCTTTTAAAAAAATAGTGTTTTAAAAAAAATAGTGTTTACCCTGTCTGTTACCACAGAGCTACAGTACTGTTACAGAGCTACATTACAGTTAAAGTTATGCAACGCTATAAAAGCTGACAGGTTAATGAACCACCATTCATTTTCCAGAATATGAGCTCATCTGAGTCTCGACCCAAGAAGATAAAGGTGGGCTGCAAACTGACTTTAAGCTGCCAGGGTTTTCCACCAAAGTCATTCTACAGTGTGACTGCTGTACGTTTTAAAAAACACTTAGAACACACTGCACTTAGAAAAAAGAAAGTAACGGTATAAAGTATAACGGTATACAGGGCTACATTACATTTAGAGTTATGTGAAGTTATAAAAGCTGACACTTTAATGAACCATCATGATTCATTCTCCAGAGTATGAGCTCATCTGAGTACAACCCTGATGATCCACCCAGGCGATCAACTCGACAGGAGAAAACAACCAGTCACACACTGAGTGAAAACCGTCCTAAAAAGGTGGGACTCTAAAAGAGAGGAAATTAAGCTGTCTGATTACATTATTTTTTGTATTTTACATTTGTTTTGGATGTCTTATTTGAGTTACCTATTTTCTATCCTTGTTGGTCATTTTTAAGGATGAGACAAGTGATAAAAGGAAGAGACAAAACAAGACCAAGGCCAAAACAGAGGATTCTGATGCTGAAAACAGTGATGTAGTATGTTATATGTTTTATGTGTCATCAATTTGTCATTGTCATTTAACTACAAAAACAACAGTCCTTTAACTTTCATTATATGACATGTAGTTGTCATATATACTTTTTCACTGTAATTGCCATTACATTTCCTCATACAAAACTGAGTCCATTGAAAATAAAGTCCTGTTGCAAAAGAAGATAAATGCATTTTAATAGTTTATTTTTTATTTATTTTTTTCAATTCAGGGTGAACATAGAAGACTGTCTGCATATGAGCTGGAACGTCTAGAGAACATAAGACAGAACAAAGTTTTCCTGTCCTGCATCAATTTACCACAGGTAAAAACTCTGTTGTAGCTTCAGCAGCACTGCTGTGGTTATTGGTTTAAATCAGGACCCTTCACACAACAGTGCGAGTACTATTAGTCCTTACCCATTCTTAAAGCTGCTATAAGTAATAATATGTCAACATTTTAATGACTTTTTTTCCCCTTTTTTTTTCCGGACAGCCAGCAATGGGTAAAACGCTCCCCAAAAACGTAGTCTCTGTGACATATCTAGCGGCCGCAATCTGCATTCAAAGTTATTCCTAGAAGCTTTGTCATTAGTCAATTTGCCTGTCTACTTCCTGATTGGTTAGTCATTTCGACCAGGCTTCTAGGAACCGAACATCTTTGAATGCAGATTGTGGCCCCTAGATTTGTCACAGAGACTACATTTTTGGGGGGGAGCGTTTTACTCATTGCTGGCTGTCTGAATACCAAAAAATAAAAAAGTCATTAAAATCTGGACATATTATTGCTTATAGCAGCTTTAATAATTATTGTTAGTCCTTACCAGTTCGAAGTTCGATCATAGCCTGTTATTGATACATTTTGAAGCAAGCTATAGGCTACAATTCCTATGCTGCATAGTATTACGCTATACCATGTCTCCCCCTATTGACCGTTTATGGTACGTACGCTCCATTAGCACCGGTCCCGTCGACTCACGAGCTGTCGGACTCACAGACGTGTCAATGTCACACACACACACACACACACACACACACACACACACACACACACGACAAGCAACACCTACCCCCTGTTGCCCCCCCCCCATACACACACGTTCTACAGCGTCACTTCTTCCCAACATGCATTTCACTGCGTGACTTGCATGTCACGTGTTCGGCGGTAGCCAATGGGAACCACTTACTCGCGTGTCACGTGATCTAAAATGGCAACCACGCATGCGCAGTACGGGGGCGACATACAGTACACACACAGATAGATATTTCTTCAGTTAGTATTTTAGATAGACATGTTTGCCATACACAAATGATGTTTTCATCGTAAATTACGTCCATTAAAAGTCATTGATTACATTGATGCTCCATCGTGTTCACATTCCCTCACATCCACAGTATTGGTGTCACTGACCTTAGACCTTCAGTGCCTTTTGAACCCCACGTAAACCACATAACAAAAATAAACCTATCCCGTCACTGACCATCACTGTCTTGCAAGGCAAGCATGTATTCATCACTGACGTGTGTTGAGTTCAAAATGGTTCCTACTGTACATGACTTAGAAGAATTGTTTGCTAATTCTTTTTTCTGTCTTGAAAGGCTACTAAAGATCTGAAACGGTTAACACAACCAAAACCATCACAGAAGAGAAATCTCACAAGGTACAATCTGCTGGGATGTTTGCTACTTCTATTAGATAGAATTAAAACCCTACATACATTCTAGCTATGTGCTTGATACAAGTACATCATGCAGCAAATGACTTGGTATTTGGGTATTGGTATTTGTAGGTAAATGTTAACACAAGAACACTTTGTTTCCAGCAGGTCAAAGATTGCCGAGAAAGACGAGCTTCCTCCTCGGAAGTCCCTACGACTCCAAAAGAAAGCTTCTGACAGCGTGTCTCTTCCCCCCGAACCACGAGCAGCACTATCTATATACAATGTAATGAAACCAGTTCTTTATCTCGCCAATATACTCTTGATTGAGACCGCAGGTTGCAGGTTAACTATGAAATCGTGCATTTCCTGTCAGTTGGTCACGCCCCATATATGGTCATGCCTTGTGACATAATGTCAATATTTAGCCCATATATGGAGATCCCTGAGCAATATTGGCCAGCAACTCTACATCTCACCTCAAACCCTTAGATCTCCATATATGGAGCTGACCTGTTCTGACATTCCATATGTTGATCCATCCTTCCTCTTCGATGTCTCCCTTTTGACTGATACCTGTCCATTTAAACTCTAGACAGGCCTGCCCCAAAGTTATTAGTGCAGCTGCACCCGACAGCCGGTGAAAACAAGAGTTCTCAACAGGCCCGAAAATGTAGGCCCGGCCCTCATCAAACCCTGTACACTCAAGACACTGCCCCCGCTGCCACGCTTAGATCTCCATATATGGAGCTGACCTGTTCTGAGTCTTCTGACATTCCATATGTTGATCTGACCTCATCAAACCCTGTACATTCAATACACGCTCCATATATGGCCAGTACAGAATTCATTCCATATGTTGATCTGACCCCCCCCCCCCCCATGCCAAAGCGCCAGCACTCGCTCAGCAGTCTGCTGTCACCCAGGCGGGTATGTTGATCTGACCCCCCAATCCAAAGCACCAGCGCTTGCCCAGTGCTGCTGTCACCCAGGCGGATGCGTGCATGCGACCTCGCACTCAGGCATCTTACTGGTGTATATATATATATATATATATCTCTGCTGTCTGGAAGAAACCACCTTTCAGGAAATTAAAAAACATTCAGCTTAAGTGGAGTTAGGAGCTTTTTGTCTTTTACATTTTTTGTTTCCATTGGTTCAATATTTTTGTAACCAACACGTAAAAGGTGTTCAATAGCATTGGTTTATGAAAAAAATGAAAAAAACCTAAAAAAATGGATTTAGGTGGACTTAGTTCTATTCAGCCTATTAACCAAACAACACATTCTGTTCTGGGTTATGAGGCCAAATGAATTGACCTTGTGGTAGATTTGTGATACTTAATTAATGACGTTACACAATAGTTTGTCCTTTCTCTCATTCATTCTGTGTGTTTCTTCTCTTCACGCAAAGGCAATTGACGTTATGCCAAAGAATCCTCCTGGTCCTCTGTCCATGGATCCAGTGAACGTGGAGAGAGGCAGTGGACTGCCTCTTGAGCTTCTCCAGCTCTGCTCTGAGGTGGGAATCCTATGTGGAAGTTCAGTGGTTCTCAAACTATTTCATGTCAAGGACCCCAAATGAATGAGTTTGACGTCCAACTGAAATGACTTATTGCTGGAGAGACACGCATTTAAGATTTGTGTTGTTAAAATGTTTCAAAAATATCCCAAAATTGTAATTTTCTTTCAAGACTAACAAATACCAAATCTACAAGCTCCCGTTGCAATGCAATGTGTTGTGAGCTTGTAGAGCGGCTATTTAATAGTCAGTGGGCCTCATTCAGTAAACTTGGGTTTGCACAGATTTTGTGCAGTTTGGGGGCACAATATGCCTAAAACATTTCGTATAATAATGCCAAACCTCAAATAAAATATTTGTCATCACATAGAAAATAAATGTCTGTTAATTATCTATTGTGTGAATGCATATTATAGACATGATGTAAAATCAACAGCAAACAATAGTTTGGTGTTTTCTGCAAATGTGGTCATAATTTCGCAAGACTATCATGCGTTATGTTGCAGGACTCAGTCTGGAGGCAACAGACGCACCTCCAATGTCGGCGATATTAATTAATTATTGATCACACATTAGGATTAGCCTAAAAGACTCACCATCTGATGGTTACAGGATACTATTATTTGTTGGAGGGGGGGGGGGGGGTTAAACTTTGTAAACCTTTTTATTCTCATTACACATTACTTCATGAATCATCAATCAGTTCAGTTGATTCATTGTGCGATCGAGGCACTCTCTAACAGACAGAACAGATGTAAGTTGTCAAGGTGGTGATGTGGTGATGCAACACATTGTAAGCTTGCAGATCTGTTATTTTTTTCCATGTTTATTTCCGGTTGAATGGGGCGTGGAACAATGTAAATGGTCGATATGGGAGCGAGCTTGTGATACAGTATACCCCCACCCAACAACACACACACACACACACGCTCACACACACTCTGTCAATGTCCTGTGTTATTTCTGGTCATTAAGTCAAAGCTACTCTGTTGTCATTACACTCTGCAGGTCTCCGCAAATGCAAATGAAGAAAAGGTGGATCTTGATCTGAAGCAGTAAGTCTTCAAAAGTAACAAGCTACAGTATAACAAAAAACAAAACAAGTGGCAAAGATGTCAACATGCAATACCATGTATCATTGGAAGCGCTTTTAGAAAAAGTGACAAATGATTGTTGCAGATACAGAGATATTGTTGCCTTGTTGCAGGTACTGCTCTGCTCTTAAGAACATGAAAATACCCAAAGATGGAGTTGCCAAGGTAGTGAAGGATCGAATCTTCTCAGCAGCTTTCCACCCCTGCACTAGCAGCCTGCTCATGGCTGCAGGAGACAAGTGGGGGAAAGTGGCACTCTGGAACTTGGTGAGTTAATTTATGATCGCACAATTATTTTGCTTGCACAAATCTGCCATTCTAGCGTTACGCATGGTCGACATGTCCCTCTGTCTTTCACTAGTGATGTGCGGGTATGCTATGTTGTAAATACATTTTGTGTTGGTGTTTTGTGAAATGTATGCATAGGCTACTACAGGTGTGATTGTGAGTGCAATAAGTGCATAGAATCAATCTACCGACAACAGCTGTCAAACAGCATAGCGTAATACTAGACACTGACTCACACCTGATATTGTAATGCTGGCATTCCATATCAATCAATCATATAAAGGCATTAACGCACACAAAGGGGCAGCATTGTTTGATTCTTGGATCATGGATTAAAGTTCTCAGTCTGATTTCCGAAACTAGCAATGTTCTATTGATTGCTTGAATGGACCTTACGGTAAGCCTAGCCTGGGCACCATTCCATTTCGGGTTCATGAACCGGTCGGGAGCGGATGATATCGCTACGTCATGTTGTAGTGTTGTTTTGTAGTCAGCAATCTCCCGGAACTTCCTTTTCCCTCAAACCGATTTTTCCCAATAAAAGCTACAGGCTACGAGAGCTTTTAGTGTTATTCTTCCGGTTTGAGGGAAAAGGAAGTTCCGTTTGATTGTTCCTGCCTGATGACTACAAAACAATACTACAACATGACGTTACGATATCATCCGCTCCCGACCGGATCATACGGCACTTTTGGAACGGAGACCAGGCTTTCCTCCGAGGTGGAAAGCCTGGTGAGGCGAGGTTACGGTAAGCCCCACCCGCTCGCGCACCTCCCCCGCCCCACCGCCGATACAGTACAGGACAAGCATGTCCTACTACCTGCTAGTCCTCCACTGAGGACCATGTTATATCTGCGTTTTTCCAAAGAGGAATAGAAGTATTCATATCAACAACATCCATACTATAATAACGCCATGGTGAAACGTTGCTGTTGGGCTTACCCTTTTCTGCACATTGTATCCAAAAAGTGAAGGTCCGCTAATGGTCTAAAGTTTAGACCATCCAAAAAGTGAAGGTCCGCTAATGGTCTAAAGTTTAGACCATTAGCGGACCTTCAATTTTTGGATTCCGCATTTCCGCTTCCATTTTTTTCAAGGATTCCGCATTTCCGCTTCGTTTTTTTCAAGGAAGTTGAAATGCTTTAGCGCCTCCCCTGGTCGAATGTGTAGATTTTCCAACTGACTCCAGTTCAGTCGACAACTTCCTTGAAAAACATTAATGGCTGCTCTTTGCTGTGTCACTATTGTGGGATCTCTGTATGAAAGTAGCTATTGACTCACTGAAGGATTGGGGTTTGTGATTGATTCTGTTATATCTTTCTGTCTTTGTAGAATTAATAGTGCTAATTCTGTCAGACAACATACGTACAAACGATAAACCCAACATTTGATAGTAAATGTCTAAATTCTGTAATAGATTTAAATGAGATTGTAACCCTAAATGCTCAGTGTTTCATGTCTTTGTGGTGTCCAGGGTGCTGGTTGGGGTGTTGATGGTGTGTTGTTGTGGGAGGCCCACACTCGTCCAGTGTCTTGCATGGCGTTTTCCAAGGCTAATCCTGCCCACCTGCTGAGCCTGAGCTATGATGGATCTCTACGCTGCATGGACATAGAGAAGGCCATCTTTGATGATGTAAGTTAACCCATTTTGACCTGAGATCAGATTCTAAAAATGTCTTCTACATCCTGACAGTTTTCTGAAAAAGCTATGTTTCGTCGTTCTTCGATTTTTCAAAAATAGCAGACCTACAAGCTCGTAGCGCGCCACTCGGTGGCGCGCTATGAGCTTGTAGATCTGCTATTTTTCAATAGCTAAAGCATAACATAATGCTAACACCAAAAGTGGTTCCAGCCCAAAATGGGTGGGAACCCACCCATTTTTTCTATTCACAACTTCTATTCCCACATCGCACACAAACCTCTATGTATTTATGTATATTGTTTTCTTTTTGGATATTGTTTATAATGCGTTGATCGATTGTTGTTTTTTTATTGACAAAACGTGCATATGCAATTATGCAGGACATGTATAATGCAGAAGAATATAATCTATACTATGTAATTAATTTCTAGCTACACATTGTCGGTGCTTTCAATCAACTTTTAATCCATTAATGTATAGCCACTTTAAAATATGAACACTGGAAAATGTCCGGTGTTGGTCGTCAGTGTTCACACATGTAGCATGCAACAGACCGTCCGTTTCAGATGCGTTCACACGTTCAATATAGTAAATACTCTGTTTAAGGTGAGGGGTGGGGTCTGGGTAGTAGACACAGACGCACACATTGGCTACACCCACGTAAATATAACACAGGCACAGCATGACGGAGATGCAAGGATCAAATGCTATATTTTTCAGAGAACATTGGTCTATATACAGCCAAGTGTGCACTGCAGAGGGGAGTGGCTACTGCAGTAGTAAAGAAACGTTAATGCTCAATCGGTGAATATTTCCAACTCGAACGCTAAAAAAAGCAGAATGATTAAATTCTCTGAATGTAAATTCACCTGACAATCACAGCGTCCACACACAGCGGTTTGAGCCAAATCAGACGTTACCTGGAGGACTTAAGTCAAGGGGTCTGCCCGCATAAAATCTGTTGCATGTCCGATCCTACTTAACCGGAATGTTGCGTTGATACATACTGCCCCTCTGTCTGAAAGTGGCTTATAACATTAGTTGCTGACTGTTATTTGAGTGTGTTGAACGTTCACGTTTGATGTTTGCACATGTCTTTGTGGAGGACTAGAAAGCTGCAATCATGGCTGGCTATTGCCAGGGAGAAGGCTGGCCCCACTTCAGCCTCGAGCAGTAATGATCCGATCCTACCTCCTTCAGTTGGAATTAACTTGCCGTCCATAGCTACAGATCACACAGGAAATCTACAGCATCGTTCTTGTTGTCCTACCAGGTGTATGACACAGAGGACAGCCTGAAGACCTTTGACTTCCTGTCAGATGACTGTTCCACTCTAGTGGTCGGGGCCTTGAATGGTGATGTTGCCATTGTTGACAGACGGACTCCAGGGTAAATAATGTAGCAGGATTTTATTAAACAATTGGTGCTATTGCTAGTAGCACATCTAGAAGTCACAAGGAGTATAGTAGTCATTTCAAAGCTTAACTACTGTAACTCCCTCGTTGATGGCTTTCCAGCATGCTCACTTTAAAGGACCACGTCACCACCTTTCAACATATCTTCATATAATAGGTCCTCACTAATAATCATGATAAAATGGCACGATTTTTTTCTACTCAGTCTGTCTCATAGGAGGGATGTGGGCAGTTTAGAAACAGTCCTCCAGTGACATCATCATTAGACAGATTTTGTTTTAAAACAAAAATGTTTAGATTTTCATTATCGTGAGAACGATGGCTTCCATTTTCGCATTGCAACTTTTCAGGACAAGAAAGCCTGCAGTTTCTATTAGCTTTTATTCCCCATCGATGATGTCACTGGAGGACGGTTTCTGAACTGCCCACAGCCCTCCTATGAGACACAGACCGAGTAGGAAAAAAATTGCGCCATTTTTTTCATGATTATTAGTGAGGACCCATTATATGAAGATAGGTTGAAAAGTGGTGAAGTGATCCTTTAAGCAACTCCACATGAATGAGAATGATGCAGCACACCTGGTTTTCAACCAGCTGAAGTTTCCCCCCTTTACTTTCCCTCTTTTGGCACCTGTTTGCTGACCGCACCCAGTGCAAAACACTGATGTTGGTCTTTTTCTTTTCTCTTTTCAATGCTATTGAACACCCTTTACATATAAATGGACTTTACTAAGTGTGAATATGTTTTGTATAATGAGTCTTTACTAAGGTGTGAATGTGTGATGGGTTTTCATTTCTTTGCAGAAACTCCCACGAGTCTGTTAACACATTGGACACAATCATTCGATGTGTCAACGTCCATCCTCTGCACAAGCAATACTTTGTGGTTGCTGAGAACAGGTATGTATCATTCATATCATGTTATTTAAACTATAGTAGAGCAAGTATGTATCATACTTCAAAGTTCCCACTGGTCCTTTTTAAGTATATAAAAAAAGTTGTTGGCAAGTCATGGAATGATCAATTTTGTCATTAAAGTAAAAGAATAGAGTGCTCGGGTGGTGCAGTGGTAGAAATCCCTGCGCACCATCACAGGGGTTGTGGATTCGAATCCACCTTGGTGCATCTATGGGAACACAATTGGCCCGTGTTCGGGGCAATGAAGCCGGGCGGGGACGGTAATATTGGTCTTGCACAAACTCCTACAGGCTGGGGTGGCACTTGTCAGGAGGTAGTCTTGGGCGGGAGGAGAAGGCCCGACGTTCAAATGCAAAAAATTGCATATCTGATCTGACCATGAAAGCCTGACATTCCTAGTGAAGTGAAAGAGAGAGTTAAGTTGTGTCGTCACATTTATGCAAGGATGTACAGTACCGGTATGCACTTTCTAGTTTAATCTGTAGAACTCTAGATCGTGTCATACTGATCAATAACGTGATTGTGGTTGAGTAGGGTCACGTGTACACATGTGATTTCTTGAACCATGAAGATGTATAGGTTTGTGTGTATAGATGATACGCTGTACATGTTGCATTTTATATTTAATTGTAGGATGGTGAGCGTTTACCGGGATGTTGCATTTTATATTTAATTGTAGGATGGTGAGCGTTTACGACAGCCGCTCTCTGAAGAAGACCAACAGCAAGCCAGTGTGCCAGATGCATGGCCATAGTTTAAGCATCTCTAGTGCTTATTTCTCCTCTACTGGCAACAGAGTGCTCACCTCCTGTTTTGACAACAGGATCAGGTGAGGCTGACAGAATGTACATGAACAGTGTTGTAACTAATAGAAACTACTAGAGCAACATTACAAAACCGGACGAGAGATGCCTTGAGGTTGAATATCAGCGTTTTATCACCAAGTGATTACAGACCACCGGTTCGGTCCATATACAGACAATACTGCATGTTCTGTCCAAATGTCCTCATATATATATATATATATATATCACCATGACCATACCCTTAATGACATACCCGTTGACTTTGACTGTCAATGTTTCTATCTATCGTTCATAACATTGCTCAGAGTCATCCAATCGATATCGCTCGCGACGTTGCCGTTATAGTTGCGGTGTGGACTCTGCCATCCACTTGAGTTAGAACATATTTATCGTTATAGTTGCCATGTCTGAACGGTGCTTAAGTCAGTCAAAATGTTAACATGTAAATGAGTAAATGTTTAGTAACGCTCTAATTAAATGTTTGTCTTTCAGGATCTACGACACCAGTGCATTGATCAGCAACGCTCCCTTGATGACCTCCATAGGGTAGGCCTACAGTACATGCACTCACTCTCCCTCGTGTGTTCTGCGTTCCAACAACAATAGCTTAATCCTAGCATTTATTTCACAAGATACTGACACAAATGTGACACGCAGTCACCAAAGCATTATCCTTCAGAGTGACATAAGCGTTTGTAGGCAGAAAGGACCTTAGATGCCCCTTAGATACCCTGTCCTGTCCTGCTGGCTATCCCTATTCTACCTCTGCTACCAGCTTAGTGGCTGTACCTTTTTATACAGAACATCGGTGAACCGATGTTCCCCCCCTCCCCATCCTGTGTCGGGTCCTAAATGGAACAGCAAGACAGAAATATGGCACATTTCCACATTGAACAAGTTCTGTAACACAAGCTGAATACTGTGGTTGTGGATCCAGCTTTGTATTGTATGTGTGAGCTAATGATCTGTACAATCCCTCGTTTACGACTAGATATTACATGCAGACCGGCCGGTGGCTGAGCAAGATTACAGCCACATGGGACCCTAAACAAGAGGACTGCTTTGTGTTGGGGAGCATGGACAGACCTCGTAGAGTTCAGGTGTACCATGAGAGCGGGCAGCTCCTGCACTCCTTCCGAGACGAGGACCACCTGACCACCGTGCTGTCTGTCACAGCCTTCCACCCCAGCAGGAATGCTATTCTGGGGGGAAACTCCACAGGACGCCTGCATGTCTTCACCGACTGAGATGAACATAAAGACATGATGACACAAAACATCATGGACCACCAGTTGTCCAAATCGATCCTTTCATACCCTCAGTGATGTCTTACCTAGTGAGTATTCAATCAGTATAAATGATTCAGACACGATGCAGCTGCTTACTCATAGTTAAGATAACTAACACGTGTTGCTGTTTCTAGTTATTATGAATACAAGCCTGTGGGCCCTATTTCGCATGTCTTAAGTACTAGGTCTTAAGTGCCAGGTGTGGCCAATGCTGTTTGGCCACACCTCCAGGGCTTAAGTTAAGTCATAAGACCTGGTACTTAAGACACACAAAATGGGGCCCGTCAAAGCAATTAAGCGCTAGGTCTTCACTCTACCTCGTCAGAAGAGCACAATGATTGTATAACGTAGAGACCCTTCCAAGAATGACTTATGTTCAGTCACTGTAATGTTCTAGTTCAGACCAGCCTGTCTACACTATATTGCAGTTAAATGTAAGATAACCTGGTTCCGTTCAACATGTTGAATTACATTAATGGCTGCTATTACATTAATAGTTTGAAGTACGTTTTTCCTGACTTTGCGTGTTTGTTATGATTCGATTAAGCAATTTGTGTTGCATGTTTATTGTTATGATTCGATTAAGCAATTTGTGTTTGTTTATTTTATTCTTAACTGTTCGCCTACTGCTGTTTTGTGATGCTCTGTGAACAGATATTGTTTAGATTTATATTGCAAGACTTGTAAGACTGTTTATATAAATTAAAGTAAAAATGTGTTCTGTGATACTGGACTTTATGTAATATATTAATCAAAACTGGTTTCAATTTGTTTGCGGAGGAAGTAGCATTTAGTGACTCTGTTCTACTGTAGATGGCAGTATTGTAACAACAATCTTGTACTGTCGGGTGTGCCTGGTCTCTGAGGCTAGAGAAACCATACACAGGCCTGGGCCGTGGCTCAGCGGTCCAGGCACCTTGGCTGGTAATCCAGTCTGGCAGTGTGCCGCGGGTTCGACCAGTTTCTTACAAAGATCCTTTATAAACTAAGGTTCAACTATTGGTCACTGTGGGGGTTGAACAGAAATATTTTATGCCAAACATGAAAGTAAAGATCCCAGTCAGAATTTAAGAATGTATTCACTATAGAAGCGTCTTAATGCCACGTGTCTGTGTCGCAGTGCAATCAGAATGTGAGACACACACACAAAGCGGACATTTTGAACGAAGGCAGACAGCGATTCATCATTGCCCACTGACTGTGTGTGTTCCATGCTGGGCAGGTTGTGTTGCTGTTCCGTGTTTTTCTGTGAATTTTGTGTGTCCGCTGTACATTAGTTTGTGTGCCATTTCATGCTTTCAAAATTGTGGCCTGGGGTGCCCATCCGATTTCTCAAAAAATCGTGTACAGAGGTCTTGGGCACAACATGGGGTAATTCCCAGGACGTCTGAGGCTAAGGTTGTAGGAAAGCCCAGCTGTGATTGTAATCGGGCCATCGCATAAAAGGGGAAACCACAGCTGGTTTGAAAACGCAGGGGTAGGGTGTCAGTGACGTATCGCGGGCCTTCGCGGTCACGGAGAACGGGCCTAGGTGGTGCTTCCGCATGTGTCAGTCTATGACTTGCCCACCTGAACTGTGCACGGTGTGAGCTCACAACTTGTTCACTTCTCAATTGTAATAGATTATTGTTGACAAATACAATTTACTCCACCAGTCTTCAGTTTTTGTGAATTGAAATAATCAGTCTGGTTTAGAAGTAACAATGCAGAACATGCTGACAGACGATACAGTGACCTGACCAGATACATTACAACCACAGCCCAGCTCATTATTCCTGTTATTTTTGAGTGGTGCAACCACTCCCTTACGGAGCTATGTGTGGCTGCCTGGGTATGAGCACGAAAATAGCATGGTTGTTTTTCACCACCTATGCGCAACCTAACACAAACACTCACGACATTAACTGTATATATGATGATTTCGGGTGTGCCAGTACAGTACAGTAGAGGGACCCCCACATGGTAACTGTCATTTCTCAACCGTTTTGGACGTGGGGCGGCTCGCCGGAATCGGCCTGGGCGCGTTCCTGGGCGTCTGGATGTTCCCGAGGACCCCCACACGGAGTTGCACCACTCACTTCACACGGGTGTGGTTTTTTTATAGACATTAACAGCTCATATTCCTGTGTAGGCCTACATTTTATAGACAAGAACTGCTCATATTTACTGTACATTTTATATTAATTTGCATGTGGGGGAATGTTGACAGTGAGGCTCAATGAAGGACAGATGGCAGCCATGGTGGAAAAAGTATTAATGTTTTTTTTTACTACAGTGTAGAAAAGCCAATGGTTTTATAGTTTATGATGCGATGTGAGTACATATGAGTTCTAATCGCCACTAGATGGGGCTGTATTATAAGAATAGACGTCCGTAATGTTCAATTCAATTTAGATCTAAACTCCATCCTGTAACTCCGGGACATGTTTTAATAGGAAAGCATGCCTAACACCTGTGATGCATACAGTCATAGGTCTACTAATATTCCCAGGGAATGTTCATAATGGTGTGGTGACACCACACCATTATGAAAACCACAGTGGTGTTCTATTCGTGAATATGCATTTTTCTAATCACACACACACACACACACACACACGTCTCTCACAGGTGAGCACGGAGCACGTACAGTATGGTTCATATCCCATAGTCTAGAGGTACGGTCGACCATGCAACCTACAAATTGAACAGAACTACGTTTTTGCCACACCATGGCATGGTGTCCTCTATCAAGGTCATACGGATACACCTCGTACCTTTTCTAGTTGTATGCACACGTCCAGACTCCACAGCTATTCACATTAAACTCCCAGTCTGTACAACCCCTCATTATTACGACTTTTTAATAGACATGCACAGCCTGGCTACCAATTAACCAATCGCAGCACGACCGACAGTCCCTCGGGGCTATGGGATCCAAACATGCAGCGACGGAATCTCACGGTTCTCGCTCCCCATTGGCGGGTGGACGCGTCAGTCGAGCTATGCGCCCCGCCCAGCAGCACCAGCGGCAGGCGGCTCGGTCAGGGTCCCTGAAGGTAATGTTGGCGATAATTGAACATGCAGGTCCACCACAACACACTCATCAGCATCATCTTGTAAGGCATCATCAGCACCACATTTCACGGCACACTGTTTACTGGTAAAACGATGCACTCCTCCAGCATTCTGCCGTCCCCGCTGCTGCTGCTGCTGCTGTCACTGCCGCTACACAGGTGTTATCGGACCGCATCAGAACAGCCAGGACGTCGGTAGACCTCGCAGAACTTCTTTTTTTTCCTCCTTGATGTTGTTGTGTTCTTGTGGTCCTGTGCGAAGATGCTGAGCCGGTTGATGTCTGGCAGCATCCGGAGCCTGGACAGAGAGTGCGAGTGCACGGTGAGACTGCTAGACGACTCGGAGTACACCTGTACCATCCAGGTCAGTGCTTGTTTAGATGTTTATGCTCAGTGGCGCGACGGTGTCGTTTAAGAAAAAAGAAGGAAAAGAAAATCTACAAAATAACATATACGCATTATTAGTTTCTACTTTCTAGATCAGTAAGCTAATTATTTTGGAAATAGACACCCTTTAGGCTAGGGAGTAGGCTATACATTATTATTATGATCACCTGTTTTCAACGGACCGTTTGTTTTCATATACAATTATGCCATAACTCCCTCCAATAATGTTCTAAACTCGTCCGGTCTCCGTCTCAGCGTGAATGAGACAGTTTTTTTTTCTTTCTTTTTTTCCTCATCATTCCTCCACTGGTCTTTTGGGTGATTGATGTTTTGATGCAGGGATCATTACATTAGTCAGATTCATCATATTCCCTTTGAGGACATCACAGGAGAATGGATGTGGCTGTGAAGCTGTTACACCTGCATTGCGTAGCAATGTGGTCAATGACGAATATTTCTGATCACAATGACATCATAGGCCAATCATAGCAGCTTGCTTACATGTTCAATGTTCATTGTACTAATGTAAATGACAAATTAGTAACAGCTGATGTAGCCTAGACAGCATACAATAATTACTATATCAAAACATTGACATATTATTTTGGATTCCTGTACATAAAAGTCTGATTTCAAAACAGGATACAGTCTCCGGATGCACGCTGAGATCCACATCATTCAAAATGTGTCCAAGTCTGTGCACCAGTAGATGTATTGTTAACTGAGGATGAGCAATATGACAGCAAAACGTGCTTTTCTGCATTTTAAAAGGTTCACTATTTGAAATTTAAAGTTTGTTTGTTAGGTTTTTTTATGTGCCAGCATGCCTGTGCAAACCTCTATTGCTTCCACACTGTTCTAATCACAGACCTGAGCAAAACCCTATCGATCTACACCTGAGGTTTCCAGAGCTTGGTGACCTGCTGAATCACTAGCAGCATTACGCACACATGTACTATTAGAGCTTCAGAAGTCATTATTTGGTCAATTAGATGTATTAAGCCTGATTTATACTCTGAGCTTGTAGCTCATCATCTATTTTTGGCGTGCGGAGCATTAGATTAGATAAGATGTCTTTATTATCCACAAGGGATTTAAAGTTTTTTCGGGTTCAATGCATGCATTCAAGACAAGACGATACAATACACTACAAAAACGCCAACAAAAGTACTCTAAAGTCCAGTTCATTCAGGCGTGTGCGTTTGTGCGTGCACGCATATTCATAGGGGGCATTAGCAAGCAATTTAATTTCCCTAATGGCAGAGGAGGATGAAACTGGCACTGCTCTTTGCCTTCTTGAATTTAGAGGCGCCATATCTCTTACCCGAGGGCAGGACCTGCTTGTGTTCCAAGTAGCTCAGTCGGTAGCAGTCAGTCGGTCGCCTTTGGACCACAAGGTTCTGGGTTCGATCTGGGCATCGGCAAGTCATCATATGAGTAGCACGCTTAGAGTATATAAGGTAGCACGGCTTAAGACATGCAGGAAGTACTGGGAGCAGATGGTGCGCTCCACTTTAACAATCAATCTTGAAGGGCCATATTGCAGTGCTCCCCAAACACTGGGTCGGGACCCATTTGGGGGTCTGGACCACAAACTCACGTCACCCCTACTTACTTACTTATGACGTATTGGGCATATTGTCATTGCCCGTGTGTTGTACTGTATGGCCTTGCTAGTGGCATTGGACATATTAGTTGCCGTGTTGTATGGTGTCGCTAGTGGCATTGGACATATTAGTTGCCGTGTTGTATGGTGTCGCTAGTGGCATTGGACATATTAGTTGCCGTGTTGTATGGTGTCGCTAGTGGCATTGGACATATTAGTTGCCGTGTTGTATGGTGTCGCTAGTGGCATTGGACATAATTGGCATTGCTTGACTCAGTCAGTCAGATCAGTCAGTCAGTCAGTCCATTAGCTGCTCATTGATTGTCTCACTTCTCAACCACTTGCTTCCTATTTCTCTCTGTTCAAAATCCTTTGTCTTCCTGTCTCGTTATATTGACATGGGTGATGGAGACTGGAGAGACATGACCAGACTAGAGATGTAGAGAGAGCGGTGTGTTACTTTGGCTCAGCTTATAATTACAACCCGACCAATAGATTTATTTAGATATTATATGGATTTAAAAAAATCTCAATCCGATACACACACACACGCACGCACGCGCGCGCGCCGTACGCATGCCTGCATTCATTTATGTGTGTACTGTGTGTGCAAGTCTGTGTCTTTCATGTTCTTCCGTGTGAGTGCCATCCAACCACCCTGGTTGTTTGAGTTGCGTTGTGAGACTCATTCTTCACAAGGCGTTCTCTGGCTGTGCATTAGAACTGGCAACACAAAGAACATCACCATCTGCTTAGTTCTAACATCTGACAGCAAAGGAGAATGAAGCCATTAAAAGGCACACTATCAACTTTAAGTGTCAGTTCTCTGGGGACAGATGAAAATGCTTTCCCTGTGAGACCAGCAATTGGTGTTTTTGTTTCTTAATAGGTGTCACAGGTAATGATTCTACAGTCAAATTAATTGTGATATACTGACGTGACGACCAGTAAGATGCCTTGAGGGCGAGAAGCGACTCAGACTGCTGGGCGAGCGCTGGCGCTTTGGCCTGGGCGGTCAGATCAACATATGGGATGAATTCTGTACTGGCTATATATGGAGCGTTTCTGTAGTGTACAGGGTTTGATGAGGTCAGATCAACACTGACCTCAAACATTGGTTTGAGGTCAGATGTATAGTTGCTGGCCGGCTCCGGACGATCTAGGTGATGATACAGTCTTCTCCATGTATGGCTATCCAGGGTTTGATGAGGTCAGTGTCGTGATCTTCTGTCGTGAATCGTGATATATGGACTCTGGAGCGTGTCACGAGGCGTGACGGACTGACGGCCATATACTGTATGGTTGTGTGACGGACTGATGGCCATATATGGTGGAGTGACGGATGGACTGACAGGTTTTGCAGGTTTTCATAGTAATCTGCGACCTACTGTCGCAATAAGGATAATTTTCTATATGCCCATACATGTTGTCAATGTAATTATAGATTTATTTCCACTCCCACAAAGGTTTCTTTTTAAGATTTATTTTTGGGCTTTTATGCATTTATTGATAGGACAGTAGACTGACAGGAAAAGGGGAGAGAGATGAGGAGTAACACGCAGCAAAGGTCGTCGGGATTGAACCTGCGACCGGCTGGTCAGGCTTTGCAGCTTTAGGGTGCCCAGACCACCACGCCGGCGGCCCAGGCCCACTCCCACATACTTAATAACTTGTAGGGGCTAAATTTAGGTTTGATGACGCCGTACATGCAGCTATTAGCTTAAACACTGAAGGGAAGTTAAGTCATCTCCAGGGACACTACTGGAGCGTGACCGGATTGTATTCATGCCATCATTGAATGTTAACCACATAAATTAGAAGGATGAATGTTGTGAGTGAGCTTGTAGATGCATGGGCTATATTCAGCGAACATATTGGTGTAGAGCGAAAAACTGTGGGACTCAACGAAGGTGGATTTAAGCCCTATACTGTACACTGCTATATGGTGATTAGTGAAAATAGCAGAACTACATCTCACATTGTGTCACGTGTTGCGAGCTTATATATCTGCTGATTTTTCCGTTTTTTTTTTGTTTTGTTTTTTACATTTTCACCTACTGTATAATAATGACATGCCCAAAATAGTGGCAGCTGGTTGAAAGTGGTTACGCTCGTGCCCAGCGAATAAGAGGAAAGGGCTGTTCTTTTTTAACAGTTCTCCTTGGAGACGTGGCCCAGAATGCTGTCTCCTCGTGGGGCTGGACAGGGGTCATACATATCATTTAGCTCCATTAGCCTACATGTGCTGCTTGGGATGCTAGCTCCATTTTTCCGGAGGAAAGATGAATAACATTCACGCCTACAGTACCACCCCTAATGGTAGAATTCATTTGTGGGTACAATTTAAATGTTTTCCAATGACAACTAGAATATATTTTCTCATGAATAATTGACTGCACATAATTAACTGCTCACATTTATTTCTGAATAAGCAGGTATATTTAAACCATAAAACAATAACAAAATACTTTGCATGGATGCACCTGGGTGATGTATCCCAAGGTCATCAGGGTTTCGGGTCACTCAAACATCATACCCCTCACTCAGGCGACCCAGCCGGGGTGATCAAGACCCAACTTACGGCCCAGTAGCTACCCTTGATCAGTCCCATTAGGGAAAGACCAAGGCCACACAATCCGTTGGAACTACTCCAGAACTACTCTGCCAGGGCTGGGAGGTACGCTTCTGGCTCATGGAAGGACTAGGCTCTGTGGGTTGACCCCCGTTCCGGGCCCCTCCTACGTCTCACCAGGCCCAGGACCTGTGCGTTGCACCAGAGCTCCAGCACCAGACACTTCATTCAGGAGTGGTGGATTCCTAAGCCGCAATGGTTCCGCAGACTCCACCTGAGCAGCAAGGTGGTGCTGCGGGCTCCGCTTGCTGCTTGAATGGCCCTCCTAAAGGCCTTACCAAGGGTTTGTTGGGCTTCCTCCTCACGGAGGACACAGGCTGGGGCGCAAACCCGTACTGCTCACCCGGGTGCCGTCTACATTCCGGCTGTCACCCGTCTCTCCGGTGGTCACCAGACTATACCTGGTTGTCACATAGACTACTCCTATGAGTCACTATAAATAGGATAATTATAACAAAAAACATCGCATGGATGCACACAATAGAGTTTATTGCATTAAAATGTTGATACCCATAAGTCATTATCGCTTAAAGGACCACTTCACCACTTTTCAACCTATCTTCATATAATAGGTCCTCACTAATAATCATGATAAAATGGCACGATTTTTTTCTACTCAGTCTGTGTCTTATAGGAGGGCTGTAGTCAGTTCAGAAACCGTCCACCAGTGACATCATCATTAGACAGATTTTTTTTTAAACAAGATTTTTTTACAAAAATGTTTAGATTTTCATTATCGTTAGAACGATGGCTTCCCTTTTCGCATTGCAACTTTTCAGGACTAGAAAGCCTGCCGTTTCTATTAGCTTGTATTCCCCATCGATGATGTCACTGGTGGACGGGTTTCTGAACCGCCCACAGCCCTCCTATGAGACACAGACTGAGTACAGAAACATTGCGCCATTTTTTCATGATTATTAGTGAGGACCTATTATATGAAGATATGTTGAAAAGTGGTGAAGTGGTCCTTTAAGGCCAGCGATGTGCTGTGGATTGTTTAACTAGTGGGTCTATGTCGCACGCACGTGCACACACTCACGAGCGTTCACAGATTGAAATAACCTCTTAAATGTAGTAGACCTAATATACCCACAATATACTGTATATCAAATGTTATTCTATTTACTTGCATAATGGGCAAACTTTAGTGTTTCAGTGTTTAACTAGAATAAGTGCCCTTCTGGGCACAGGTCTCCACCAGGAGGATAGGAGTGTGTGTGATGTTTGGCAAAATGTTTAGGAGTGATATAAACATTTTTCTTCATTGTGTTGAGGAAATGCAGAGTCAGATCACTCATAGCATCTCTGAGGATAGAATTCTGGATGAGCAGGACATGTGCAGCATTTTGTACAAAACTCCTGAAGACTTTGGAAGGCAATCTTAGCCAATCAGTGTAGAATCTGAGAAATCAAACAGACTCGTCTTGATCACATGACTACAGAGATCATGTATACCGATTTGCATGAGATTTGGATGAAATCTGTGCGACTAATATAAACAATGTGTTTTGCAGAAATCGGCCTCATGGTGGCGCTATAACCGGCAGATGTGGAGGGATGCAGGGAAAATGTTTTTCCATGCCTCTAGGGAGTGCGCATACAAAGTTGTACACAGAACGATGCAGTTATAGGTAAAAACAGGAATTGCCCTGTTATAGCGCCACCATAAGGCTGGTTTGGAAAATAAATTGTGTCATGTCGTCCTCAGCCTAGTGGAAATGTGCGTGTATAATTTCACGGAAATTGCACACTGTGTTTGTGATTTGTGGCATTTTGTTCGAAACGGACCAATCATGTGAGCTTTGGAAGCGAATCTTAGCCAATCAGGAAGGAAGATGGGAAATGGTGCAGATCCGTGTTGATCACATGACTATGGAGATAGTGTATACCGAATTGTGTGATGTATGGATGAAATGTGTACGAGTAATCTACAGAAATGTGTTTTGCCTAAATCGGCCTCATGGTGGCGCTATAACAGGCCGTTGAGGAATATTTGGGGCAGAGGTTCGTCGTTGGCATCCAGGGAGTGTGTGCGCAAAGTTTGGCATGGATCAGGCCAATGGTGCCGGAGATTAGCTGGTAACAGACGGACGGAAGGAAGGAAGGAAGGAAGGACGGACGGACGCACACACACACACACGGACGGAGTGCAAAACATACTCTCTCCCCATGCCTTCGGCCTGGTGGAGACAATTATGCATTTACCAATACCTTGCAAACGTCATCTCTGTAATTTAATTAGTTTATCATGAATCCATCAGCCACTGTTATGCCAACTCGACACAATGGACCTGGCCATCACCATTGATATGTATCCAAGGTCGCTCATTGTCTCCACCAGGCCGAAGGCATGGGGAGAGAGTATGTTGGGGAGAGAGTATGTTTTGCACTCCGTCCGTGTGTGTGTGTGTCCGTCCGTGTGTGTGTCCTTCCGTCCGTCCGTTACCAGCTAATCTCCGGCACCGTTAACCCGGTCGATGCCAAACTTTGCACACACACTCCCTGGATGCCAACGATGAACCTCTGCCCCGCATTTTCCAGAACGGCCTGTTATAGCGAGACCATGAGGCAGCTTTTCACATTTGTTACCTAAAACTGCACCGATCTGCGTGAAACGTTGCATGCACACTCCCTAGAGGCCAAGGACAAACCTTTCACCTGCATTTTCCGCATCTGCCTTTTATAGCGCCACCAGGAGGCCGACTTTTGTAAAACACATTTTTTGATATTACTCCTCCAGATTCTGTCCAAAAATCTCACAAATCGTTACACAGTATCTCTATGGTCATGTGCTCAAGTCGGATCTGTCCGATATTTCATATTCCATCCTAATTGGCTATAATTGGCTTTCACAGTTTGCAAGATTGCCCCGTTTTGAACAAAAGCCTCAAATCATGAACACAGCATGCAATTTACGTGAAATCTTTCACACATTTTCTTACTAGGCCGAGGAATATATCCCACCCTTTTCACATTGGCCTGTTATAGCGCCACCAACAGGTTGATTTTTGCAAAACACATTTTTGGAACAAAATGCCTCAAATCATCCAATTGCCATCAAAGGCAAACATGTTTATATTACTCTTGCCAAACATCTCACACAGTCCTATCCTCCTGGTGGAGACCTGTGCCCAGAAGGGCACTTTTTCTAGTTCCTATTGTTTCAAGGGTTTGTTAGCAAGGTTAGTGAGGTGCGAAAACTCGGAATGGCTGTGCGGGCTTGCGTGCGTCTTCGAACTACCAGAGCGACGCCCCGGGCAGCCCTACCGTACAAAAATAAAAATTCAGATTTTTTCCTTTTTTTTTTGGGTTGGCCTCTCCACTCACTTCCTTGTTTACGGCTCAGAAAGAATGGCTCGTCTCCATGGTTTTGACCAGATGGGCATACTTCTGTCTTCATTTCTGACTTCAACATGCCTCTTGTTTAGAATATTAATGCTAGAGAGACTTTACCGTAATCATCGTGAGGTAAGCAAGCAACATTATGCATCCCGGTTTTTGTACGGAACGGAAGTGAAAGCTGCCATATCTATTTTGAAAGAAATCCCGGCGCTCATTGTGTTAACAGCTCAGTGGCGTAAGCTGGAATCAACTATTGACTGGGCCAATTAGAATTAAGAATCTCTTTATATTTACAGTATGGGTACAAAGTGAAGTACAATGTGCTTCAGCCAGTTGAAGGAAGAAGGGTACATTGGTTGAATTTGCAGGGACAACTTGAATCAGAGAAAAGTAGAAAAAGTGCCCTTCTGGGCACAGGTCTCCACCAGGATAGGACTGTGTGAGATGTTTGGCAAAATGTTTAGGAGTAATATAAACATGTTTTTTTGTTAGTTTTTTGCAACAATTTTCTTCATTTTGTTGATCACTCATAGCATGAGGATAGAATTCTGGATGAACAGGACATGTGCAGCATTTTGTACAAAACAGGCCACTCCTGAAAACGTTGTTAGCCAATCAGTGTAGAATCTGAGAAATCCTTCTAGTCTTGATCACATGACTACAGAGATCATGTGTACCGATTTGCGTGACATTTGGATGAAATCTGTGCAACTAACATAAGCAATGTGTTTTGCAGAAATCGGCCTCATGGTGGCGCTATAACCGGCAGATGTGGAGGGATGCAGGGACAATGTTTTTCCATGGCCTCTAGGTATGGAAGCATAAAGCTGCCAAAATTCAAATGAAATGGCAAATACGAAAAGTCAATTGAAATAGAAATAGAAATGCTTTTTCATTTTCAGGTCATTAACGCATTTCTTGGGACAAAAATAAATCTAAAATGCAATAGCATTTACATTTAATCTACAGATGTGCTCATTCTATGACACAATTCAAATTATAAATAAAATATAATTTGTATTTCAATTTTCAAAAAATGCCAGCAAATTAGTGGTCAATATTAAAATGAAAATGCAATTTAGAAGATTCAAATGAAATAAGAGAAATGCTTTTTAACCTTCAGATAATGAATGCATTTAAGTGAATATATAATGCAATATCATATTTCATCTCCAGGTGTAGGTGTGCTCATTCTATGACAGAATGAAAAAGCAAAAGCAAATAACATTGCATTTTCATTTTCAAATTGGCGTGTGTACTATTTGAAAATGAAAATGCAATGCGATTTGCTTTTGCTTTTTAATTCGGTCATAGAATGAGCACACTTGGAGATGAAGCAAAAGCAAATCACATTGCCTTTTCCTTTTCAAATCGTACACATGCCAATTCGAAAATGAAAATGCAATGTGATTTGCTTTTGCTTCATCTCCAAGTGTGCTCATTCTATGACCGAATGAAAAAGCAAATCACATTGCATTTTCAAGTCGTACACACGCCAATTTGAAAATGCAAATGCGATGTAAATTGCTTTTGCTTTTTCATTCTGTCATAGAATGAGCACACCTACACCTGGAGATGAAATGTAAATGCTATTGCATTATATTTTCACTTAAATGCGTTCAATATCTGAAGGTTAAAAAGCATTTCTCTTATTTCATTTGGATCTAAATTGCATTTTCATTGCAATATTGCCCACTAATTTGCTGGCATTTTTTGAAAATTCAAAATCAAATGATATTTTATTTATAATTTGAATTGTGTCATAGAATGAGCACATCTGTAGATTAAATGTAAATGCTATTGCATTTTAGATTTATTTTTGTCTCATGAAATGCTTTAATGACCTGAAAATGAAAAAGCATTTCTCTTATTTCAATTGACTTTTCATATTTGCCATTTCATTTGAATTTTGGCAGCTTTATGCTTCCATATCTAGGGAGTGCGCATACATAAGTTGTATATGGATGCAGTTATAGCTAATAACAGGAATTGGCCTGTTATAGCGCCACCGTGAGGCTGATTTGGGAAAGAAATGAGTGGCATGTCGTCCTCGGCCTAGTGGAAATGTGCGTGTATAATTTCACAGAAATTGTTTGTGATTTGTGGCATTTTGTTCGAAACAGACCAATCATGTGAGCTTTGGAAGCCAATCTTAGCCAATCAGGATGGAAGATGGGAAATGGTGCAGATCCGTGTTGATCACATGACTATGGAGATAGTGTATACCGAATTGTGTGATGTATGGATAAAATGTGTACGAGTAATCTACAGAAATGTGTTTTGCCTAAATCGGCCTCATGGTGGTGCTATAACAGGCCGTTGAGGAATATTTGGGGCAGAGGTTCATCTTTGGCATCCAGGGAGTGTGTGTGCAAAGTTTGGCATGGATCGGGCCAACGGTGGCGGAGATTAGCTGGTAACGGACGGACGGAAGGAAGGAAGGAAGGACGGACACACACACACACACACACACGGACGGAGTGCAAAACATACTCTCTCCCCATGCCTTCGGCCTGGTGGAGACAATTATCCAAATAAAATACTGGAGCACTTGACTGGTCTGTACTGTACATATTTATTATTTAGCAGGGGTGACTGATCTTTCTACTTGCATTTCACAAGAGCTACTGTACCTTTGTTGCCAACAGAACAGATTCTGTATGATCGAGATCATACAGAATCTGCAGATCATCACAACGCATTGTGACCTAGTAGATGAGCTATTTTTGCATGACAGTGGTATAGCGAAGTATAAAATAATGCTTAAATGGTTGAATGAAAGTGGAATATTAGGGGGCAGCAATGACGCAGGAGGTTGAGCGGCCCGTCTTCAAATCTAAAGAATGTCAGTTTGATACTCGGGTCCTCCAGGCGTGTCAGACCCCTAACTGCTCCTGATGAGCAAGTTGGTGTCTTCGCATGGTTCCTGTAATACACAATGTGTACGCTGGATGCCGGGGCGACTGTGGCTCAAGAGGTAGAGCAGGTCGTCCAATGATCCATGGGTCGGCGGTTCGAATCCCGGCTCCTCCTGGCTACATGTCGAAGTGTCCTTGGGCAAGACACTGAAACCCAAATTGTGATGTGCTGGTTGGTACCTTGCATGGCTTCCGCCGCAATCGGTGTATGAATGTGTGTGTGAATGGGTGAATGTAATGCAAATCTATGTAAAGCGCCCTATATAAATGCACCATTTACCATTTACCATACTTGGGTCCTCCAGGCGTGTCAGACCCCTAAGTGCTCCTGATGAGCAAGTTGGTGTCTTCGCATGGTTCCCTCTGGTGTGTGTTGTTGTATTGTAATACACAATGTGTACGCTGGGAACTTCATCTTCTTAGGGCTAATTTCCTTCGTGGTCACCACAATGGATCATCTGTTTCCTTCTGTCTCTGTTTTCTGCGTCTTCCTTGGTCACTCCAGCGACCTGCATAACGTGCAGGTCGCACGTCCTTCATGCGACCTGGATGACCTTCATGGATGACCTTCATTTGTCAACCATTATACATGTATAATTGTGATGTATATCGTCTATATAATTGATTTCTGTGAGGCCATGTTGACGATACAGTTTCTATTCTGTTCTGTTCTATTGACATGATAAAGAATATATAGATTAAATGGAATGACTGTTTGAGGCATTCCGTTTGGTTGACAGTCAGGCCCTGGAGAACCTTGTGATGTATAACATTGACCGGTACAGCGCATAATATGAATGAGAACATGTTCATTAACCCATTAAACCATATACTGTAGTTGGCCGGAGTCCCCCAGGGCTCTATACTAGGCCCCCTCCTGTTTTTGCTCTACACAGAATATTTCCACCCCCAGAATAGGGACACCAGGGTTACTTCAAAGAAGTGCATTGACCTACACTGGACTTCTTGCATGAGCTGTAAGATGTAGACAGCATACATGAGAAACTATGTTCCTCATCATGTGGGGACTGGGGAACCAGAACATGTTGCATCCCATTCCAAGCCGACAGCACCAATACTAAGTGCAGTTGAAGACACAGTGTGCTCAGTAATAAGGGATGCTTAACTGTTTTAACTGTTAATAAGAGTTGTATTTGATTAATTATATCAGTTAAACAATGACGTTATCTTTTTATTTTGTCTTTATTTATTTATTTAGAAAGTGGGGCTATTATTTGCTAACGGATAACGTGAGTGCTGGTATTTATTCCTTCAGCTATTATTTGCTAAACATATATTTAAATGGTATATGTTTCTTGTGGGCCTCTTGTTTATTTAGTTCTGTGTACAGCACTGCAGGGTAGCCTATATATAGCCTACGATTTGTGAATCCTCTGGTTTATGCGGCTATTGCACATATAAAAATAAACCTCCTTTCTTACAGAACACAATTTTTGTATTTTTAATGGGTCACATAGCAGACATTCGTCCATTGAATCGTCAATTGTACATAGTGCATTTTCTCACTGATGAATAATTAATTAAATAATGAGTTTTGATAAACGATTATGATTTTTTTATTTTTTTTATTTTAGCATCCCTACTCATTAACATGGTGCAACGGTTCGCCTTGCATTAAAATTCACAGCATGAGCCAACAGGATATAGATCAGAGAATGGATGCAAGGTGAGTGATGATGGAATGGCTTTCACAGTGACTGAGTGCTTCATTCATCTGGCACAGAGCATCATCCTCTCTGTAGCACACTAATGAAATTAGACCCTTCAGTACGAGACAGTTGGTACTATAGCAGCTTCATGTGGTTTGTATTGTGAACGCATTATTGAAATGATTTACTAAAATTGGAAGGGGGTTGGAAACGGCAAACGGGTACAGTGGTTATTGCATAACCAGTGAGTTGGGGCTTGCATTAATTCATAAGTAGTATACAACAACTTGTGGTGTGCATATGGCTGCATGTGCAACAGTGTTGAATTTTGACAGCAAATAGTTTTTTTTTAGTCTGGAATGTTTTTGTGTTAGTCTAGTTTTAGTCAAATAAATATCATAAGATTTTAGTCGACTAAATCTACAGTTGATTTAGTCCACTAAAATGTATTTTGTCAGGCCTTGATGCCGTTGTAATGACTGATTTTACACTTGCTGAAAATAGCCGATCGATCAGTTATTTTCAGCATGCAACCAAGTGTAAAATGACTTATACTGGATCTCTTGTCCACTAGTCCCTTCCTAACATTTTAGTCTAGTTTTTATTTGTTGACTAAATTGTCAATATATTTAGTCTTAGTTTTAGTCATCATAGCTTAGTTTTAATTTGGTTTCCATTTAGTTTTCGTCAGTGAAAAAAGGTAGGCGACGAAATCAACACTGATGCAACCTGACCTGACCTGTGGAAAGAAACGCTTGCTGAGACGGCTGGTGTGTGATTAGATGCTCTGCTAGCTACGTCCTTAATACACATTAATCATTAAACATTACTTTGAGAACCACTGGTCTGGATGGTTAGTAGTATTTGTCCAGACTGTTAACACTGTTATGTTACAACGGGATGGACATAACTATCTCCCAACCACAGGGAGTTCTTTAAGACCTTTAAACTAGATTTATTTCTAGCTGCTTAAGGCTTAATATAGAATAAAAGTGGGATGTACTCTAGGCACATGGCCCATCAGCATTACTGTAAGCTACTGTAAGTGCCTTCCTGATTTTGAAGGCACACTCCAAACTAACATGTTAATCCATAATGTCAAAATAGTGTGTTAATCCATAATGAGCAGAAGTGGTGAGATAAATCCTCAAGGCCTTGGTGGGCTATCGGATTAAGGCACGTGTTTTCCGGTCATGACTCATGAATAGACAGTAATATCTATGATGTGGCAATGCCTCAAATGAGCTCCTTACATTGTTTATTTCATTCAACACAACCAGTTGACCTGAGATTATAGTTGTCAAAGTGGCTTCCTTTTATTTATTTCTCTTATTCTGTAATATTTAACTGAAAAAGTTTACAATTCTTCCTGCATCTGAACCCAAATTCTTCGCTTTGTTAGCGCTATTGGTCTACAACAGGGGTGGGCAACTTTGACGATGGAGAGGGCCACTATATTTCCTCTCACTCCAGAGGGCCACATTGCATACATGTCGGAGAAAAAATAGCCGATCTACAAGCTCTTGTAGATCAGCTGATCTTGTAATTGTAATGCTGAAAAGTAAAAGAATTAATTTAAAATGCCTTTTATAGTTATGTTAACTTTATGAACTAAATACAAATACATTGGACATAAAAAAACACCATAACATTTTAATAATACTAATTGAATTAAAGCGGGTCATGTTTGGAATTGTAACAGCTGAAATCAATAATCAGTAATAATAATCAGTATTGCGATATTAACCTGAGGGACACATTAAGTGAAGGTGGGCCCCCGGGCCGCCAGTTGCCCATGTATAGTCTAGAAACACATCACAATGTGTAAAATCCCAATACAAATTAAAGAAGCCTTTTAATGCTATGGAATTGAGTTCTATGGGCTTATCAACAGACATGAGACTATTGGATATTCATTTCAATCACACTAACCTTAAGAACGTCTTGTAGAGATGCTATGAGGACACAAAGTGTGTGAGTAGAAAAACAAACGGTTCAGAGAAGGTTATAAGGCCCTGCTCTGTTGTCAGAAAATCAAATGGATCACAATTTGATCTACTCCTCTCTGCCTAGAAGCAAAGACTTGAAGCAGGAAAGACCATAACTGGTCAGATCACAAACTGCTGTTCAACACCACAGTGTAGCATGCTTTCCTCATTCTGGGGTGAACATTCAAAGAGAATAGCTAATGTACAAGCTAGGGCATTAAGCAACTAGTCGACTAGTTTACTAGTCGACTAGTAAATCCACTAGTCGACCTTGTTGGTACTAGTTGACTAGTTGATAAGATTTTTTTTTTTTTTTTCCCGATTTTGTAGGCCTCAAGATCAGGTAGATTGTTATAGTTATAGTCGCCATGTACACAGTTTTTCAATGTACAAATATTTATTAAAGTTTTTTTCATTTATTTTATTTTTTACATAATAGGTAGTTAAACAACTAGTCAACTAGTCGACTAGTAAACTAGGCAACTAGTCAACTAGTAAAAATGACTAGAAGTGAATGCCCTAGTACAAGCCCATAACACGTTGTGAGCTTATAGATTGGCTATTCTAAGCAAAGAGATTTGGTGTAGAGTGAATCAAAGGAGCGGACCAATTATAGAGACTTGTGGGACCCCAGCAATTTATATAGGGTTTAAGCGGTTAATCACTGCTGAAAATATGAAATATTTTACACTGCTGTGTTAAAACATAATAAATCCTTTCTGCTTTACAAGCCATTCAGAATGTCATCCCATTTCAATGCTGATTGAGCTGCTCATGAATGAGGCTAACAGAATTGTGGTATAAGCCTCGCCAGAGCAAGTTGTAGAACTCAACTTCAGTTGAAGGTCAAACTAGCAGCTACATGTCGAGTATGATCATCACACTGTTTACTACAATACATTGACTGGGTGCCATGTTGCTACAGTATCAGCTCTATCATGTGTCCAGAAGACACAATGAGCAGTAAATTAGAGCAGTAGTAAGTTGAAGTTCTCAAGCGTTTTTTATGCCAAGGACCCCCAAAGGCCTACTATCGGCTATTTAGCAAACGTTAGCTTCAGTAGGCCTATTGATTTCTAGACATAAGGATTGTTGATTAACCTTTTTCCCAGGCTTTCTTGCAATTAGCCAGCAAATGAATATGAATGACTAACTAGTCCATACCAGGCATTTCCACCATCCATTCGGGCTAATGGGACTGCAATCATGACTACAGATCCCATTGCCTGTGAACAGTTTACAAAGACGCTAATAAACAGCTTAAAATTGGGGGGAAATTGGCTTTGTCACTGCCTTCATATGCCAATGGTCAAGTCTGTGTGCAAGTTCAGATCCTTATAAACCCAAACTCTACCATGTTAGACTTATTGAAAGTGTGCGTGCATGCGTGCGTGCGTGCGCAATTATCCACATGCATACACAAACCACATTGTATTTTTACATCACAGTTAAGAACTTGAACAACTATAGTTTGAAATGGTAACTTTATTTTTATTCTAGAAGTGTATAGGGGTGGTATTATATATACTGTATAGTCTAGCACTGCAGTTATATTTAGGAGCCCACCCAATTCTGGCAAATGGCAAAACACAACAAGCTTTATAAGCACACAGCGCTTCCTCAGACTTCTGGAAGAGCTTGGTGCTGGAAATGTCATAATATAAACAAAGTTCTTCAAATTTCAATGTTTCTGTTGTTTTAATTCTACTTGAAACATGTTCTATAATGTTTGTTATTCAGTGTAATGCACCGACCTCGCCGAGACAATTCCTGGCAAAATAGAAAGCACTTCAGATAGAAACTTCAATAGAAAGCAATTCAGTAAAACTGTATAGTCCTTGTGCACACCTACAGTTGGAGGCCATCGATATTGTCCTTTTCTTTTTGCTGAGGTTTGCGTGATCTGCGCAAAAGGACAGTTAACCCATTTTGGGCGGGAACCCCTTTTGGTGTTTTAAACATTATGTTATAATTTAGCTATTGAAAAATAGCAGATCTACAAGCTCATAGCGCGCCACCGAGTGGCGCGCTACGAGCTTGTAGGTCTGCTATTTTTGAAAAATCGTGAAAATATTTATTTCAGAAAACTGGAGGATTTAGAAGGATTTTTTTAAAGTTTTGAGGTCAGGCCTAAATGGGTCAAATGATAAGGGACAATATCGGTGGCACCCAACTGTACAAAGACAGGTGCGTCGGAGCTGGCAAACAAAGGCAAAAAGCTCACGGCGAAACGTTGTCACTCAGCTGAATATACTGCTGCTCTATAAGTAAAGACCGTGTGCGGGACCTCTTTTCTCTCAGGTTTGATTAGTTAACTTGCATTTGCAGAATAATGATTCAAATTCTTGAAATGTACTGTATATACTGTAGCTCATTTAAGTACTCCAGGACGCGTCGCGTTACATAGTATAATACATACTATTAGCGAGGGAGGTTAACAAAAAAATGTGGACGCGGCTGACAAAAGCGCCACATTCTCTCCATCACCATACGTTTCATATATAAGGCAAAATATTCAAAATTTCATTATGTTTTAAGTCGTCATAATTGTATTATGACATTTCAGCCATAGCCGTCATCACAAATGTGATGAGGTCATCATATTTGGGAAAGTGGCTATGGCAGAATTTAGCCCAAGGAGTGTTTTTCGTGCAAATCTAATGCATGGAATGGATTCAGAATCATGAAAACCCCCTAGTTTGTCACATAAACTACTTAAAGCATAATGAAAATTTTTAAATGTTGCCTTATATAAACTAGGTTGTCAATGGTATTGTCACATATAACTGGCGGTAACTGGCATTAAGCTACTGAATTGGACGTGGCCCCCCTTCCAAAATGAAATGTATGGTGATGGAGAGCATGTGGAAAAAGGTTGGTGCTTTTGTCTGCCGTGTCCACATTTCTCTGAAATATGGCCCTAATCTCCCTCACAATTTGTGAGTGGGGGCAATGAAGAATGTGTGAATAATGAAATTGTGTACTAGGGACCCTTGGGTGTCAAAGCCGTCAAAGCCACATTGGTGACTGTACTGTACAGTATGTGATGACTGGATCACATGCTGTACAGTGACAGCAGCGATGGTTGGTAGAGAGGTAGAATTGCATATTTACTGAGTTTAGTGATCAGTGGGTGTGTGTGTGTGTGTGTGTGTACTGTACTGTATACCATATTGTACTGTACTGTAGACTATACTGAACTATGTTGTACTGTAGTGCAAACGTTTTAATGTCAAGGACCCCCATAACCGACCGTTAAACGTTCATTTAGTTGTGGTGTATGCTGTACTCAACAACTGCACTGTAGTGTACAGTATGTGATGCAGCAGTACTACAAAGCTGCAATGGGACAGTCTTCCAGCTGGCTTTGGCAGCAGAACGATAGTGATGTCATTGAGATACCATCGCAGCATTATTAAGTAGTGGAGGTTCCTGCTGCATAAGCCCCTCCCGCTATCCCCCAACACCTCTTTCTCTATCCTGTCTTGGCTTGTAGCTCAAGTCCACAGAACCATTGCTTTGCTTCTAAACTTTCTCTTAATCACTCACTCGCAGTAGCACGCACGCACGCACGCACGCACGCACGCACGCACGCACGCACGCACGCACGCACGCACGCACGCACGCACGCACACACACACACACACACACACACACACACACACACACACACACACACACACACACACACACACACACACACACACACAGCAGTACTGCAGTTCAGCAGATTATCAAGCTTGGCCTGAGAGAACCTGACACCAGCAGCAACTATACAGTATGACACTGCTGCCCAGTCACTGGAGACCGCCCACTGGCAGCTATGGGCATTAACCGTTCAAAGGCTATAGACAGGGGTCTATATATGGGCATTAACCGTTCAAAGGCTATAGACAGGGGTCTAGATATGCATAGTCCACACACTCACAATCAGTAAATTATGAACAACATAACAGCACCTGTATAATTGTTTGTGGCTCACTGCCAGAGTTGAATTGCACCACAAAAGAAGGCCTTAGTTACTTTCACACATACTCTGTGTTTGCCTGGCATCTGTGTTGTTCCAGACAGCTCTTTTTTACGGCACTGGGAACAGACAGCACTTTCTTTTTTTTGCTTGAGCAACCCATCATCATTTAAAAAAAGTACATAATCTATCTTTGTAGTAATATTCCATAGTATACTCTGTGTTTATTGTCTGCCAAGCCGAATGCGTGTGAGAGACTATGTATTCGCCCCTGTCCGTCGGTCTGTCCGGCGTGTACATCACCATTGGCCCGAGGCCACAAAAGAAACCTCTGCCCCAAATATTTCACCAGGTGAGATCACTCCTACAGATTTTGTCCAAACATCACTCAAATTGGTACACCTTATCTCTACAGGCAATAGAGCGTCGCAGTCCCGTCCCCTACCAGGGCCCAGGAAATGATTCTCCGTTCATTTTCCTCATAGACATTTCAAAAAGTATTTATTTAAAGAAGTTTACGCCGCAGACAAAGCCAACTCTTGTCTGGATAAATCATGACAACAAACACAATTTTTTGGGCCGAACAAATAATTAGAAAGAAGAAAACAACGGCAGGTTACAACATTTTGTTTGTTGTTTTTCTTCTTTGTAATTATTTGTTTGGTCCAAAATATTTTTGTTGTCATGAGTTGTCACGACTCGAGTTGGCTTTGTCCGCGGCGTCTTTAAATAAATACCCTTTGAAATGTCTATGGGAAAAATGCATTGGGAATCATTTCCTGGGCCTGGCGTCGTCATGAAAGGGGGTGGGACTGCGACGCTCTATAGGCATGTGATCAAGACGGATCTGTCCGATTTTTCATATTTCACCCTGATTGGCTTCCAAAGTTAGCAGGAGTGGTCCGTTTTGAACAAAGTGCCTCAAATCATGAACACATTTATACAATGCTGGCTCACCATAGCGCTCTGGCAGAAAATGCTGGATGTACTGAAACGAGGCGTTTGGAGTGAGTGCTCCAGCATGGCAGACAGGTTTTTGTAGACACAGCCGCTAGCAATGGTTCTCAAACCTGTCGAAGACCCCAAAACATGTATTTGGCCACAGACCCCCCATCTGCCAATATTTTGTGCCAGGGACCTCCAGAATTGAAGAATTGTGTTAAAAATGTTCCAAACATTTTCGAGAGTTTTTGAAAATGATTGTGATGCTACATTAACTACTTTTGAACTGTACATTGGGATCACATGGAGTTTAGCTTTGTCAGAGAAATTAAAAACACGATCCAACGTTGCAGATTTTATGCATCTTCATTGCATGTAGGGGGGAAGTTATATCTCAGAGATTAGATTATAGTTCTACATACTTTAGTTAGTGATTTAGTTCTTGACTTGTTTTATTGACTATTGACTTGTTTTAATTGTATTGATGTTAAAGCACGTTGTGACTGTAATTGTCTGTGAAAGGTATATATATAAATATATATAAATAAACTTGACTTACTTACTTACTTACTTCATGTAGGGGGAATTAAGTACTATCCAGGTCCTGGGTTTTGGCGTGGCATAGCAGGAATTGTGCATAATGTCATTGATTCCCAAAAATGTAGCCCTTTGACGCACACATTTTCATCCCGTAAGGGTCCATTTGGACCGATGTTGGTCCCCGAACCCCATGTTGATTGACAACCAGTGGTATAGAGGGTATGCGTGTGACATCATCATCAAACCAGGAAGTTATGCAGGAACGACTACTGAGTGGCAAAAAACTACTTTCTGGCCTTGACAGCCCATACATCTAAACATAAAAGTCTTATCTGATTGCATTAAACAACATTAAACAATGTTAAACTCACTTTGCCTGTTGCTTTGCCACTCGATGTGCCATTCACTTTAAGCATGCGCATACTCTCTATAGATAGAATGTATGGACTCTCCAGAGTGTGCCGTCTGCCCCTGGTTTCATGTTGGTTCTCCTGCTTCTTGCCTCATCTCTTTAATGTCTATTTCTTCAATGTGAAACATGGAAGCTGAGGCACGGTCTGTTTGAGAGGCTGCTGGGGTATACAGTACAGTACAGTACAGTACAGTACAGTACAGTACAGTACAGTACAGTACAGTACAGTACAGTACATTACACTACAGTACATTACACTACAGTTACAGTACGCACCCAGAGCTGGCAAGGGCGGAGATTCTGGTGACTGCGGCTGTGTACTTTTCTGTGATTTGGGCACAGAACTAGATCTCAATATGTATTTGTATATTCTGTTCAAGTGTGTGTCATTAGGCATTGACGTACTGTAGTCCACTTGTGTATTTTTGTATTTTCTTGTATGTGTGGACAGCGGGCATGTGGCCAAAACAGGAAAGGGCGCACACCAGTGTTGGTGAGGTGCTGGCCTAAGGCAGTAAATGAGTAAAAATGAGAAAAAGGCCGCACACTCGTAGCCACGATGCTGTATATTTATTGACAAGAATCCAACGTTTCGACCTAGGAGGTCTTCTTCAGGGTCTTCTTCA